>NC_051074.1:54663093-54990593 GCF_004664715.2 Peromyscus leucopus
TGTAATAGTTTCTATTCCAGCTTCTTCAAAGCCTTTTACTAGAGCTACTAAAAACATGAAAAATTATTTTTGTGCAAAGAAAAAAGTAGACGTAGTTTCGGTTTTGTTTTTGTTTTTGTTTTTTTAGCATTTACTAAGCAGTAGGAAAGAAGGAATTTAATCTAGAGATATTGAAACATCAGAAATCCTGTAGCTATATCACATGCATTGATATATAATCACTTCAGTTTGAGTTGCTTTTATCCTTTCTCAGATGTCTAGAGGTCCTCCCTGAACAAGCATTAGCGTTTCCATTTCTCTTGTTTGCTTCGATGATTCCTGATCCTTCCTCTCAGCCAGGAGCACCATGTAAGCCGAAGCCTAGCTCTGGAGCCTCCACTTACTTACTGCACCACCTAATTCTGTCCGCATCCTCCTCTTACCCTCTCAGCAAATCTGGTGTCGCTCTCCTAAAGCAGCCTTTCCAAACACAGAACCAGGCGATGCATTGAGGGATTTTGTTGTCTTTTGTTTTTAATGATAACTACTTGTATGTTGCTAAAGGTACACTGCTGCCACAGTACCTAGGTACTGTGGCAATACTAGGTTATAGTTCCCATTTAAACTCTAAGGTGGTCTGTAATATAGATGTTGTTCGTAATGATTTTACAGATGAGAAAACGAAGGTTTAAAAAAAGTAACTTGGGGGCTCATGAGATGGCTCAGGGAATAAAGTGCATGTTGCGGCTTTGATGACCTAAGTTTGATGCCCTGCACACTCATGGTACAAGTACCGACTCCTGCAAGTTGTCCTGTGACCTCCACATACATGCCCTGGTGTTGATACACCCACTCAGACCCAGACCCCCCCCCCCACAAATAAATGCATGTAATAATTTTTTAAATTAAATTAAAAATGTTAAACTATTTGTTGTAGCTCGATTGTCATGGCGGCAGCTGACAGCGTCTCTCTGACTCAGCCTTCCTGTTCCCAGAATTCTCTTCTCTGTTTGTCCCGCCTATACTTCCTGCCTGGCTACTGGCCAATCAGCATTTTATTTATACAGAGTAATAATCCACAGCACTTTCCCTTTTCTTTTTTTTTTTTTCCAAAAAGGAAGGTTTTAACTTTCACATAGTAAAATTACATAAAACAATTATGAAGCAAGAACTACAGTTATAATATTATTTATAATATTAAAGAAGATATCCTATCTATCCTATATTGTAGCTGGAGTTTTTCTGGTTCTGCCTGGCCCACAGTCAGGACAAATCTCTCTCACTTGCCAGTCCCGCAGCAGCTCAGACCCAACCAAGTAAATACACAGAGACTTATATTGCTTACAAACTGTATGGCCTTGGCAGGCTTCTTGCTAACTGTTCTTATATCTTAAATTAACCCATTTCTATTAGTCTGTACTTTGTCACATGGCTTGTGGCTTACCGGTACCTTACATCTCACTTGTCATGGCGGTGGCTGGCAGTGGCTCTCCGCCTCAGCCTTCCACCTTCCAGAATTATTCTCTCTCCTTCTTCCGCCTATACTTTCTTCCTGGCTACTAGCTGATCAGTGCTTTATTTATTAACCAATCAGAGCAATACATTAACATACAGAACATCCCACAGCACTATATTTGTAAGTCTAAGGTTTTATATCTAATTTACCTTTTATCATAACAGGAAATTTATAACTATCTAGTCTTCAACTACATCAAAGACCTCAGAGGATATACTATTACCTGAGAAACGGGAGAAGGATGCAAGCAACTTTCGGGAGTCTTGCAAGAGTAGACAGAGACAGCTGGCAGCCTGGACAGTCATCCAAAGTTCTTTTGTAAAGTTGGGGCATCTGTCTTCAGCCCACAGGCCTAGAGTCTCTCAGTCACTTTTCTCTGTGTCCTGTAGAATGTCTGGCAGTTTCCTCTGTGAAGCAGGAACCTGAAGGACCATTTTGCCAAGCAAAGTTCAGTGGTCACCTTCCCATGGGTCCTGCATGTACAGTCAATCAAGCAGTCCAGGCAAGAACAGTTTATTGCCCAAATGGCTATTTTTGCCAAGAAGATGATAAACTCCATATGGAGTTTCTTTGATGCTCATCTTCCTCTCTGAAGTAAATTGGTGCTGCCAGGAGCAGACAGACATTTCTCATTGTCTAGAAAGTCTAAATTTTTAAAACATTTTAAATGCCATATTCTGTAGGTCTTTGAAAGCCCTCAGTCCCTGAGCTACATCTAGGAAGTGCTTTTGGTTCTAGAAGGTACTAGGATATCTAGAGCAAAGGTAACCCTCTAACCTGGAGAGTATGGCTTAATGGGAACAAATGTCGTTTTTTCCAGAAGCCGTACGATGGCAGGTAAAGCAGGAGGGGAGAGCAGTATTGTTGCTTCCTGTGCTGAGTGGTGACAGGCAGGAGCAAGGGCTGGAATGTCTTCACTAGTCATCTCGTCACACTTCATTGCTAGTGTGAGACTAGTGGCTGTCCCTTCACGAGAGTTATTTGGCCACAGCCCATAAGGACAGGTGGCAGTCAAACCTCAAAGTTTGTGTTCTTTACTCTTTTAACTGTGTTTTGATTTTATGTGTCTGAGTTGCCTGCCTGTATGTAAGTGCACTGCATGTGTGTCTGTGCCCATGGAGGCCAGAAGAGGGCATCAAATCCTCTGAAGCTGGAGTTGTGGATGGTTGTGAGCCACCCACGTGAGAGCTGGGAGCTGAGTGCACATTGTCCTCGAGAGTAACAAGTGCTCTTACACACTGAACTCTCTTCAGCCCCAGTTTGTATTTTCAGAGTACTCTGATACCATGGAAACATCTCCCTTAGTAACTTGGAAAGAAGGATATTGACCTTTGAAGATCCATCTGAACCATAAATTTAAAATTTTTAAGTCTAAAAATTCAGGTAACAGGTCAAATTTATGTATTGCTAAATGAATTTTGAATATTCAGAATTCCATCCACATGGATTATACTAAAAACTGGATATTTCAAAGCACATGGCACTCAACTGTGCCAAGCCTACATGCATTATGATGGTATCACTAGTTGGTATGTTATTTTTATGTCTAAGGATTCTGTTATGTTTATTGCAGAACATTACCATTTAACAAGCTGGTCCAGAGAGCAGCCGAAGAAACGCATAAAGAATTCTTTATTTCAGAGGTAATTTTTTTTTAGAAGTTGTTAATAGCCATATACTAAATGGATTTTATGTGTGTGTGCATGTGTGTGTAGGCCAGAGGTTGGCACTGGATGTCTTCCTCAATCACACTCTTCCTTTTTTTTTTTTTTTTCTGTTTGTTCTTGGAAAGATCTCTTGGAACCTGGAAGGCTGGTTGGCCAACCAGCTCTAGGGTGTCTCCTGTGTTTGACCCCAGTACTGGGATTCTAGGTACATACCGCCACATGCAGCTGTTTGTATGTGGCTGCTGGTTACACAGACGCTCATGGTTACACAGCAAGCGTTTTATCAGCTGAGCCATCTTCCCAGACCTCCCTAAATGGACTTCGTGTAAAGGACCACTACATTGTTTTTTTTTTTTTTTTTTTTTTAAATTTATTTATTATGTATACAGTGCACATATCCCTGCAGGCCAGAAGAGGGCACCAGATCTCATTACAGATGGTTGTGAGCCACCATGTAGTTGCTGGGAATTGAACTCAGGACCTTTAGAAGAGCAAGCAGTGCTCTTAACCTCTGAGCCATTTCTCCAGCCCCCACTACATTGTTTTGTACAAATAATCTTACAAACTCCATGTCCCAGAGCTCTAGTCCTGGTACCTTCTTCAGCTCTGGGCGGCTCTTCTACAGGCTGTAGCTCTGATCGTGATCAGCTCTCAAGCCTTGGCCAAACTATTTTTGCTTAAATACACTTATTTCTATGTGAAGCCTAAAAACTACTTATTTCATAAAGTTTACCCAAATAAAATAATCATTACTTGTAGTGTGCCTGACACAGGAACTACTCATCAGCTACTAATCATTAATGCTACTCTCTTTGAAAGTACTCTGGTGTTGTACACCAAATATAAATGTTAATAGAAAACTTTATTTTCATATCTTATATTAGAATTTCTATGTTTTATTGTTATCAATATTGTTTCTTTTATCTGTGTAACATTTGTTCAAAATTAAAGCAGTATTCTTACATTAAAATATAGCTCTGAGTAATTCGGTTTAATGCCTTGATTAGGGCATTAAGTAGGGCTTACCCATAAATAACAGTTTCAAGTTAATTACGTTAGCGTTGGAGTGGTATGTCAGTTGGTAAAGTATTTGCACAGCAAGTACGAGACCACAAGTGTGGTCCCCAACATACATGTGAGGATGCTGGGCATCCTGGCAACGCTTGCAGTCATTCTAGTGCTGGAAGGCGAAGACAAAAGGATCCTGAATTCACTGGTCAGCCAGCATAGCCAAATAGGTAAGCCTATCTCAGAAAACAAGGTAGACAGCCATCCCGAGAAGCAACAGTGTTGACCTCTAGCCTGACCATGATCACAGTGTCTCGTAAAACCCACCTGCATTAGTAGCCATTCTTTGGATGTATACTCATTGCTTTTAGGGATTTTTCCCATCTATTTTACTGCACACTTCACTGGCACAGATTAACTAGCCAGTGAAGTGTGCAGTAAAATAGACAAAGGGTTAAAATTGAAAATTATGGGATGTGTGTGAACAGATCAACATGGATTCTCAGTTAAGTCATGGGAAGTTAAGACTGAGATGGAATCAGAGCATCAGGGAATAATGGCTGTGGAAGGAAGGAAGAGGAATCTCGGGAGGAGTTGGCGTGTGTGTGTGTGTGTGTGTGTGTGTGTGTGTGTGCGCGCGCGCGCGTGCGCGCGCGTGCGTGTTGGGGGAGCCATCAGATACATCTGTACATACCCGGCGGTCTCCCAGTCCTCCGGAACCCTGAGCAGAGTCCATCAGAGGACTTCTGCACAGGTGGCAGCTTCTAGACCGCTTGCCCTCCTTGGTTGGTGCTTGGGTCTGCCCTGTGTGAAGAACATAACCCTGGGTTAGATGCTGAGGTGAACCTGAAGAAATCGACAGCTACAGCCCCGAATTAAATGCACTCTTTGTAAATAAGCAGAGAGCCCTTTCTCGCTGAAGAGTCTGAGTAGTGTGTCTTGCTGAATGACAGTTCAGATTCTGAAGAACATACTTTGAAACCTATTTAAAGAATCATTTCAGTGTGTCACTAAAGTATGAAAACAACTAAGTTATTAATTTATGAGTGTAGATTAATAGTTTATTTTAAGGTTAAATAAAATACAAAGTTTATGTTACAACAGTCTGTATCGGTTTCCGGAAGGCAGAATTCTTGAGTTGGATTGTGCCTGTACTTGACCTGCTAGATCTCAGTTCTCAGTTCTAGGAAATGCACACAGTAGTGGGTGGTTTTGTGTTGTTTGTGGAGCTAGGGAATAGAGTTCCAGGTGTCGCAGAGGCAGGGCCAGTGTTGGAACAAAGTCCGACCCCCAGCCCTGTGGTGACAGTTTCATAATCAGTTCTCTTAGTTACTCAGGTAGTCAGAAGTGTAAGTGATAGCTTATGTCATTCTGCTCTCATAAAATGATGCATTTCTAGATCGTGCATGAGCTGACTCTTAAGGATTTGGTGTGAAAATGCAGGTTGTTGCAGATAGGCATGGTCTGGTGTAATGCAGCCTCCCTGTTCGTTTTGTTTTTTAATATGCCAAAGGATAAGGGTTTTATTTATCTCATTTCAAAGCTGCATTAAGTTTGTTGTTGGACTCATATTGATTTATCAGATGTTAAAACTGAACATTGAAGTATCAGTTAATCGG
This sequence comes from Peromyscus leucopus, assembly GCF_004664715.2. NCBI lineage: Eukaryota > Metazoa > Chordata > Mammalia > Rodentia > Cricetidae > Peromyscus > Peromyscus leucopus. The sequence goes on from NC_051074.1 coordinate 54,668,883, forward strand.
GTGGCTTCACACTTACTTACGTTGCCTTTAGAAGTTCTTTTATTTACTGGATCTAGTCATGAGCATCATATAAAGACATTTCTTTATGTGGCCACCAGGGAGCATCAGTAGAAAGGGTAAGAGAATTGAACTTTTTAGATGACTTAACTAGGCCATATTTTAAGATTTACTCCATTCCTTATTTCTCACTATTTTTTAACGACTACTGATGCTGTTTTTCTTTGGGGTGTTTAAGGATGAGAAATACTACTTACGGTCGCTTGGAGAAGACCCGAGGAAGGTAAGAATTATGGATTTAAAGCAGTTAGTTAAAATGTCAGTGAGCATTTTCACATTAGCACTATAAATTTTCTATTATTGTTGGATACATAACCCATTTTATCCTCTTCTGTTTCTTTAATGATTTGTGCTCCTGAATGAGGAATCTTTAAAAGTTGATTATTTAATTACTCTAAACTATAGAATCTTAGAGTCATCTAATTTCTATTCAATAAGAATTCCTATTGCTATTTTACAGATGGTAGTTCAGCTAATAAAATACTTACCTAAAATTACTGAAGACTTATTAGATGAGCCTTTATGTGTATTCAGAGCCAAATGAATAAGGCTAGACTGGATACGAATTATATGAATCTTGCTGTGTTGGTGAGTCTGTTCAAGATGACAGTAGTGATACTTTAGTCTGTTACCCTTCACTTGAAAGGTCACAGCAGTGGTTCTCAACCTTCCTGATGCTGTAACCCTTTAACAGTTCCTCATGTTACACCCCCAACTATAAAATTATTTTCATTGCTATTTCATGACTGTAATTTTGCTACTGTTAGGAATCGTAATGTAAATATCTGGTATGACCCCAAAGGAGTCGTGACCCCAGGTTGAGAACCACTGGGTGGGCTCTTGGTGGTTGGTCACGTCATTGGGCTTTAAAGCCCTGAACAAACACTTGCCTCTCACGTCCTTACTGCTCACGGTGCTGTGCTTTACAGTAACTGTTATGCCAATGTTGCTTATTACTGAAATTCTTTCCAGATATTATTTTGAATCTAAGTATTTTTTGTATGTCTGTCAATGCAGGATGTTGCAGATATCAGACAGCAGTTTCCATCATTAGGAGGAGATATTAAGTTTCCAATATTCTTTGAAGAGGAGCAGTTCTTTTCCAGTGTTTTTCGAATTAGTTCACCTGGATTGCAACTCTGGACTCACTATGATGTAGGTTACAAAATAAAAAATGTGAAGGTTCAGAAATTGATTGCTCTTAGGGTCTAATGTTCATAGAGTGAGCTTTATAGGCCCCTTTAGAGATCTGTACGGTGTCATTGGCTGAAACATGGAGCCGTGAGAATAAGCCATCTGTAGGACAGTGGTAATATGGAGTCAGCAGATAGCAAAACCTAGTTTTTCTGTTTCTCTGTGGTCTGGTTCTTGACTATAGATAGGAAATGAGTTATGGCTTGGTGGGGGGAAATGTGGAAACACAGTGTGGTAGAAAGTGTCTTAATGAAACATTTGACTGGCCATCAAAATTGTTAGTTAGGGGAAAGGTAGAGATTGTGGGAATGACTTGCAAGAATAAGAATTTGGGGTACCTGAAGGCCCGAGGATATGTATCCCTTGAGAACACCAAATGTTTGCTGATTTGTAGATGAGCAGGATGTATAGACTTTGATCCTGCTTCTGTGTTCTCATTGGCTTTATTTGCTGACTATGTGTGTAAGCATAGTAAGCAAATTTTAACTGATGTTGTTTATAGTTTGGTATTGGCAGCTGGAGAAACAAAAAAACTGCAATACCTGTTACATTTCCAAAAGCTTTTGCTCTTTTGAAATAGGAGTTGTGTTTTGAAGCCCTGGCTAGACTTGACCTTAGATCTTTCTTTCTCTGCCTCCCAGCTGGCAGGAATTCAGACATATGACAGCACGCTAAACTGTTATGCCATGTACGTGGTTCTTCTAGAACATTTAAAAATTTACAGGGGATTTCAACATAGTAACTCTATAGTTAGATGAGACATAGATGGAATCTTAGCATATTTTCAAAGCTTTATCTGAATGATTGGTGAGAAATGATGTGCTTCATAAATTTTTAACTTTATAGATTATGCTTTAAATTTTAAATAGTTTACTTTGACCTTGAGTTATAATAGAATATATAATACTTAAGAAAAAGTCAGAGGAGTAGTAGTTATAATTACAGTTAGTGCTTGCTAAGTAAAGGGTTACTGCTACAAGAAGAAATGTGTCAGTAGTGATGACTGATACCTGAATGACCATGCACACATCTCGCTCAGTGTATGTCTTTATTCTGTAACTGAATCATGTGCCTTTTTGGCTTTTAACATTTTTCACAATCTGTACTAAAAGATCCTCTTTGTATACACAGGGAAAGTTAACATTGATTCATTGTAGAGCTTCCTATAGGAATTTGCCTGATCGTAGTCCTATCCAAATAGTCTGATAATCACAGTTTTCATAACCATGGTGTGGGTGGACATGAATGCAGTGTTGAACAGTAGCTGCAGTGGTGGTTTCTGTCTGGCCCAGGGCATTCGTGACAACTTAGTAAGACAGACATTAACCAAGGGCAACCTCAGGTGCACTGACGCTCTTACTTACGTTTTCCTCCTGTGCTGGGCTTTCCCATGGTAAGAAATATGGGGAGAAACGTCTTTAAAGACATAGTTGTATATGGAGTGCAAACTTTTCATTGTTAGGTTTGAATTACAACTCTAAGAGTCTTGTGTGGGTCAGATCTCACAAGAGGAATAGGGTTTAACATGCAGTGACACATACCTGTGATCCCAGCTGCTCAGACGCTGAGGCAGGAGCATTAGAAGGCCAGTGTGAACAACATAATGAGACCCTGTGAACCCCACCCCACCCCCAAAAGAAAAAAGGACAGAATAGGTTTGAAGTTAACTGTTTAGAATGCCATTAGTTCTGTTGAATTGAATTTTAGATACTGCTTACACATCTTATTGATCTTTAGGTAATGGATAACTTTTTAATACAAGTAACCGGAAAGAAGCGAGTTACACTGTTCAGTCCTCGAGATGCACACTATTTGTATCTATCAGGTATGATATAATTTTGTTTCTACAGTTATTCTATTATTTTTAAATAACATAGGAAGATCACATTGTAGGATACTTCTTCCTAATTATGTCCAGTATTCTCATTGTATATGTGTTGTGATGGTAGGCAGTATAAAGAATGTGTTTTCAAAGCAAGGCATGGTGGTGCTTGCCTTTAATCCTAGCACTGGGAAGGCAGATCTCTGAGTTTGAGGCCAGCCTGGGCTACAGAGTGAGTTCCAGGACAGGCTCCAAAACACCATTTTCAGATTATTTTATTTTATTACACGGATGATAGATGTCAGTTGTTATGTTTAAAGAATGGTCATTGAAAATTACCTTAGGTTTCAGAAGAATAGTTAGTTCTCACAGTGTGAATTCAGTAATTGAAAAGAATTAAGTTTCAAGTTTATATTTGTGATTACTTTTTAAAAAATGCAAACTTGGTTCAATCTGTATGATATCTCTTGGGAACTTTCTAGGTTCTAAATCGGAAGTGCTGAATATTGACAGCCCAGACCTGGATAAATACCCACTCTTTGCTAAGGCGAGGAGGTATGAGTGTTTCCTTGAGGCTGGTGATGCTCTGTTCATTCCTGGTAAGGTTTCTAGACCACACTAATGTGTTTTCTGTCTTTATTTGTGTCTAGATATACTGGGCATACATTGTGGCACAGCTGTCCTCTGTCTTGTCTTCAGGACAATAAACTGCTGTACAAGCATGTACCCTGCAGTAGGTTGTACCATCTAGTAGTAGGCCATTCCATCCGTGTTACACAGTGATGCATTCTCAATGTATTCCTGTCATAACCTGTTAAGATAGTATTCTAAGTTATTTTACGAAATAACACGAAGTGTAATATACCTTGTATTGGGGGAAAGTTTGTACCCTGTTGTTTTTTAAAAATCGTTCTATTTCTAAAGTATATAGGCATTTCAGAAATGGTCAAAATTTTCTAAGACTATAGATTTGTATTAAATATGAAAATATAATATCAACATCTGAAAACTTTTTCTATATATAGTTTCTATGTTCAGTAAATAAGCATTAGTTTGGATGCTCATAAAATTTCCATGTTGTTAGTGATATGGTGATATAGTTATTATCTGTTATTAACACTTAAGTGAATACCTTAAGATTATAAAGATCAGCTGGGCGGTAGTGGCACACCTTTAATCCCAGCACTCAGGAGGCAGGGGCAGGCAGAGCTCTGTGAGTTCGAGGTCAGCCTGGTCTACAGAGTAAGTCCCAGGACAGGCAGGGCTGTTACACAGAGAAACTCTGTCTCCAAAAACAAAAACAAAACAAAAGATTATAAAGATCATAAATAATAGGTTTATTGACCAATTTTACTTATGTAATTCTATTTGCGGTAATTCATAAATTTGTTCATAAGCTATTGATACTTTTATTCAGTGATAGAATTAACTTTTGAAGCATCTCTAAACAATAAAAATCAGGTGACATACTTGAGGTTAGATTGTAAATTCCTTGAGCACAAGGATCACATTCTTGCTAATCTTATATTCCTCAAAGGGCAGCACTCTTCATATAGCTGATCAAAGCCATGATGTACTGACCTAGTACTGTACTTTGTCAGCAACTGCTCCTTTATCTTGATCTATTGCTATTGTATACATTCAGTTTTTGGTTTTTATGTCTTTAGAACATGATTAGAGCGATGTAGTTTTCTCTTACTGTATTCATTTTATCTAGAAATTAAGTATTTACATATATTTTAATGCAAAACAAGATTTCCATGTTTTGAGTTAATTATCAGAATGGTTAACTTTTTCTGATATATTAACAAGTGAATAAAGATTCTGAAAGACCTTATAACTAAAACAAGAACATTGAGGACTACTTTTATAAATAGAAGTATTGTTCTTCCATGAACTCTGTTAGAGTGTGTGTCTCTAGGATTTTAACCCCCTTTCATAAGACTAAACACTTCTGGCATGATTAGCATTCCATCTGTTACATTGAGGTGTTCTTTAATATTCTTTCAGCACTTACATTTTGAAAATGTTAGTTGAAAACAGTAAACTTTCTAGGGAAAATTAAAAAAAATAGTTAAATAACATGATCAAGTTTCTTCTGTACCACCACCACCACTGAAGGATTTGCTGTAGTTTTTCTTGACTATGGAAAAGGAGCTGAAACAGAGACTGGATCTAAGAGGCTTAGAAACCTAAAAACTGAAGCTACAGTGTGTGCTAGCTTAAGTTAGGGAAGCAGATTGCCTCTGGAATAGGAAGTTTCTGAGAACAAGTACTGTATTGAATCACAAAGGACTAGGCACAGTCTTCAAATAATTAAAATGCTCTGTGTACAAAGATACTACATGTTCTGATGCGGTTGTGTGAGTCAGAAAGCGTAGACGTGTAACACAAAAGGCTGCCCCAAATCGGAGAATCACAAAGCAATTACAACTTTATTATGTCTTTCAAGCTAGATGGGAATAATGAAAATTCCTAAGGAGTTTAGAACAGGGGCGGTGCTCTGTCACTGAACTGGCTGGCTGTTCAGAGTGACTGGAAAGCAGGGATGGGCAAGCGGCAAGCTTGCTACAGAGGATGTTTCTTACATTGGCTGTATGCAATTCGTGATATTTCACTGACATTTGTTTTTTTTTTTTTTTTAGCTTGAGGTTTTATTTTTAACTTGTTTTTTTAAAAAACTTCCTACAGCTTTATGGTTCCATAATGTAATTTCTGAAGAGTTTGGCGTGGGTGTGAACGTCTTCTGGAAGCACCTTCCGTCGGAATGCTATGACAAAACAGATACCTACGGCAACAAAGACCCTGTAGCAGCATCCAGAGCTGTGCAGATCTTGGACAGAGCTTTGAAAACACTGGCTGAACTACCAGAGGAATACAGGGACTTCTATGCACGCCAAATGGTCTTACGTATTCAGGACAAAGCCTACAGCAAGAACTTTGAGTAAAAAAATGAACTAAATGTAGTAAAAATTTAAAAATAAAAATCAGCTTAAGTATTTGAAAACTATAACAAGATATAAACATTTAAAGATGTTTTTTAAAAATAGGATAAATCAGTCTCAGATTTATTGTATAAAAGGAGATACATATCTGATTTCTACTTGGTACAGATTGAGAATGCTTAGTAGACCCATTCTTTAGCTCTAAGATGTAAATAACTAAAATTCTGACAATAAGAATATGTATTGAATCACACTACATAAAGTCTACTGATGGAATGACCTTCTTTGGTCTTTGCAGTGATTCAGTAGTGCCACCAGAAACTTTTGATCACCCCACCCCCACCCCACTGTCTTTCAACCACAGGATTGGCATTATCCTAGGTCTAGCTACCCTCGTGGTCATGGGATGGTTGCCAGTAGCAGCTGGGGCCTTGTGTGTCTTCATTTGTATGCAGTGGAGTCGTCTGGCTGTAATCCACAGGCACTGTCTTACATGAAGCCGCTTTCCAGAATTCCCTACCAGGCCCTTAGCCTTAATGCTCTGAAATGGCTTAGCCCTGTCCATCAATGAGCCAGTCATCATCATTTTATAAAATTAAACACGAGTGGGATGCTCTTCCTTGGGGCACAGAAGTGTATGAGGGAATAGAGTAGATATTTAATAAAGCTTACAGGATGCTAAAAATGAGTAGATTTGATGGTGTGATAGATCATGAGTTCTGGATTTACCCAAATGTCTGACCCTGGCCTTTACTGCCCCCCAAATGTTGTCAGCCTCTCTTTAGTTAATACTTACATATAAACTTTAATCATTGTTTTCCTAGCAGATACTTCTGTACTATTTCTAGTTTTTTAAATAAATACTTCCTTTAATGATGAAAAAGCCCACTAATGTAATCTCTGAAGAGAAATGAGCCGTGTGTGTGTGTGTGTGTGTGTGTGTGTGTGTGTGTGTGTGTGTGTGTGTGCGCGCGCGCGCGCGCGCGCGAGCATGCACTGTTCTTTGAACCTAATCACTCAGTGCCATTGAAGAACAACTTTTTACTGACCATCTAATCTACAGAGGAAATAGTTACTCTTGAAGGTGATTCATTCATTCATGCCCTGTTTAGAGTTGCATTCATTTCAGGAATTAAACAAAAGGAAAAGTATATAAGTTATGGCTTTTCTTAGGATTTTTGGAAGATAAATTATTGAGATGAACAAAGGTTAAATGTGTATTGGGAAAAATGTTTTAATATGCTAGCTAGGTCTAATCAGATTTTATTACCTTTACTTCTTAGCCTTAGCAAACACTTAATGATTTTTCTTAGAAAGGAAAAGATGTAAACCCTTAGTTCATACAGTAATTAGCTTTGAATAACCTAACCAGATCACACAGAGGGTTGGGAACACAATGGTAGAGCACTCACCCAGCATGGATAACTGGGTTCAGACCACAGCACCAAAAGAGGGTCATGTAGAAACATTATAACTGGAACCAAATTGGCCTACACAAAATTCTTGTTAGGTAGCCTAGAAGGAAACTGGAAGATCTGTATTGTCTTCATCTTGAAAGTGTAACTGATACTTAGAGCACACACTACAAAAGCCAGTTACAGACCAGCACATAATGACTGATGCTAGTCACTCTGTATTCTTCTAAGACTTGTTAAAGACTTCCTCTTGAAGTGTATTTGTGGCACTGCAGTGAAGCCTTGGAGAAGTTCTTAGACAATCTTGGTCATATTTTTAAATGAAGGTATTTTAATCTTTTAAGGCCAAATGAATAACATAACGTTAACTAATTCATTGGATTTGAAATATTTTATTGAATGAATGAATGAATGTTAGAAATTATTTAATCACCCTGGGTTGCAGAGATGGCCCTGGTTAACGACCTGCCACAGAAACTGGGATTACAGTGGTATTGACGATACTGGTCCAACCCCATTCTTCCAGCTGATACGAGGCTTAACAAACTCGTTTCCTCCCAACAAAACTTCCTGTACAGCTCACTATATACAGACATGGACACAAACGAGGACAGTCAGTGGGAAGACGGCAGAATACGGCACAATATCTGCAGCCCAGGAGTCTGGCAGTTACATGAGCTGGCATGGGATCTGTCCAGTTCAGTTACACAAAAACCTGGAAACTCTGCTGCCATTGGTACAATGTATGATCTGTGGAAACGTTTACGTAGACAGAATTAGCTCTGCTAGATACACAACCAACCTAGTGATAGCATTTGCTGAGATGGGGCTGAGTAGTCCCAGGAGATACAGCTGTGGCTTTGTACATTTTGTTCAGAAATATATTTCACAACACTATTAGCTTTTCATGACAATATTTGTCTTGGCGTATTTCATTAAGAGTACTTATTCCAGCCGGGCGGTGGTGGCGCACGCCTTTAATCCCAGCACTCGGGAGGCAGAGCCAGGCGGATCTCTGTGAGTTCGAGGCCAGCCTGGGCTACCAAGTGAGTTCCAGGAAAGGCGCAAAGCTACACAGAGAAACCCTGTCTCGAAAAACCAAAAAAAAAAAAAAAAAAAAAAAAAAAAAAAAGAGTACTTATTCCATCATTTCAAAATGTATGCAATACCGAGAGACGGCCAACAAGGCTAAACTTCTTTTATCCTTTTGTAGCAGCTATGTGAACATTTGCAAAGAATCCAATACAAGGCATATCTCATGCCTATAAAAGGTGAGGTTAAATCTCAGGAGTTGTGGAGTAGGGTAGGTCATTTCAGGGAGGTGAAAGGCAGGTTGTGAGAATTTGGGACTGTGCCCACATGGCTCCTTCCTCCAGTGTTAGGAAACAGATGGGGCAGGAGGGACTGACAGGCTGGCACTCTGGTGTTAACCTTGTTTCAAACGTAGAAGTCGTCAATGGGCATCTTAAACATACCATGAGACTAAAATGACTCCTGAGTACCTGTCCCCACCACGGACTCAGACTGCGAGGCCCACTTCAGTTAAAGCATTGTGAGTCACAGCTGAGACCACTTACCCCTTATTCCTTAATTCATGTTTAAAAGGCCTTCACATGAGATACAATACTTTGTTTCAGGTGTTCCTAAGTTCTAGGCTGTTGGGTATTTCTCTGCTAACGTGGGGAGACTTGAGTTAAATCCTTGTTGCTTAGATTCTCCTTATACAGGGGGTGCTTGGACACTGCATAACTGAAATGAAATAAATCATTATACTCCAACGGTCTTTTATGGGGATAAAGGAGTACAGACAGCTAAGACGTCAGCAAAGGAAAGGGAGGGGTTTTTAGGGACTTCCTCTAGGAACTGCTGGCAGTTGTGGAATAATTAACACAAGGAGTACTAATTGAAAAGGAAAGTTGTTCACTTGAAAGACAGGGAAGTAAAAGCAGACACACAAAATGGCAAGGTGTACAGTTTCCTTTCCAATGATCTAAGAGAGAAACAAATCCAAACACCATTTCTATGGATTATTACTTTTAATACAGTCAGACGTTCATGCTGTGGTGGTAACAATTTTCCATTTGCAAGACCACTTCTCCAGTGACTCTCTACAAAGGCACAATCAAGTAGGACACACGTTTACAATAACAAATTTAACAGACACAGTTTTAAAGAAGTGTGGGAAAGGACCAATTTGTAGTATTACACAGAAATACCTGTGTGTGGGTTAACAATCATTTCCACTCCAAAGTATTTGTATTATTCAACACTATCTCCAGAAGCGATGGCAGTTTCCGGTGTCCCGTATTTGTATTATTCAACACTATCTCCAGAAGCGATGGCAGTTTCCGGTGTCCCTTGGATTAGTGTCCACTTTAACATGTAACAACTGAACATTCACATGAATGGCCAGGTGAGGAACTAACTCAGACATTTAAAATGAATTCTTAAAAAAACAAAAAACCTCTTTCCACTTGAGTTACTCCTGTGAAAACAAATGCCTTCCCTCTGTATGACCACTCAGGAATTCAGCTGTTTTACATTAAGTGATACATTTGACAACCATTAAACAAATTGAATGTAGCCATCCAATCCTAATGCTTAAAGTTAAGGAAATGCACAATGAGGTAGAAAGAAGCCAGGTGACTTGTTTCTACAATGGGAAGTGCTGGTCTTAAAACATATTCAAAGAGAAACAATATAAAACTATTTAGAAAAAAAAAAACGTACAGACACTTATCTGTAGTTGATAGAACCACGTTCATTTTAAACATCTGGTGTGAAGGAATCCTTTCTCATGAGCGAATATTGGAAATATATTTATAGGATGATTAAAATGTAATTTTGGAAGAAACCAAGAAATTAACACTTTGCATACACTAAGATACTAATCTTCAGTATACATTTTCTTTTTGATCCCAAAACAGCATGTTATTTCCATGTTTGGTTATTCCATGACCTAGAAAGCTTCATTTATTTATTCATAAATAAAAAGTGCCACTTTTATAACTACACAGCTTTGTTCCAATATTGTTTGAAATTCGTTAGATTTTGGTTTTTCAAAATGCATTTATCTAGTGAAGAAAAATGGGCAGAAGGAAACTTCACCCAAATTATGTAGCAGTGTTAAGCAAATTCAGTTTCTGGGCCAAAATTTAAATTATTTGTGTCTTCAAACTTTCCTTTGTAACCTTTCTTATCTCAATGTAATTTTACATTTGGCCAAAGAAAGCTATTTTCTCTTGGCAGACAAAACCATGCTTCTGAAGAAACGCTGATTTAGGTCTGTGGAATCTGGTTCCTTTTGAGAGCACACTAACAGATAATTAAAAACTGTCAATTAAGAATTAAGTTACAGCGCTTAGTGTAATATGTTTTAAAAAACCAACTACACAATCTTACGATTTTAAATATGAGGGAATAAATATATTTTGACTTTAAAAAACAAAACAAAACAAACACTTGGTGGAACACTGAGAATGAGTCCAAGGGATCACAAAACTTTCCCAGGAGGCAGGTTGCAGGGTGCAAATGTCCCCCTAAGAACCCTGGACAGAGGAAGAAGTGAAATGACTGTAGCCAACAGCTGAATGTTAGTTTAAAACAGCTCTCGGAAAACCAGCTATTTCCAACACCAATTTTATTACCTTTTAAAAAGACTAACACCAAGTTTCTTTGATTTTTAAAGGACATGGGATTATCACAAACTATCCTTCTAGACTTCAAATTAATTCTAATCCAATCAAAACTTAAAGCTGCGCACATTTACAAGCAAGGAATCCTACTGTATATGACACATATTTTTGGAATGTGCATCTTCTTAGCCCACAAACTGACAATGCATCTAATTACTCTTACATCTCATCATCTGTGTTTTAACGAAGTCCTTGGTTCTCCCACTTAAGCAAGCACATGAAGTCTCAGAACACTTCATGAACCCTGAAGTGATTCTCTATGGAGGGAGTTTCCTTCACAAAATGAATTTGGCTAGTCACCTGCATACCCAAATCCCCAAGTATCTGAACAAATTTCTTGTGCTCCTTTCCAATCCAGGATCTCATTGGATCATGTACTTGATAAGGTGTTACATGAGTGTGAACAGTAATCCCTGTTTGAGCAAACTCTTTCAAGACTTCTGGATACGTGACCCAAGTATTGCTTCCTCCAGAATGACCGCCATCCAGCCAGTACATCGTTCTTATACTTTTGATGAAAGTGTCTAAGTTCTTGTCTTTCTTGGCTTCCTTCAACTCAAACAGCAACTGATTCAAAACAACACAGCCTTTACTGAATCCCACCAGAGTAAACGATGCAGCGCTCAGTGAGAGTGGAGGCGAACTCCCGGCAGACTCCTCCAGGTTTTCACAGGTCCTCTCTTTGTCCTGGCCACCATTACTAGTAGAAGAATTAGACTCACAATTGGATGCTTTACAATCCTTCTTGCAAACACTCCTGTTCTTGGACAGCAAACCGTTCTGAGTTAAGCTAAAAGCATGAACTAATAGCATATACAAGTGCTTAAAGGCTCCAAAGTCCGGGGTGTGCTCTGGCGCACCGAACATGTTGCTCTTCACAAAGTTGTCATAGCAGCTGAATTTGTGCAAGTGCATCCGGGAACACTTTATTACCCAAATGTGACTGTTGGGGAAACGGTGGGCTAGGATGGTGGCAATGTTTTCTAGACTCCAGTTTTCCCACTGATAATTCTCAGGATGACGCGTCATAATTTCGTGGTAATTCTGAAAAGAGAAGGAATAAGCATTACAAGTGTATTTACCTATAAAAAGCTTTACAGTATTATTGAGGAAGTTTTGATGACCTATAGTTTATATACTCGAAATAAAACCTAATACCTGTTATCACTTTCTGGCTCTAAGATTTTGAGTGAAGCCGGGCGGTGGTGGCGCACGCCTTTAATCCCAGCACTCGGGAGGCAGAGCCAGGCGGATCTCTGTGAGTTCGAGGCCAGCCTGGGCTACCAAGTGAGTCCCAGGAAAGGCACAAAGCTACACAGAGAAACCCTGTCTTGAAAAATAAATAAAAAAAAAAAAAAAAAAAAAAAATTTAAAAAAAAAAAAAGATTTTGAGTGAAACATTTCACTCAGCCTAAACTTTATTAAGAGACAGGGTAATAAAATATACTAAGTATTAAGAATTTCTGAATAAAACAATTAAAAAAATAAATTTTAGTTTTACAAATTATTCATAATTTTTATTTGGTACACATGTAATGAAGTTCCCTAATTCTACTGAAAATATAAATATAAATTTGATTCACTACAGATCATAATGTAAAAATATTTCCTTCTCACTGAGCTGCTGTCCCGCACATCTGTAATGAAATCTACCACAGGCATGTGGATTCTGCTAGCAAGCTGACTGCTGTGCCTGACTTCGTTTTTGCTACAGAGCTGGAGCATCGTCACAGAAAATCTTAGTGCACATCTGTACCTACATTCTAAAATCCCTAGAGGTGCGAAAACTAGAAAATCTAAATAATCACAATTTAAAACTGGTGATAGAGACTATAAAATTGTCTTCCATGGTTTTCTTTTTAATTTGTTCAATCTCACAGGCATGGGATAGCTCAAATTTAGATGTATTAAAATTAGGATGACATTGAAATTTTGTTCATTTACTTATTACTATTTAGATTTTTGCTCTTGTCTGTCCATACTGTTTGCCTTTTGTACATAGATTTTATTTGTTTAGATGCATTCTATATAAATTAATAATGTATTTTTGTTTTGACCATATAATATATATGTATTTTACTTTTATTTTTATTAATGGTGATTTTTTTTTTTTTTTTTGAGACAGAGTATCGCTATATGGCCCAGGCTGTGATTCTTCTGTCTCAGCTCCCTGAGTACTAGGAGGCTAGAGGTAAAAAGGTAAGAGACTTACACTTTGAAACTTTTCTCAATTTGAGTATTGAGTGATATGTACATTTTTCCTATTTTTTAATAAATAGACTACTACAAAAATTTATGTACAAAGATACAAAGAAAAATATCCTAAGGTCACCAGTATTAGAAATAATTAAAATTTAGGTGGCTAGCAGTTCAGAGTTCTTTAATACACATACACATATGTAATTACGTGTATAAGAAAATATTCTTTTCTTCTCTACTAAGCAACCATTAGCTGAGATATAGTTTTCCCTTAAAAATATGCTAAAGGGGGCTGGAGAAATGCCTTAGCAGTTAGGAGCACTGGCTGCTCTTCCAGAGGCCCTGGGTTCAATTCCCAGCACCCACATAACAGCTCACAACCATCTGTAACTCCAGTTCCATGGGACCCTCATACAAACACACACACAGGCAAAACACCAATGCACATAAAATAAAAATAAATCAATTAAAATATGCTAAAAGACATGACTATCAATACAGATTTGCCTAATAGTTTTTAGACATCAGTAAAATACCACTGGACATAAACAGTAAAACCTGCACTAGAAATATACAAGAATGAAAGAAAGAAAAAAGAAAAAGAAATATATAAAAATGCACTGTTTTTCAAACTCTTACTTAGCCTCAATGCTAATGGCTAATTTTTAAAATTTCGGATAGGATAAGATTATGCAATGCTCCTGATTTGATTTGCATATATTACTTCAAATTAAGTTAAACATTTTTCTGTCTGCTGGCAATTTTATTTTTTATTTTTGTTAACTATGTTTGTGTCCTTTGATAATTTTCTTACTATAATGTTCAACTCCCTACTAGGTCTATTTCATTAATCGTTTGTTACGTGTGTATATTCGTAGCTTGCTATGCATGTTTTAAATATGTTCCAAGAGGCTCTTAGGGTGACTTCTTATGGATTTCGCCATCACCTTCTGCACACCCAGGGTTAGTACACAAAACTGTCTTAGTATAAGCAGCTTGGATCTGGAAGGGTTTGTCTGTTACTTTGTGTTATTGTTTTTAAACATCATTTTTGTGGGCGCCCGCCCGCATGTGTGGGGGTCAGAGGACAGCCTGCAGGAGGGGTTCTCTTCTTCTACCACGTGAGTCTCGGGGACTGAACTCAGGCTGTCCAGTATGACAACAAGCCCCTGTACCCACTGAGCCATCTTGCTGGCTGGTTTTTATTTTGTTTCTTTGAGACAAGGTCTCATGTAGTCTTGGGTGGCCTTGAACTCATTCTGTAGCTGAGGATGACACTGAGCTGCTTTTCCTGCCTCCCCCCCCCCCAATTCATTTTTATAAGCTAGCTGTGGTAGCACGTGCCTGTAATCTTAAGCACTTAGGAGGCTGAGCCCAAGAGGATCCAGAATCCAAGATCAGCCCATCGAGAAGGAATACATAATAATAAATGATAAATAAATAAGCAAGCTTATTATCCTTGTGAGCCCCAAAGTCCTGAAACTATCCAATCACTACATTAATTATTTAATGAACCCAAGTGAAGCAGATTTGAAGAGTCTCATTTAGGCCGGACTTCACAGAAGGTGCTTTAAATCTAAACATCTTTCCCCCCATTAGCCCCAGGTTACATGATCGATCAAAAAGGGAGAAAATGTTAACACTGGGGAACTGAGTAGCAAAATAAGAACTGGGACTGTCATGGCTACATCAAAGCCCAGACCCAAGAACCATGGGTAAGAGCTTCCACACCCTGAGATGAGATCAAACTGATTCGGCACCAGGCTGTTAACTATAATTAACCTACCGAATGGAGTTTTCACCTTCCTGGGGATATAATGCACTTACTATGCTTGCAGGAATTAAGGCGCAGAGGCCGTGCTTCTACTCATCCCCACCGAGGCAGAGGCCTAGGAGTGCTCAGCCCCGTGAGATGCTCGCTGACCTGCGGAAACCTGGTGGTCCGTCTCACATCACACTGAAGAGGGATCCAAAGAATCTTTTCAGAAAAGTTCATGTTTGCAAGAGTTTAGAAACATTCATGGTAAGGGATATATTGTGTGCCCTAATAAGCTTTGCCTGAAGATCAGAGAACAGAACATGCCACTAGATTAAACATAGAAGCCAGGCAGTGGTAGCACACACGCCATTAATCCTAGCACTGGAGAGGCAGAGATCCATAGGGATCTCTGTGAGTTCAAAGCCACCCTGGACTACATGAGATTGATTCAGTCTGGGAGAGAAACAGAGCCAGTCAGTGGTGGCACACACCTTTATTCACAGCAGAGCCAGGCAGTGGTGGCACACACCTTTATTCACAGCAGAGCCAGGCAGTGGTGGCACACACCTTTATTCCCAGCACTTGAGATCTCATGCCTTTGCAGGACTTGAAGCAGATGGACTAGCCTCTGAACCAGCTGAGGAGAATGACCGCTACACTGAGGAAAAGCTAGGGGCCTCTTTACAGAACATCAAGTACACAGCCCAGTTAAGGGTGAGCAAGGGTCCAGCTGAAGGGAACCGCCTAAGAAAGTGCCCCAAGACCCAGAGAACAAGACCAAGACACACTCCCATGGACATTTATCCTTCAAGAAAGCAAGATCTGATGACGTCTGCACTCCTAAGACTTGAGGACGCTGGCTCTTACTACTGAGGAACAGAGAAGCCATATGGAGGGTTTTGAGGGGTGGTATTAAGGAGACTGTTGCTTTTAAACCACTGTTCTCCTCATTTTAGATACACGATGAGGGTGAGGTCACTTCATTTGTTACTGGATTAGAGACGAGGTATGACATCGATCTACAGGATGAAGTCAGATTTCTAGATCGAGTGACTAAGTCGGTATTTTCAGTAACTTGAATGAGGAAGACTCCTTAGGAGTGAACAGATGTTCAGTTTTAGGTGGCTACTAAATATCCAAAGGAAGTAACTGGCATGCAATTGGAGAATCCATAAACATCCGGCTTATGTCTACACTAAATAAACGCCAAGGGCTGTCAGGGCATAGGCAATAGGTGAACCCACACGATGGAAAGAGATCACTGAAAGAGAGAAGAAAAAGTCTAAGAATGGAGCACTAGAATACCCAAAGGTGAACAGGGGTGGTACCCAGAGTTATTCCAGTATTTACCCTTGACTGATGCCCTGTGAACTACCACCCATTTTATAACTGAGGTACTTCAATAGGGAGCTCTAATATCTGCACAGACTTTAAGCTGGGCAGCACAGGATGGGGTGTTAACTGTAGGCAATTTGGTCTTGCAGCCTTGTGGTGTGCTTCCTTCCATCTCTTTTCCAGGAGGCCCAGGACTCTGTAAAACTCCACACTCCGCACCGATGACCAGTCCGTCGCTGTCCAAAGAGCTGACGGAACGGATGGTGGGGAGACGAAAGATGATATTCAGAGTGTATACAGTACTTTAGGCCCCATTCGAAGACAGGTGGATGTTCTGTCTGGCACACTTAACCAGAAAGTACTCAGCCGCCATGACCACCACCACCGCTGGAAGGCATGACGTGGCTGGTCGCAAACCTCTGAACTGTCAGAAACAACATGTTTGTTTTCCATTCTGAATACAAAGGCGCCAACTAGGTAGATTTTCTTAAATCTAAATCCAAGTTTGTTTGTTTGTTTGTTTCCAGTTTCCTTTAGCGGTCAACTAGTCAACTGACTGTTTTGAGAGCAAGAGAAGATTCTGAGTACCACTGTGATCTTTAATTTCAAGTACCAAGTCCAAAACAATCATAGTTTTCCAGCCCGAGGAAAAACACCTAAGCTATATCCTCACTTGCACGTCTACCCTAGCGCTAACAGAACTGACTGGCGTGGCTGATTTTCTATGGAAGGCCGTCCAACATGGTACACACAAGTCCTCTGTGGTGACTCAACACTTGGGAGACACAACTAGCGAGGCAGAGAACCCTGACTCTTCATTTTAACCAATCCAGATACCCTCGCATGGCTCACGTACTCATTACACAACGCAGTACGCCTGTCTGCAGCTGTAAAACCGGCAGCGCGGGTACACAGATGTGCTCAATGCAAATGGTCCTCACGGGCACTGGCACTGCTGGCAATCACATTCTTCCACTACCGTGTTTGAGGGTTACGGGAAAGGTCAACACTTTAGCAATGGGCGTGTTTTTAAAAGTCAGCGTTTTCCCAACACTGTCCTGTGCCCAGCATGCGCGCACGCGCGCGCGCGCACACACACAGACAGACACACACACACAGACACAGTCGTCCGAGACAAGGCTGGAGCTGTGCGTGCGTGTCCCATTCCGGGTCGCACCTCTCCTCGCACCCCCACCCGCCCCCCGTGGCACCTGGATTGACAGTTGCTCCGGGAGACCGCGGTCCTTCCCAGCCCCTCCCCACCCCACCCCACCCCGGGCGAGAACCCGCGTGGGCGTGTCGGGGAGGCCGGGCCCGCGTTACCTGCACATCCCCGGGGAAGTAGAGGACGTGGTGCCGCGGCTCCTCCGGGGCGGCTTCCTCCGCGGCCGCCAGCAGGAGCAGTTCGTTGCAGCGCTGCGGGTCGGAGCCTGGCACGGTGGAGCGCTGCAAGCGGTGGCCGTCCGCCGGCGAGCCCCGCGCGCCGCCGCCGCCGCCGCCACCGCCGCCCGGGTTCATGGCTCGGGCCTGCGGGCCGGACGCAGGGTCTCCGGAAGCGAGCAGCGGCCGCAGGAGCAGCAGCAGCAGTGCCCGGGACCGCGGCCGCCCGAACACCCTCATGGGTGGACGGGGAGGGGGCGTCGAGCCGCCAGGGCCGCGCACCCGGGCGGCGAGGGCGGGGCCTCCGCAGCCCCAACGGCCCCCGGCTCGCCGCTGACGTCAGCGCGCCGCGTGCGTCGGGAGGGAGGGGCGAGCGGGGGGGCGTGGCCCGCGGAAGGACGTTGGCGGTTCGTGGACTCGGTTCTGGCCGGGAAGTTCGAACCGAGGTCTGCAGAGCTTCGCGTCTGCAGCGGGCCGGGGGGTGCGGCAGTTTGGGCTCAGGGTCGCCGTGCCATCGGCTCCGGTTTGGAAGTGGGGGTAGGTTCATCTTCCTCACGGTGAGGTTTAGCTGCTCAGGGACGACGTAGAGTAATTCTGGAAGTATCTCCTTCCTCCTGAAGTTTCCAAGCAGGGGATCTGTGGTTCCACATCAAGGCGGCTTCTGCATTTCTAGTTGGTAGAGGGAGCAGGGCACATGGCTCAGGGAGGAGGATGGAGGAACGCCCAGTTTTTTTCCCCCTGCACATTTACTGTAGTGGGTGTTGACAGCCAAGGAGGATTTTCTGTTTAGGATTTTGAAACCAGTTTGAAAAAGTATATAGAAAGTCCGGGCGGTGATGGCGCACGCCTTTTATCCCAGCACTGGGGAGGCAGAGGCAGGTAGATCTTTGTCTGCGAGTTCGATGCCAGCCTGGTCTACAGAGCGAGATCCAGGGCAGGCACCAAAACAACACAGAGAAACCCTGTCTCAAACAACAATAAAGTATAGGAAAAGCATGAGAACAAGAACTTCTTATATGTAATTATGTAGGAATAGGACTGGGCCAAATTTATGCTAAAGATGGGAAAAACGAGTCTGTTATTTTATCGTTGTGTGTACACACTGCAGACATGCACATGTCTGTTTGCCGCTGTGAACTTCGGGTGTGGCGAGAGCGATTCCTGGAAAGAAGTCGGAACTTAAATTGAAGTTTCTGCAAGAGTGATTAGCTGGTTAGAACTTGAGTGATTGGGGAGAAATTATAATGTTGGAAGCCCAGAGCCAAATTATAATTTATCTTGAGCTGCCTTTAGTCCCTTTAATTAATAGCCTTTCCTAGCCCACCTGTGTGCCTGAATAGCCAGCATCCTGGTGAATATCAGATGAAACTTTTGGAATGTATTAACTTAGCAGGGCACTAGCTTCTCCCAGCCCAGAAGCTAAGAATTTTATCAGGTCACATCTGGGATCTGTAGCAGAGATCTTCCACCTGATGTTTCCACCAATGTATTTGAAATGTCTTAATTTATAGAAGATTTTCTGTCTTGGTATTGTAAAATGTCAGCATGCTCATATTCAGTTCTCCTTGGAGGTGAGAGCAGCTTCTGGTGTCAACAGTACATTCCCCCCTCTACATCTTGTTAGTGTTTTTATTTATTGACTTACTGTTTGACGGCATCTCATGGAAGCTGGAGCTCTTGGAGTAGGCTACCCTGGGCTAGCCAGGGAGCCCCGAGGATCTGCCTGTCTGCCTTCCCAGCTCTGGGACCGCACACATGGGCTGTGGGGTTCTCTGCATTTTGTGGATGATGGAGATCTAACTCAAGTCCTCACACTTTGGGGAAAGAAGTGGGGCACCATACCAACTAAGTCACCTCCCAGCCCTTTCTACCCTTTACAAGTTCTTGTGTTTGTAGTTGGAACATGTTAGCAACTAATAAAACAGGAGTGCCTTAGTGAATTTCACTAGCCACCATTTTCTTAGTGGCTTCAGGGAGGTACAGTTTGTCAATCTACTTTGATATAATCTATTGGACTCCATCGGACATGACAAATGTAACTGAGGTGTTCTCAAGGAGAATGACCCTCATAGATTCATATTTGAACACATAGTCCCTATTTGATGGAACTGTTTGGGAAGGATCATGACATGTGTACTTGGAGGAGGTGTGTCACTGGGGGTGGGGTGAGGTTTCTGAAGCCCACAACATTCTCTGTTTGTTCTCTGCTCCTTGCTTATGGATCAAGATATAAGTTCTCGGCTACAACACTAGTGTAGATGAATTTCTAAACAGTCTTGTTAAATAAGAAACACAGAGCCAAATACAGACGTGAAAGCCGTAGAAATCAGAGTGATAGCCACCAACTAACCTTAGCTCACCACCTCACCATAGCTTCTCAAGAGAGCCTCTTTCTTTCTAACCTGCGCCTTTATTGCTTTGCTATTCTGCCTTCTCATTGGCTCTAAGCCCAGCCACATCACTTCCTCTTCACTGCCTGTCTATACAGATCTCCAGGTCTCTATGGTTGGTACTGGGATTAAAGGCGTGTGTCACCACACTTGGCTGTGTCTTTGAACACACAGAGACTCTGCCTGCCATGAGATTGGATTAAGGTCGTGTGCCACCACCGTGTGACTTCTGTTTATGGCTGACTATGACATCTCATCTCCAGGCAAACTTTCTTAACATACAAATGAAATATCACCACATTTCAGCACAAATAAAATATCACCACACACTAGCACCATGCCTGCCTGCTGCCATGCTCCCTGCCATGATGGTCATGGACTCTAACCCTCTGGAACCACGAGCTCCAAATTAAATACTTCCTTTTATAAGTTGCCTTGGTCATATTTCTTTTCTAAATCACAGCAATAGAAAAGTAACAAAGATAGAAACCAAGACAAAAATTATTCAATTCCTATTACAAAGTAGATCGATTGCTTTCTAAAAATAGCTAGTTAAGAAGAAATAGAGGTTAATTGTACAATAATGGTGTGATCCCACCAAGGAAGCCAGTCTTCACTGTAGTTCTGCAAATCCCATGTTGCTCTCCCTAGACAGAGGACTGTTAAGATGCACTCTGCAAGTTCACGGATGGACGGACAGACGTGCCTTGCTAACGGAGCTTTTGATTCTTACGGTTTGGTTTTCCAGGTTGACCGACGAATGAAATTGTCATGTGTCGAAGGGACGAAGACTCTTAGCTCTAAGATAATTGAGACCTTTGGGAAATACAAAAGAAGAGCCTGAGAGCAAAGACACGAGCTGAAGTGAGCAGCACTCGAGCTGCACGGTCACGCACACAGCCTAACCTGCAGGAGACGTTTCCTGGGAAGGCAGCTGCTCTCCCTCACTCCGTTGCTAGAGGTATGGGTGTTGCTTATGTGCTGTGTCACAGACTTAAAGCTCCCGCCTGTGTGTCTCCCTGTTACTACTGTGGTGGCTTCTCTCATTTCCTCCGTCTTCTTCCACAAAATAGGGATGCTACCCTCTGACTTTTCCTACAACCATCCATCCAAGTGGACTCTACCTTCTTGCCTCTCAGAACTAGACTTTTAGTCCCAATAAGAGGTCTTAGAAGGACAAAGTTGCTATACCCAGTTGAGTGAGTTTTCCCTTTTCCTACCTACTTGTGGACATTTTATTGTTTGTGGTGTGCAAACTGCTACAGCCCATGTCTGGCCACTTCTCAGTTCTCAAAAGGTTTACTAGTGAGTCCCCAGAATGTTTTTTTCTGCCACTCAATATAATAGAAGAAAGTTTAAACTTTTAGAAGGAGTCTGAGAAAGACTTGTAAGGCCACCAGTGAGAACATGAACCCAGATACCAACAGAAGCTCTGTGTTGTTATCAGTAGGAAAACTGGCCATTTCTAACACAGCAGTAAGTGGTAACAACTGGGAGGACTGGAGGGATGTGCCACAGTTGAAAGAGGAAGTCACTCTTTGTTGTGAGGCAGCTAAGAGATGAAGGCAGTGGTCTGCCGACATTTCAAGTCCTTATCTGGAGAATTCAGAAACACAGATGATTATCATTTGCTAACCTACAAATGTTGCTGGAGGGCTTCTCTCCAGGTTCCCCAAGCCCCGCAGTCCCACAATCCACTTATAAAATAATCACTCAGACGCTTATATCACTTATAAACTGTATGGCCGTGGCAGGCTTCTTGCTAACTGTTCTTTTATCTTAAATTAACCCATTTTTATAAATCTATAGCTTGCCACGTGGCTGGTAGCTTACCGGCGTCTCTACATGCTCTTCTCCCGGCGGTGGCTGCAGTCTCTCCCCTCCTTCTTCCTGTTTTCCCAATTCTCCTCTCTCTTTGTCCCGCCTATACTTCCTGCCTGGTCATTGGCCATCAGCGTTTTATTTATATAGAGTGATATCCACAGCATACAAACATTAATATTTAATCAAACTTATTTTGTATCAAATTAAATGTATGCACAGACAAGATTTGGCCAGTAGGCTACAAATATTCAACTTCTCTGCTAAATGAATATGTAAGACCAGGGGATGGAAAAAGAGACAAGGTCTTAAATGTAGCTTCCTCTAAGAGACAGTGAAAGAAAACTTGCAGAAGGTAAAGATTTCAAGTTCTTCCATGGGATTTAAATTGAATTCCAGTTGATATTCTACCAAATAATTATTTTCAATTATTCTTTGTTTTGAATTGGTAGTGGTGGCATTGGTGGTATGTGTTAATAGGGAGTGGATGTGTGTATACTAACAAGCCTCCATGCTGAAACCAGACCCTGAGAAGACCAGAAATTAAATGAGATATGCCACTCTAACATATAATTTTGCCCCAAACACTCTAGATGAAATAAAGATACAGAATGAGTCCATTTAGGGATTTGAAAGCTTATTTTCAGCAAGTTTTGCTAGCTAAAATGACACATTTTACACTTTGCTTTCCTATAGTATGACTTGAACATATACTTTTCTAAATTATAAATCATGCATATCAAGATTATATAGATGAGTACTCATCGAAACCTCCTGCATACAATGGTTAACTAACAGTATTTGTATACATTATCCATTACTCACTGTCAAAATGTAAGAAAATATAATCAATTCAAAATAAGTTAATTGTCAACAAAATATTATCATCAGGTGAAATCCAACAATTTGTAAAGAGAGTTATGCATCATAACCAATTGAACTTCTAGCTGGGTACGATGGTATACACCTATAGTTCCAGTGCCCAGGAGGCTGAAGCAGGAGGATTATGAGTTTGAGGCCAGCCTGGCTACATAGTAAGACCCTGTCTCAAGAAGACACGACAAAGAGATTGCTTCCTCAATTCCTGAGATTCAGTCTAGGAATTTAAGATTGGTTTCACATCTGAAAATCAATATTCTATGCCATATGAATATCATAAAACTAAAAATACCATAGACATCTTAATAGATACACACAAAATTATTGGCAAAATCTAGCATACTTTCATGATATAAACCTTCCAGCAAACTAGGAATAGAAGAGAATTTCCTCAACGTAATAAAAGTCCTTATAAAAAACCTACAACTAATGTAATACTTAATGGTTAAAAGATTGAATATTTTCACTCTAAGAATAGAACAAGATGAAATGCCTACTCTTGAAGCTTCTAATCAGTATCATGTTAGAAGTTTAACCAGAGCAATTAAACAAAGAAAAAGGCATCCAGATTGAAGACATAAATCTGTGCAGATGCCTTGATACTGTATATGGAAAAATCCTAAGGAACCTACTGAAAGTAATAAATGAGTTGAGCAATGTTACAAAATCAATATTTAACAATCAAGTGTTTTTCAGTTCATTGGTAATGGAAAATCCAAAAATAAAGTAATAAAAATTTCATTTACTCTAGTAAAAATACATTTATGAGTACATTTAATGAAAGAAATATAGAATGTGCATACTAAAAGCCATAAAGCTGTTTAAAAATTAAAGAAAACATAAATAAATAGAAATAAATCCAATGTCTATGGATCAGAAGATGTTATATTGTTAAATCTGCTACTTCTTTCAAAATCGATCTGTTAATTCAGTGCTACCCACATTAAAATCCCATCTGCCTTATTTTGCTGGTCCTGAGATGCACATTAAAGGCCAGGGATTCAAAATATACATCCTTTTTGGGGAAGACAAAAAAAGTTGCAAGACTCACAATTTTCCATTTCAAAACAGTAATGCTGTGTTCGCCAAAGTGGTTTCTACAGTCATAATGGTGAGGGTTAGGGTAGCACATCTTCTCGGGAGCCTGGTGACTCCTCATAGCCCAAGTTCCCATGAGGCTGAGATGCCTGCTGTGAAGACTCAGAATGGCAGGATGAAGTTCCTGCTGGAGTCCAGCCCTGCCTAGTATGACAAAAAGATGCTAGCCAGAGTTAGAGGCCACCCCACCCTCTTAGGACTCCAGTCTCAAAAAAATACAGCAAAAGAGTGACAGACAGGTTTTTGGAGAGGGAGCTTTGGTTTGTGCTTTCTGCTACCTGTGCCCTTGACTGAGGGAACGAGCAATGGTGTTGGATCCAGAAGTTTCTAGAAGCCACCAAGCCTTCTGGACTAATGCTCACCATAGGAAAGTATAAGTTACTGAGCCCAGATAGCCAACATTTTTTAAATAATATGAAATGAAAAAGAGTCAAAAAGAAAAGTAGACAAACTGAGTTTTAGCTAAATAAAACAACTTATTTCAAAGGGTATTAGTTAAATGTGAAAAAGACAATCCCCAGAATAATAGAAAATATAGTATTGGGAAATTACATACCTAACAATAAATATATCAAAAATGCATTGGAAATTTCTGGCACTCAATAATGAGGATAAAGCAGTTTTAAAAATAAGCAAAAGTTCTACATAGACATCTTAGAGAAGACGGACCAACAGACGGTAGTCATGTTAACAGGTGGTTCAACAACACTAGTCATCAGGGAAATGTAAATCCAGACCGTCACAAGTTTCACTTCCCATGTACTGGTAGGGCTACAGTTTACAAATAACATCTACTAACAAGTGTTGACAATGCTGGGGGAAAATTAGGAGGCTCCTGCATTGCTACTAAGAATGATGCAACTGCTTTTGATGAACATTTGGTAGTTTTTCAAAATAGTAAACAGCTTTTCCATGTGTAGTAACGACAGGACACCAGACAGAGGCAGCTCAAGGACAGAAAGATGGATTGTGGCTCACAGTTTGAGGAATACGGTTCCTCCAGGCCTAGAAGCAGGAGTATGATCCAGCTGGTTACACTACATCCACAGTCAAGAAGAAATGCACAGGAGGAGGGGCCAGCCTGTAAAACCCCAGGGCCCCCCAGGAATAACCCACTTCTTCCACCAAGGCTCCATCTACCTCCTAGAGCTTCCACAAACTTTCAAAACAGCACTACCAGTCGGGAACCCAGAGTTCCAACACAGAAACAAATGTAGATGTTCCATGTTCAAACAGAAGCATATAGCCCTGGTCCCCTGTGGTGTTCAGCTCTCTGATAATATAGAATGCATTCATTACAACTTCAAAAGTCTGCATTGTGAACAAGCTCAGCTCTGTCCAAAAGACCAGAGTCTTTTCTGAGACTCAAGGCAATCTCAGTGCTCCCTATTTTAAAGGAGACACACCCCAATATACATTGGCACAACATAAACATCCTCATTCCGAGAGGGAACAACTGAGGCATAGCAAAGAAATACCAGATCAAAGCAAGTCTGGCACCTAGCGGGCAAGTGCCACACTCTTCAGTTCCATTTCTGACATCTGCGGCTTGTAATGGAATCATCTGGGCCCCAGCGAGCAGCCTTGTGAAATGCCGCCCTCCAGCTCTGCCACCCACAGTATATGTAAGCTCTCTTAGTCTAGCTCTATACTGTACGTTCAGCTTTCCTCAACAGACATTCGTGTTCCTAGTGTTGCAAATATCCTGGGGTCTACAGCCTGCGTAGGCTTCATCTTCCTGACTTTATGCAGTGTGCTCTTAGGGTCTCCTTCCAGGGAACCCACCCCGACACATACTGCATGCCCTCGCTGGCTTTCTGGAACCTTTGTGCAGGCCCTTTACCCTCTCATTCTTTATCATTCTTGTTGGCAAAACATGGCCAACACTGCTGGGTTCTGCCAGCTGGAAATGTTGCCTGACTTCCTTGAACCACAGCTCCATCAGCCTCTCTGTGCCTTCTAGGATGACCTGGGAAAACATGTCTCTGGGGAGTTATTGTCAAGCAAGGAACCCCTTCAGCAGCATCCTCAGTGTAGTGTCTCCTTTCAAAGGAGCTTGTGTTTTTCCAAACTGGAGCCTTAGATAGGTGGGGCCGACTGTAGAGACCCACAGAGGTTTCCTAGTGAGACCTTACTCAGGGTCTGAGAATCTGAGTTTGCTTTACCCAGCAGGGCTGCATAAGGAGCTGATTTGACCAAGTGTTTGGAAGGCTCTGCACTTGCCTGTGCAGTATGCCTTGATCTAGCAATGGGGAGGTCTTTTGCCCTGGCCCTTGGCATTGTTATAAAAAGCCCTTTTGAAGAGACAGAAGGGGCCAGTGGATTTTGATCCAGATCCTCCCGAACCTGTCCTGTGTTTCTGTCTGTCTCCTCTTTGCTATTTTTCTAAAAGTTTCTTCTCTCCTCAATGGAACCCTTTAAAGGGTGGGAGCTGGCACCACAGATGTTACCCTGAACAGGGGCTTGGATTTAAGGACCCCCACAGCATCTTTCCCACTGTCGTAGTGCAGAGCGGAGGGGTTCTAATACTGCCAATCTCCTTAACAGTTAGAGATGCTTTTGACCCCACGTTGTCTGTGATCTTAAACTAACCATGCTCCTGTCTTCCTCACGCTGCAGTTTCATATCTCTTCTCACTGTAAACCTGCATAAGAACTATGATTAGTAACCATGACACCACCTGAATGCTGTCCTGTTCCAAAACTTTCTCTACCAAAACATGAGTACATTACTTTACAAATTGTGTGTGCGCGTGTGTTATATATGTAGGCACAGTGCACACGTGCCATGTTGACGTGTGACGGCTTCTAGGAGTTGTTCTCTTCATACATCACAGGGATGGAACTCATGTTGCCAACCTTGTACAAGTGCTTTGACTCGCTGAGCCATCTTTACACCCGAGTCCATCACTTTTCAGGTGAGCTTCACTCCGTTCTAGGGACACAGGCAGAATGTAGCCGTGTCTGTTGCCAAGGGCTGACACAAATGCCTTGTAGCCCGCGTCCTAATACAGTATGTTCTTGTGTATGTTTTGCCCATTTTTAAATTGAGTTGTCTGTTCTCTTGTTGCAATTGAAGAGTTCTTAATCCTTTTGGATGCTAGTCCTTGAGCTGAAAGTATCTTTCAGCTGAAGCTTCTCCCAGTTGGAACTCCTTGAACTCCATTAGCATCTTTTGCAAAGTGGAAAGTTGTAACCCAACTCCCAGTCCATTTTTTTGCTTCCATGCATCATCTTTGGGTATTGTACCAACTGAAAGGGCATCGCCAAGCCAAAGGTTTTACAGATTTGTTTTTTCCTAGTATCTTCCAAGAATTTTATAATTTTGCATTTCAGATTTAAGCCTATGATAAATTCTGAGTTCATGTTTCTGAAATTTGTATGTCCTGTGTCGACATTTGCTCACGTGACTGCACAGCTAGTTAGTCTAGATGCTCAACCATGTGTGAAAAAGGTGGATTTTGTTCCCTTGTACTGTCCTGTGCCTTTACCGAAGATCAGTCACTACATTGGTGGGGGCCTGTGTCTCTGTTTTGTCCCGTTGACCTAGTCAGTAGTCTTGTAACAATGTATTTATTTCTGCTAATTTGAGTTGGGTATTTATTCCTTGCAGCTGAAATAAGTCACTCATTTATTTGAACACTGAAAAATCTCATTATATAAATTTAATAAATGAGGAAGTGTAGACTTAGCAAGGTTAAATCACATGTTCAAGATCATCTTACTAATAACTAACAGAGCCAGTATTTGAACCCAGTCTGCTTGCATGTCTACATGCTCCTGACTATGAAAGATGAAAAGTGACCTTGTTCTTTCTTACCTGGACTGGCACTATTGTTGAAACAGTCTTCTCCTAATGATTGCCTTTCGTCATACTGCAGCTCCTTCTAAATGAGATCTGTCTCTGCAGCCAGCATTTAATGCCCAGCTTGCGTTGTCAGCCTTTTCCCATGCTCTGCTGTACGCCCAGTGGGGCTGCTCTCTAGCCTTCCGTTACACGCCATTTCATGCGATCCGTATTGGAGCCTGAAGTAGTCCTCCGACCTGCTGCGTCTTTAGGTATTGAAATTCCACTTGTTAGTCTTCTCACTTGCCCTGTTTTTCTTGAGCTTTTTCTCCACTGTGTGCCCCCATTATAGCCTAAAACTGGAATGAAGCATTCTTTCCTTAGAATAACAACAAAATAAGGAGCCCTGGCATTCTCTAGGGGTGCATCCTGTGCTTTCTGTTTTTGGTTCTATGTATTTGTTTATCCAGACTCTCCTCTCCTCAATAGATACACCACATGGGACCTGGCTTTTATTTAAAAAGAAAAATGTTGATCATATACTATTTACACCCAAAATTTTGCTGAGTGTTGGGGTTTCAGAGACATAGCCACTGCCTTACTAATAGCTTACAAGCTAGTGGGTGACTGCCACGTTGGCGTCACTTGTTCCATCTGTTCCTTTTGTCTTCTTTTTGAGTTTTTTTTTTCCATTTTTTGGAACTTTAAAGCAACACCAGGCATCATATCTTACATCCTTCATGTACTTCCAAGTCAGTTCCATTAACACCGTCTGTATTTGCTTGCTCCCATGGAAGGTCATTTAATCTGTTCTATATTCTTCCACATGTGAACTGGAAGAACACTTTATATGTCCCCTTATCTTCGTATGACCTAGTGAAACATAGACCAACTTGTAGGTGTTGAGTTGACTGGGCCACAGGGCGGATGGTGAAGCATCCTTTGGAACGTGTCTGAGGTTGTTTCTGGATAAGATTGTCCTTTGTATTGAGAGGAACAGATTGCTCTTCCCACTGTAGGTGGGTTTCATCCAGTCTTTTGAAGTGCTAAGTAGAAAAAGCCAGGAAAGGAGAATGTGTTCTCTCTATCTGTGTTTGAACTAGCTCGCTGGTCTCACGCCTTCAGACCTGGAGTTAGTTGTCCCAACTTTCAGTCCTTCAGGCATAACTGGGACTGCCAGATCTTCTTTATCTCACACATGGCCAAACACCGAGCTTGAGATGTCTTGGCTTGCATGATTGTGTGAGCAATTATTTATAATTTCAGCTCCCTCTTTCTCTTCTCCATATGTGTGTATATATGTATGTATTTTCATATGTACATATACATGTATATCCTATTAGTTTCTTTGGAAAATCCTAATATAAATGGCTATTGTTTTTATTAGTTCAGTAAATATGACTATAGTAGGCCATGTAATTATTTCTGCTTTCTTTTCATATAGCTTCTTATATATATGCAATGTAATTTTTAAATTGATATTACACTAAATTCTGCTATTTGTACAATTTTCTTACCTAATCAGAAGTTTATATTTGTAAAAATAAATCATAATAACACCAGTAATGTCCTTACTTACCATATGGAGAAATTCTGAATATTAAATGTAGGTCTGTAAGTACCCTTCTCGGCAGAGTGCTGCAGGCCTGTAATCCTAGCCCTCAGGAGCCGGAGGCAGGGTGATTGAGTTCAAGTCCAGCCTGGGCTACATAGTGAGTTTAAGGTAATCCTTGGAAATACAAGGAAATCTTGTCATTTCCTCCCCCCCCCCAGCCCCTGCAAAACAAAGTGAAACATTTCCAACAGGTTCTTTCAACACCAGATTTATGAATTCAATATGTAATTTGATGACAACATAAAGCATATCTTCAAGATTTCAAATTCTCTGTAGCTGGGAATGCACCTAGACGGCCACCTCCTGTATCAATCACTAGGACCCATCTTCCTTCTTAGCAACAGCTGTCTTGCCAAGAGAACCTCTGCTGCCAAAGGAAATCCAGGAGCTTCTGCCTTTTTATCAGAGGTTTGCATGCTGCCAGGAGGGAAGAGAAACCATTGCACTCTGATGCTATGATTGAGAAATGTGCTTCTCAATGGAACTTGCAATTTTCTGGAAACTGTGTTAAAAGATATGCATCTTAGGCACATCATGTAGTAAGTGGCTTCCTTCCTGTTCTCAGATTGTTTATGGTACTTCAATTGCAAGTTCTAAGTGACGACAACTTCCTTTGCCTCCTCAACCTCTTCTTCCTCCTCCTCCTCTATCTCCTCCTCCTCCTCCCCCTTCTCTGGTGCTAGTGGTGGTGATGGTACTGGGACTGGAATTAGACACAAGGCTTTGTGTTTTCTAGGCAAGTTACCAGTGAGTTACATCTACAGCCTACAAACTTGCAGCATTTTTTGAGGACTAAATTGAGGACTTCTTACATGTACCGATGCACCAACCAACGTGGAGCAGTCACTGAGAAGAAGAACCGTTTTTACTGCTGACATTGGTTAGTGTTGATTGTAATGAGTCTTTCTCTGTCCCACCAGCCAGCTCCCAAATAATGACACAGAGACTTCTATTAATTATGAAAGCTCGGCCTATAGCTTAGGCTTGTTCCTAACTAGTTCTTATAACTTAAATTATCCTGTTTCTATTAAGCTATGTTTTGCCTTATGGCTTTTTGCCTTTCTTTCATTCTCTATGTCCAACTCCCTCCGTCTCTTGTTGGTGTCTCACTCGCCTAGCATCCTCCCCAGTTCTTCTCTTCTCTCCCACCCCCCAAGAACCACTTACCTCTCCTGCTTAGCTATTGGCCCTTCAGCTTTTTACTACACCAATCACAGCAACACACCTTCACACAATGCACAACTATCCCACAACGGTTGATGCATCACAGCAAGATTCTGAAGAGCAGACCTGTTTAGTTGGCTTTATAACTGCATTTCAATTTTCTCACAGATAACACATATCTTATTCCATCTCCCAGAGCTGATGCATCCACACCGCTCTCCAGTGCACTGTTTGGAATCCTAATGCTTCTGCATGAACTGGAGATGGGGAAATAGAAATTAGAGTTCTTGCAAAATTAGCAATATTAGGAAAGGAAATGGCCTGGATATGAATCTTGACCTCTGTTTTACCAACAAAATGACCTGGGACTTAGTTTTCTCATGATTAAAATCATTACAGTATCTGTTTTGTGACTATCAAAAACTGTAAAGCAATAATGTTTAATATATACTCTTCAGGAAAAGTAATTCTTGTCATGAACATGTCTTAACTTTTTCTACTATCTAGGGTTTTAAAAATGTGTTTTTCTTTGTTTAGGATTTTTTTTTATAAACCATACATAATGTGATGGTTAATTGTTAACTTGATAGAATCTAACATAGCAGGGTGGGAAGTTGGGTGGGGGGAGCCTTGGGGTGGTGGCAGTCATATTGACTTTGTTGAGGTGAAAAGCCCCGCCCACTGTGGGTGGTACCATTTCCTGGCTTGGCCCCTGGACTGTGTTAGTGGAGGAAGGTATTTGTGACTCCATCTTTGCTGAGTGTGGAGCAGCTGCCTTAGCCTCCCCACCATGGAGGACTGTACCTCGAACTGTGACCAATACTAAACACTGTCGACCAGAAACTGCTTTTGTCAAGGGGTTTAATCCCAGCATCGAAAAGAGGATGTAAGAGACACACTATGTGTTGCTTCCTCAAGGAGAACCCTAAAAATACTTTCAGCCTCTTAAACAAGGATGCAGATCTGTGGCCTCAGCTTCACCTGCAGAGGTGATTTGGATGTTAATAGCTTAAGGGAGGGAGACCGCTAAAAATCCAGTTTGCATAGTACGCAATTCCCTGATAGGGCAGAATTCCCAATGCAGCGGTGGCTTTGCTGGACAATGGGAGTGGCCTCAGCCATACTTAGTGTGGGTGCATCAGTCATGACAGTGACGCTCACTAGGCCGGGTCTATGGAGACTTTTTAGCATTAAAATGATTAAGCCTATTGTATCACCCTTCTCTGGCTTCCCAGTGATTCTCTGGGTTTCCCTATATTTTTTAAATAAACCTCTTTTCTGTGCATTTAGTCAAAATAGGTTCTGTTATGTGTAACAGGCTAAGAAATTATAATTTGAAACAAAGGTATATATTGAAGGAAAACAAATCCTAGTAGTAATTATATGTAATATTAAAATGTTTCCCAGGTTTCTTTTTTCTCTGGTGGTATTAGGAGCCAGAGACACCTAAACTTTAATGTTCTCTATGAATCTAAAAATGTCCAAAATAAATTGTCTAAAAATGTCTAAAAACAAAAAAAATTAATCCCTGGATATTGATTCTGCACAAAAGTCCCAGGTGAGTTTGTCAAGTCAAGTCAAAGCCAGAATAAAAATAAATCAGGCATTATATAGCATATTAAATTTCTGGAGCTCAGCTCAGCTCCCTTAACCTCTCAGGACCGGCAGCAATGTGGACCTCTCACTCACGGCAGCGGGAAGTAACAAAGCAAGAGGAAAATTGCCCTGGCGAAATGAAGCACATCGCCACATTTCCATCCACTGCATTATACTTCACGAGTCTCCTAGGAGCTAGAAAAACACAGGGAAAGCTTTAAAAGTGGATCCAGATGTCAGCTATCAGCACCGCCGTACTTTAATTATCCGAAAACAAAAGAATAGCTCCTTAGGTACGTTCCAGGCAGGTGTTCCTTCCCAGAAAACAGAGGAGCTGAAGGAGCAGCCAAGGCATCCTCTCTACTTCAGTCTAAGAGGGAAACAACAGCCTGAAGAAGAGACGACCCTGAGGGGCCCAGAAAATTCATCACCATTAGAATGCTGCAAATACTGTTCTGTGCTGCGGAAGAAGTGGTTAATATTAATTACTCCATTTTGCAGATGGGAAAACTGAGTGCCTTTTGTTGTCATAATTTCTAACCCAGTGTTGTCGGTTTTTTGACAAGTTCACTGTGCAATAAATTTACTTTACAAGATCCTTTAAGCTGTATATAGAATAGGATTGTTTTTGAACAATTATACATTTTAACATAGTCTGTTTTCACTGAGGGAATTAAAAATATAAATAAGGGAAACTTTAGATGATATTTACCAAATTCTGATTTTTTTTCAACAGATTTTAAATTGGGCCCATTATTAGGCTTTATAGGATCTGTGAGCCTCAGAAACTGAGCTAAAAATGACTGCATTTTCAGAATGAGAATCCACTTACTGGTTAGCATATTCTCAAGGGTCTACCATTAAACACGTAAGCCATTTGGGTTTCACATTTGTGACTGGAAGATTAACATTTATTATTGCCTACAAGTCACAACCTGAGAAGGTAGCCTTTGCCTAATGTGCTAAATGGGTCTGAACAAGTAGTAATTTCCAAAATTTGTGTTGGCATTTGTACAATCTTGCAAAATTATAGAATGTTAGGAAGTTATTTTCTTTTTTCTCAAGGGCTTGCTTTTTGTTTAGGTTTTGGTGTGTGTTTCTGTGAAGAGCGGAGGTGGTGGACGAGAAGAATGGAGGTCTTGGTGGAGATTAGCACAGCTCGTGAAGTGTCCACAGGAAGCTGCCAGGTCGGGGCAGTGGTGTGCAGACGAAAATTAAAACCCGGATTTACTTGACAGCAAAGATGTAAACAGTCAGTAAGGAGCTGGAGAAGGAAGCGAGAGACCCGGAAGGAAAGAATGTCTAGGAGAGGGAATTCCGGGACCCTCTTCCTTGAGGGTAGAAGAACGTTAGCAAGAAAATGGGGAGACATCTCTGTGGTGCAAAACATATAGGTGTGTATTGTTTGATGAATTACACAGTCACTCAACAAACCACTTCCTGATACACAGCGTTATGGACAGATGGATTATGGACAAGGACTAACCTTTGGCCCGAGACTTGAGAGCACAATCCGGGAGAGGAGCACGCAGAGCTGCAGGGACGCGATGCTTGTGCGTGCAACAGTTCAAAGCGGTAGTCAGATGGAGCTTTAGTACAGGAGAAGATGGGCTGTCGCTGTGAAAACCAGGAGAGAAGGGCTGGCGCACAAGAGGGAGCGGGCGCGAGGGCGTGTGAGGTGGGGTGGGAAGGTTGGCGTGGGTAGAGAATGTCAGGCAAACTGCCGCGCTGAGGAATGAGCTTAGGTGAGGCCATGCTAGTGATTGCACGGGCTTCTGCAGACCCGGGAGAGAGTCAGTCCTGCTGAGGTTCGGCAGGAGGTGTGGGAAGGGGCACAGTTAACTGGGGGAAGATTTCAGTACTGAACACCTTAAGACTTCCCATCCTTGCTTTTCAGTGCTGGAGACCGAACTCAGCGTGAGCGTGTGGGGAATGTTGAGATGCACCGTTAGCCCTAAGGCTCACACCTCTTGAAAAAGCTGACAGCTTACGTTTAGAACCAAGACCACCTTTCTCTAAGAGACCAGAAGTATCACACCTCACACCTTTCGCCCGCTTGCTCCGCACAAGCTTTCCACACCCTCCCCGCTCTGCTCACCCCATCGGCACGTTTTGTTCTGGGCACTGTCAGAACCTCGAGCTGACTCTCGGTTATTGACAATCTTCTCTCCTCCCTGTCATCTTCTTCTCAGCTTTAGATTCTGTGACGGTAGTTAGAGTGACTCCTTCGTCACACAGAGCCTTGCTTCTGTGTGCATTCTGTCTGAAGAGATGCTGCTGCTTCTCAGATTGGAAAGTCTTAGAAGAACATTCTAGGAATGCTCAACTCACCCTTTCTCCTTGGTAAAAAGCCTGCTGACACAAAGCACATGTTTGTTGATAATCCCTCTAATGACTGGCTCTGTAAGAGTCCAGGACTGTACTGAAAATTGGGGGGGGGGGGTTGTTAGTTATGGGGTTCAGTGTTAGGAATCCCATTTACCCACAAGAAAAGTGTAAGTGTTAATATATCAACTTGATGAAAGTTATAATTTGGCTTCTACCTTATTTCTTTGACTCATTTCTCAGTTCTGAACTCCAGTAGATAAGGAAACATTGTTTTTCTTTAAGACCTTAAATTGATATATTTACCTTCCCTCTCTATATACTATTAACAGAAACTTGTACAATACTGAGTTTTCTTATATTTTGTTTTATTTACTTGGTAATTACTCTAGGAATTCTGTCTCTATCATCATGCAAGCTTACTCATTTCTTTTCATAGACACATATTTTATTGTGTATTTTTTCCTTCCAAATGGTATCCACTCCTTTATTGCAAACATTGTTGTTTTCTGTCATTTGATAACAATACTACTGCAATTATTATAAATAATAGTTGTGCTCTTTGGGCACAACTATGTAAGCACAAGTAAGAAGTTTCACATATTTTCCCAGTCACACACCTTGACTGAGACGATCACCGGTATGTGGAAGTACCGTTTTAATGTTTTAAACTACAAGTGGATGTAGTTTCCCACATTGGTCAGTCATTTCATACATCCCTTCTCAATTGATAATATCATTGCATCTGGAGAACAGAGTTCTTTGGACAGGAATGCCCTGCTCTTACCGCTCACTTGTAAACATGTGCCAGCTTTCTTTCCTCCCATACAGTGAAGAGATGATCTTCACCCCTCCCATGTTCTGCGTCTGTCTCCATTCTCCATAGGACTCCATCTTAACAGTTACATTCCATCTTCCTTGTCTCATGTCATTTTCCCCTCATCCCCAACTATGGCATTTTCTACCACTGTAGTCGGAAGATTTCCTGGTCCTGCCCGGCTCCTGCGGCCCTGTGGTCTCGCAGCCACTCAGACCCAAATGAACACACAGAGGCTTATATAGCTATGAACTGTATGGCCTAATGGCTCAGGATTCTCGCTAGCTAGCTCTTACGTCTTAAATTAACCCATTTTTATAAATCTGTGCTTTGCCACGTGGCTCGGGGCTTACCGGGACCTTTACATCTTGCTTCTCAGGGCAGCAGCTGGCAGTGTCTCCTGACTCAGCCTTCCTCTTCCCAGAATTCTCCTTGTCTGCTCTCTCCACATAGACTTCCTACCTGGCTACTGGCCAGTCAGTGCTTTATTAAACCAGTGTGCAAGGGCATTATTCCACAGCAGGCCACCACCATTTCCTTGAACCTCTTCAACTTAATTCTCACTCATTTATTGACTCAGTCTGATCTTGTCCCTGTACTCACTTCTCAGGTTACTGTGTGTCAGTCACCATTGTTACCCATAATTGCTAGGTTCAGCCAATATCCCTCTGCCTCTATTTAGTGCGGCTTGTTGGCACCTTATGAAGCAGGTAAGCGCGCACTCATCTGTTGTTTGGGAAGAGTGCTGGTGACTGAACCCAAGGCCTTGTGTCCCAGGCAGGTGTTCTTGAGCTAACCACTTTCCTTCCCTTTCTGATACTGTTCCAAGTGTCTTCCTCAGCACCGGGCTCTCTGGGCTCCTCAGCCCCCTGACTAACCATTCAAATTGTTCAGCAAGGCCTTCTCTCCTCTTTTTGAAATACTGGTAATATCTTGCAGACTGACTCTCTCTTAGACATTTTCCCAAAGTCACCTCACTCATGACCAGTGCTCTGATTCCTGTTTGCGGGCTAATGATTCTCAGGGTTATGGTTTGAGCTGAGAACTTTACATATAGAGTTCATACAAAAACGTAATATATTGCTGACTTTGAATCTTTTCCCTAATGTAAAAGTTGAATTTTATCTAATATACCCACTGAGGCACCCCCACAGATTATATGACATTGTTTTGATTAGAGTTTGGGGCTTGTTTTGTTTTGTTTTGTTGAGCTAGGGTCTCATGCAGACCTGACTAGACTCAAAGCCCTGATCCTCAGCCTCCATCTCTCAATCAATATGTCAAAAATGAATATCTGTGTTTTCCTTAGGCTCGTTCCTATTTCCCCAGACTTCCTCAACCACTCTACCCTTTTGCCAAATTCTGGCTACTTATGAATCTCATCGTGACGTATAGTTTGGAATTAAACCTATACCTTTCACAGTGCTATGTGATCTATAGGCTTATCTATATTGCAGTATCATCGTTTCCTATTTCCACTCTGGCCATAGTTGTCTTTACTTTTTTCAATACACCCCAACTACCGCAATGTCAGGGATTTTTGTCTTTCTCTGCCTAATTCACTCTTTCTTCTGCTCTTTCTTTGGCTAGTCCCTTCCTTTTTTCGGGTCTTAATTTGCACCTCTCTAAGGAAGTATTCCTTCACTTTTCTCCTGAAAGGGTGACTGGTTTGTGCAACCTGAGGAGAGAGCAGAACGGTGGCTCTTCTCCTGCAGTCGGATCGCCTCCCCAGTTATTCTTAGCTTAGTTCCTTATGGAGATTAACTTAGATGCAAGGATTGATCTTGAGCTAAAAAGAGACAGCATGTGCTAATGAGGAAGCAGACATTCGAGCACAAGGAACTTTGGGGAACAGGTGGACAGGAAATTGAGAATGTCTGTGAAGAAGGAAGCTGGGTCAGTGATTGAGAAAGAGATAATGAAAGAGATAATGGTAGCAGTTTAGAAGTTTGTAGTGTTTGCCATAGTCTGCAGAGTAGAAGACTTTTCGCCAAAGGACAATAAGAAAATTACAAAATATTAGTAAGGCTGCCGTCGAGAGCAGTGGGGATCTTTGCCCACAGGCTCACATTGCAGATAATAGCACACTGGCTTTGTTGTTGTTGTTTAAGCCAATTTAAATCCCATTTTGGAGGCAATTCTTCCTCACTCCTGGATGAGGCACCCAAACCTTCCCTCTCGCAGCTTCCCACAAGTCACAGTTTTGTACATTCCCCTGCAGACACCCGCACTTAGGCTACCAGTTCGTATGCCTCCTGCTGAAACAGCCCTAACCCTTGCCAGTAAGGGCTGGTTGCTTGGAGAGTGGTTGACAGCCCTCCGCCTGCAGTTCAGTCTCCTGCACACCCTTGGATTTCTCACCACAACCTTGGTGCTGACATTCTGGGACCTCATGACCTCTGTACTCTTCCCAGTTAGTGATGCAACACTATAAATATGAAATTGGGACTGGAGAGGCAAGCAGGAAGTAAAGTGTAATCATTGTTCAAGCCAGTTGGAAGGTAGTCATAGGGAATAGAAGTAAATTAGCTCAAATAATTACCTAGACATTGCCTTCAACGTGGGTGGGAGCGTTTCTTATTTTCCTGAGTTAGGCAATTCAGTTTTGAAAATATTTACATAAAAAATTTGGAAAATGTGAAAATTGAATGCTGCTAGCCATGTCTGCTTTCCTGGGGAACTAAATTATAGAAGTCCAGTGGAAGCACACAGCAAAGCAGAAGCCCTCTGTGCTGAGTGAAAAGTAGCTGCCCATCGTTTGAGAGGTGAGGTCTGCATACTCAATCCTGGAGCCTAAACTGGACTAGTTTGTTCAGCAGCATAGAGAGGAAAGAATGTTCTGGAACTCTGGAGACATTTCTAGCCTTCTGTCTAGCCTCTAAACCCGAGCAACAGTCACTGAAGGAGTCTGAGTGTCTTGCAGGAGAGAGCATATGGAGGAGGGGTTCTGCCTGAACCCAGTCTTCTGAAACTACGCGTGAAGACCTAGGGACCAGGACCCCACTGTTACAGGCCAGGCCCAGAGGCCTGCTGAATCCAACACCACCTTAGTTAAAGCCACAGAGGGGCTTGAAGAACCATAATTCACCATCAAATGATATTTGTTTTAAGATAGTAGGTTTCAGGGAAACTTGTTATGTGGTATTAATGTAAACAGTACAGCTGGGCGGTGGTGGCACACGCCTTTAATCCCAGCACTTGGGAGGCAGAGGCCAGGCTGGGTCTACACAGTGGTGTGGAATACTTAACTATGTAAAGATGTGTTACATTTCTATATGCTGTGGAAAATAACTTTAACTGTGTGAAGGTGTTGATGCTGCATATGTTTAATTATGAAAAGATGTGTTGCTGTTTCACCTTGCCTGCCTAAGGCACCTGATTGGTCTAATAAAAAGCTGAATGGCCAATAGCTAGGCAGAATAGGGATAGGTGGGGCTGGCGGGCAGAGAGAATAAATAGGAGGAGAAAGAAGAATGAGAGGAAGAAGAAGAGAAGACAAGGGAAAAAGAGAAGGAGCTGCAGCCCCCAGCCAGCAGGCACAGAGTAGAACATATGAAAAGAAAAGGTTAAAAACCCTGAGGCAAAACATAGATGAAGAGAAACAGATTAAAATAAGAGCTAAGGTAAGGCCGAGCATTCATAACTAGAAAGAAGTCTCTGTGTCATGATTTGGAAGCTGTTGGTGGCCCTCCAATAAAAGCCTGGTACAACAGAGTGAGTTCCAAGACAGC
Organism: Peromyscus leucopus; assembly: GCF_004664715.2. NCBI lineage: Eukaryota > Metazoa > Chordata > Mammalia > Rodentia > Cricetidae > Peromyscus > Peromyscus leucopus. The sequence goes on from NC_051074.1 coordinate 54,707,906, forward strand.
CAGGGCTACACAGAGAAACCCAGTCTCAAAAAAACAACAAAGCAAAACAAAATCTAAACAGTACATGCAGAAGGACACTATGGATTAGTTTATGACTTTTGCAGATGAACCTGGAAGTAATGGTTCATCTCTTATGCTCTAATGGTATGTCTGACTTAGCCTGCCTAAAATGGGCCCCCTCCCCCCACTTTCTCCCAATCACTAGTGAAGTAATGAAGTTTGGTAATTATTATTACCCAAGTATTAGGAACTGTAATTATTGCTTCTGTTGTAATCATTTTGAATAATTAGAGGGTCTGATGTATCTGCTTGTGGTTTAGATTAGAGAACTAAGATAATTTGATGTTAGACTTAAGATTTAAATGTGAACTATATAAGAAAAGTGGTTACGGTGTTAAACTGTGCTTGAATGTGTATGAGAACATTAATTTAACATGTCTGAGTTTGTCTTTAGACTGATAACAGTTAAAAATCTTAGATTTTGCTTGTTGCAATATGAATCTACTTTGTCAGTTTTTAAAAGTGGTTCAGATAATATATATTAAATTTATTAGTATAATTTATACTGCTTGGGATAATTTTTTTTTGTAATCAAAGTTTAACTCACATTTTGATATGTTGAACTTACAAATTAATTGAACACTTATCAAAGAACAAATCAAAGTGATGTATAAAGATTGTGATAGCCTGGTAGAGTAACAGTGAAGGAAGTCTAACTATACCAAGTCCTGGATGGAAGGCCTGTTGAGGAAGTGTTAAAATCACAGAGATGTTCATATTATAATCTGATGCACTTTTCAACTCAGCAATTTGTGTACTAATACTTCCTATTAATTTTATAAATACACTTCTTTTTAAATGCCACATCCTATTGTTAGCATCACTAGTCAGGAGATCTTCTCTCCCACATGTTTGTTTAAACTTAGTTTATTCCTGGAAGTCTTTCATCCTGGCCTCTAAGTGAATGAGGAGCTGTAAGTCACCCCCCTCGCCTCCGTAATTGAATTTCCTTTAACGAAATCCTCGTGTGGGTATTTGCTGCCTTAAAAGAAAAATCTCAACGACAAATTGCCTCTAGGTTCTGGATTCTGTGTTCTTCCCTTCAGAAATTCTGTTTCATTCTTGCCCTTCAGCAGATTTTTTCCCCATATGGATTTTAAGGGAATAATTAGGCAAGATACAAATTCCAGAAGCCATCTTAATTCCCTTTCCTGCTTTTGACAATCAGTTCTCTCATTCTGTGACCTGTTCTCTGTGTAACCTTTGCTCCCTTCCTTCTAGCTCTTTCCCTGACTTGCCTAGCACACCTTACCTGTCTAACTTATCTGGCTTGTTTTATCCTGTTTGGTTTTGAAGTTTACTAAAAAAACTACCATGATTCTATGTATATCCTACAATGTCATACAGCTTATCGATCGTATTCTGTAAATAGAATATACTTTAAAAGTATATTCCACTCAAGTTTGTATATATCTTGATCTGTTATTTCTGCATACCACTTATAATTTTCCATTCTTCCTGCAGCTTTTATTAATATTTCTTTTTTTGGTTAAATGATCCAATTGAAGACTGATGGAGGAATATCATGTCAGTATGGAGTTATAGAATAATAGTTTCTTATTCAAGACTTTCATATTTGAAAAAATTTATATAGCATCTTCTATAAAATTCTATTTTAAATCATAAAGCATTCAAAATCAAGTGATAAATATTGCTATGTTCTGAATATGCCTCAAAGGTGAGAAAGGTAAATTTTATTTAGATATTTTGATTAAAAATGTGTGTTTAGAACAATGAAAAACTATTGGTGAAATTATTAAGGCCACTCCACGTAGTTAAAAGGGATGTTTATTTTGTGGGGTAACTTACAAGTGAAGGGATAGGCTACAGGGTCTGGGAAAGGTGTGGCACAGTCCAGCGGTGTTCTCTGGAGAACTCTGCTCGGTCTACCTCCAAGCGTCCAGGGTCCAGGAACCAAGAGAGCCCCTGCATCCGGAACTCGGGTCTTCAGCTTCATCTCTCAGCCCCACCTTGTAGGCATGACCGCTACCAAAGCCTCAGTGGGGGTTGAAACTTTCAGATCAAAGCTGGAATGGCTACCTACTATACAAAACCGCATTACAGAAAACAGTGAAAAACTTTGGCTTGTCTCTAATGTACCCTCCAGATACATTATGACCCCCAGAGTCATTATCAGGCTTGAACCCTATTTATTGTCTTTGAGATGTTTTAGAACTCTTCATAAAGTATTGATGATTGCTGTTTATAAATCTGTATTGGTGACTTTTTCTTCACTGCCCACCACAACCCCCAATTTTGTATTTATTTGTAATTCACTCCATTATTCCTTAATCCTTATGAATGCATATTTGACTTTTTTTGAGAAATAATTATAACCTCTTTCTGCCTATGAATTTATTTGATATGGGTTCATTTTTTTTATCTGTATGGCAGCCATAATTCTTACATTTTGATGAAAATGATCTTTTGCAGTTTTGGAAATACAATTGAGAGATGTGATGGTTTTTTCACCATTAGAGCCAGATAAGTATGGTCACCAAGGAAGAGCGCAGCGGGGCTGGTTACAGGCAAGGCACATCTTTCCATGAGTGAGGAGTAAATCCAAACGACCAGAGCACTCTGTTATTGTCATTTACATGTTGCTCTAGGTTGACTTTGGTTTGGGTTTATGTGTGGCTAATTTAGTTATTCCCCCGTGGGAATCTGGATTTCATGGTCAGAGTGAGTGATCTCTGTAAATGTCTGTTGAGGGAGAGATGATAAGATATCTGGCTTATTGGTCTTTTCTATTTATTTTAAGTTCAAATTGATTGTTTGCACTTTGGTACAGACTACTTTAGTGTTTTTACTTTGTTATACCTGCCATACATATAATTTCAAAACCGAAACTGTAAATTATATTTGTGTCTGTATGTCTGTCTCCAAGGTCGGAAAGGCCTGCGACCTTTTGTGTGAAGTTGTGATATTTTCTACCTCTGAATTATACAAGTTAAATAAATTATGTGGTCTCTGTAAGAAGCCTTATTCAGCCTCACCTAGGAGTACCTTTTTACATTGATTGGACATTCCTACAATCCAAGAAAATAATGAAGTTGGACTTATTTCAATATGCTAGATTTTTTTTATACACACATGAAGTATTTGTTGCTTCTGACATCTTCTATTAAGCATTTGGACATTAACATTATTAAAACTTGTTGACAGGACAGAATGTATTGGGGAACATCTTCTATCATTGGACTTGTACTCAGGAGGCTGATATATGAGGATCATGAGTTCAGATGTAGCCCTGACAATTTAATTACTGACACCTAAGGCAGACTGGAATACAAACACATCTCAAGTGTGTTTGTGAAAATAGGGAAAACAAAACCAATAACAGCAACCTTCCCACAGACACCCTTACCTGGCAATTAAGACCACACATGTGTGACTTCAATGAATTAAACACTGAAAGAGTAATTATTGTGCCTTTTCTCTCTGCCCCCTGTAGTAGAACATTATTTTAAGGAGTGTGACTTTCATTTGTTGCATTTGTTTAACTCTGTGAAGCTGTGTTACTGTGCCTGTGTAAAACACCTGATGGTCTAATAAAGAGCTGTCCAATAGCGAGGCAGGAGAAAGGACAGGTGGGGCTGGCAGGCAGAGAGGATGTATAGAGGGAGGGGAGAGATCTAGGAGCCAGAGAAGGAGGAGAACTCTAGGGGCCAGCCACCCAGCCACCCAGCCACCCAGCCACCCAGCCACCCAGCCACCCAGCCATCCAGCCCCACAGCGAGCCTCAGAGTAAGATTTACAGAAGTAGGAGAATGGGGAAAGCCCAGAGGAAAAAAGTAGATGGGATAAGTTAAGGGAAGCTGGCTAGAAACTAAGCCAAGCTAAGGCCAGGCATTCATAAGTAAGAATAAGCCTCCGTGTGTGATTTATTTGGGAGCAAGGTGGTGGGCAACCTCCACCCCCCCAGAGTAAAAAACAGCAACAGTCCCCATATGGGTCAGGGAACAGAATGGGGTGGAAAATTTCCAGACATTGGGGAGAACGGCTGCAAAATGGTGTCTTCTGGACACCTCAGGGATGTTGCACATGAACTTACTGCACAAGACGAGACCAGGTGGAGCCAGTCGACATCCAGCATAGATGAGGGAGGGAGAGGCTTGCAAACTCACGCCCAGCTGAGGAGCCCTGGCTGTTGAGGCTGCTGGGGTGTGGAGATTCGGCCTTTTTTCGGGAAGTGGTTCCTGTTAAGCCATCATGCTCCCATGGGTGGCCTACACCTGTGCACATAAGGACCACATTGATTGGACTCATGAGCCATGAAAAGAGAATGGGTATGTGGGGATGGGGTGGGAGGAGTTGTAGGGAAATATGAGACTGATATGATCTAAAAACATTATATTTATCTATGAAATTACCAAGGAAAGAATAAAACATGATTATAACAACAAAAAAGACTGTGCTTTTTCCACATACTTTCACATGTTATATAGAGAAAATCAAGTGGGGCCATGCTATCTTAAAAAGCTGAAGCCGGGTATAGAGATACACCTGTAATCCCAGTGCCTCGGAGGGAGAGGCAGAAGAATCAGGAGTTCATGGTTATCCTTTGCTACATAATGAGTTTGAGGCTAGCCTTGGGTACAAGAAGCTGTATCTCAAAAAGATTTTTTTTTAAAAAAAAGGAAGGGAGAGGTGGGGAGGGAGAAAAGACAGTTGTATGGAGCATGGCTGGACAGCGTTGCCTTGCCTTTGGTTGAGAGCTCGAGCAATGTCTAGTGCTGATGCACAGCATTTATGCCTGCTGCCTCTCCTGACACCTCCTCCCTCATTCTCTGTGAGACAAAAGTTTCTGTGCTTGAAAATTATAACTAACATACGTAAACAAGACTCTAAGAGCAATAGTTTCAGAGACATACTGCTCTCTGTTACCTACTTGTCAAGGAAAAGACTAGTTTTGACCTAAAGACACAGGGTTTTGGCCTTCTTGGTTCTTTGTAAACTTAGTTACTTCTATTATGTTCTGAATCATTTCAGAAGATGAAAGTTTCTCCCTGGAATCAGAGTTCAGGTTCCTGTCTATTATCATTGTAAATGTCTTGCTGTCACTTTAAAAATGAGTGGACAAGTATTATTTATTAGGCACTGATAATTGGATTTCTGTCTTAAATGGTAAAATCTTCTGATCATTAAATTTTACATTCTCACAATGGAATCCAAAATGTAAAGCATCTAAAATACAGCTTTCTATACAGTTTCTTCTGCACCTGAAACTGCCTCTGAAATGCTCTAGAAGGTTCCTGGAAAGAAGAGGTTTGTTCTTTCACCTTGTAAGGGGAGGTACTAGAAATATCTAGGTTCATTTGGCCCGTGTCTGTCGGTAAGCTGTATGTGAGCAGCTGTAAAGCAGAAGAGATGGTTAAAGTCCACAGTTAATAGAAACATGTCATGAGGTGCTTTATGAGAACTTCCTAGACTCCATGTTTATTCTGTCAACTATAATCTTGGTGCCACCTAGCTGGGCATTGTATAGTATAGGCTGTCAGTCAGTCAGTAATAGTTCAGGCTATTAGCCATAGTTTTATTTTTAAACTTGTAATTCAGTTCCATTTTTAATTTGAATCAAGCATCTTCTGGGTCAATGTTTTTTACAAGTGTAGTCTTGTAAAAATCTCTCATACACACACACTACACACACAAAATTCATATTACTTAGCCATAGCCTTTCACTAATGTCTTTATGATATCTTTAAGATCTACCCTAGGCTTGCTAGATAGCTTTACATTCTTATACATTCTTGTCATATTCTTCATATTTGGACATATTCAAGGTAGATTATATATACAATATAATCATTCTTATGTCATATTTTTCTTTGTAAGTATTTATGCTCATTGGCCCTTCCTTCACTGACCGCCCCATGGGCAGCCACTGACCAACTCAACTTCCACCCAGGCCCAGATCCAGGCCTTGAGTTGGCCCATCCAACATCTACCCCACCCGTGAGCTTCTGGAGTGTGTGACAGGATTGGTCCTGTGGAACTATACCTGCAGGATCTCCATGATTCTGGGCACCAGCAGGATATCAGAGTGGACTTTTGGTGAGGGTCCAGTATTGATGGTGTACCAGAAGTGAGAGGCTCTGAACCAGACCAACAACTCGTTGAAATGAATAGTTGTAAAACGGTATGCTGAGTGACAAAGTGCAGCTTCCAATACCACTACAAGAACGGATATGTGATGGAGAGGCAGGAAAGACAGACACGAAGTGGTGTAAGTATGGTTGAGCTAGAGGTGTGACAGCTGTGACTGTAGGGAGAGAAGGTTGTGGTGGATAGAGGGGCAGGCCGTTGCCCAGAGGGGTCGGCGACATGTTTTATTGTTTGTTTTCTTTTTTTTTTAATTTAAATCTAAATTTTTATGTTCTTTAATCTTACAACATCATCTGAACCATTAGAATGGAGGGATTGGGACTAGGGAGACACTTAGTAGGTAGAGTACAAGTGTGAGTACCCGAGTGTGAACCCCCAGAACCCATGTAAAAAACGTGTTGGTAATCTGTAATGCCAGTGATCCTCTGGTGAGACTGGAGGCTGCGACAGGAGAATCCCTGGAAGTTCGTGGGGCCGCTGGTGTGGTGTACACAGAGAAAGCAAGGAAAAGAACCTGTTTCAGACAAGAGGGAAGAAAGGGCTGATGCCCAGTGTCGTTCTCGGATCTCCATGCCTGCTGTGTGGCGTGTGCACCCATATTCACACACTGTGTGCACAAACATCTCACACACGAGAGAGAGAGAGAGAGAGAGAGAGAGAGAGAGAGAGAGAGAGAGAGAGAGAGAGAGAGAGAGAGAGGGAGGGAGGGAGGCGGGGGGGAATTCAGGAATTCACTCAAAGGAATAATGAAGTAGAAATCTAATGGTTCTATAGGAGGCTTGGTCTTGAAAACTGTCAGAAAAAGTGAGGCACACACACACACACACGCACACGCACACGCACACACGCACACACGCACACTCACACTGAGTGGGTGCACAAAGGTCTATAAAGAAACCCAACAGTCTCACTACACCTATGTACACTATCGAGCCAACTCTAACAAGTCCACTCCAGTTTTGTGATCAAGGCTGCTGCTTGCGAGTACTTTCTGCCACACAGGTGAAGACTACCGAAAAAATATGACTCAGTGAGAAATTGCATCCTGTGTGGAGCACCCTTCTGAGCTCAGATTCTAGGTTTGTTCATAGACTTTCAGATACTTCACAGCATGTTAATTGTTGGTTAACAGCTAGATATGTAAATTTTACCTTGCCTTGCATTAATTTTCTCCACCCCTCTAACAAAGCTATTTTGTTTTATTTGTAATTTGTCTCAACATTTCTTTCCTCTCAAATTTCTGCTGCTTGCCTTCTTCTTTGAACTGGTAAAAACATCTGCCTGAGTCCTTTATATGATAAGTAAAATCAAATCTTTAACATGTGTTCACTTTTATATTACCCTGAAAGTTACTTTACCCAAAATTATCATTTTGCAGTAGAAAATGTAAAATCAGGAACAACGATAAAAGAATTAAAAATTATGAACATGTTAACTGGGTTATAGGAGCACAGTCACATACTGGTCATAAAAACTGTAGTTCAGAGTTCCTGGTGGGCTCTGTCCCCTCCCCTCCTTTACCTGACTATGAGTACAAAGTTGTATCCAGAGCAATCACCTGGCCTCGTGGGCTGCAAGGAAAACATCGCTTGTGATAAAATGAGCCTTGCTATAAATTGGTACTACTGGCCCTGAACCGCTTTCTGAGTTTGCTTTGCTTTGAGACAGGAGCTGTCCATGATGCCCACTCTTGCCCTGAACTTGTCACCCTCCTGTTCTTATTGCCCCAGGGCTGGCATTGCATGGGGCATCATACCCAGCTAGCTTCGGCTTTCCGTATTTCATAATGACTTTCTTAACCTCGTCAAGCTCTGCAGCCTGAACTTCATATCTCTCATTGTTGAACCTAATCTTAAACAGTCATTACTGTCACTAAAAAATGATGCTAATATTTAATACCAATGATTGCGAGATTTCATAAAGCTGTATGGGGCATCATTTTAAAGCTTATGTAATGAGCAAATATTTTAATGGCAGTAGGTATATTACCATTTTTATACGTTCTCAGTTATTAGAAGTCTGTTTTGTGATTAGCAGTGCAGCATAAGAATTATCCAAAAGTTCAAAACTATAACTGAACCTGGCGTGGTGGCACACGCCTTTAATCCCAGGACTTGGGAGGCAGAGGCAGGTGGATCTCTGAGTTCCAGGCCAGCCTGGTCTATAGAGTGAGATCCAGGCTAGCCTGGTCTATACAGTGAGTTCCAGGACAGCCAGGGCTGTTACACAGAGAAACCCTGTCTCAAAATCAAAAACAAAAAAAGCAAAAAACCCAAAACAAACAAACAAAAAAAGCTGTAAGAGAAGTCCATTACTAGAATAATTGTTTCTGACTCCATGGTAACCTTTGGGAAGTAGCTTTGACGTGTTAAAAATAGAAGGACAATTTGAGGATGAGGAATATATCAAGGGATAAAGTTCCAGTCAGCTTTGGGACACTATTGCACTGAGCCACATGGCCATATCCATGTACAAGTCTTCAGCAGACCTAGGTCTGGGGTCTCAGAACTGTGCTGTGGTGCTGCTGTACCCAGGGTGATGACCGGAGATGGGAACTTCCACAGCTCTCAAGTATCATCCGAACTTGGCCTGGGTTGTAGCTTATCACTGGAGTAGGTATGTGGAAGAGATGATGGAGGGGGCCTTGTCCCCAATTCTAAATGTGACCCATCCTATGTATTCCCACGTTTTCAGTGGTTTCCTGTTCTCCCTTCAGCTATGAGTGGTTTTGTTTCCATTGTATTTTCAGGGGAGTGAGGAAGAGAGGAGATGCACAACCCAGATGGGGGATTCAGTGTCTCATTAACTATGAGAAAGTCAGGTTCACGGAGGGTCTCTTTCTTGTCAATGTCTTTGAATGACCAAGTCCAGGCAGGAAATTTAGAAGTGATTTTCAGTGGACCATATGCCAGAGTAAATCTCTGCGTTTAAAATAAATATCCATATTTACCCTAATGTTTAGTTTTAAAGAAAATGAACCTGTCTTCAAGTTTCAAAATTTTAGTACATCAGTTTTCCTTGCTTTTCACATTCAACCCTCCTGGGAATCCAGAAGCACTGACATTGGCCCCTGCGAAGGAACCACCACGCCACGGTTCCAGCGCCGTTTCCCACAGAGGGCAATTTAGGAAAAGCTCCATCTCTAATTTTCCTCCTACACAAAGCCAGAGACCAAACCGACTCTGCTGGGATTTGATCCTTTAACTCTGTGATTTCTCACCTGGGATTTGGAGCCTTGGTGCTTCCGCAGACATCCCGGGCTGCGTTTCCAATCATCAGGAGCTGTCCTTAAAGCTGCTTCCTGTTACCCACCCTGGTCTCTATTTCCCTTTGCGGAGCATTAGCTTGACAAACTGGTGTTTTTAAAGGACACTTTTTACTGAAGAAAAACAAAAACAGAAACGTGCAATAGCCTAGGTTCCGAAGGTTCCTGGTGAGGTTAAACACGGGCGGAATTCGGATAGTCTCAATGCATACTGTAGTCATAGTGGTCCCTTTTCCGGCCCCTTTCCTGGTTTCACTCTTTGTCTAATTTGTATACTCCATCCCTACAGCAGAGCACACTCTGCCTGAACTAGTGCAAACCAAACAGGAATCATATTCAAAAACCCAGTATCTAAACCTCGGAAGCAAGCAAGTCAACGGGAAGGGAGGGAGGGAAGGAGGGAAGGGGAAAAAATAAAAAGGAGAGAGAGGGAAGCGGGAATCGTATCCCCCAAATTCAAATGTTAACTACTCACAGTGAAAATTTCTGTGAGAGCTGATTTATAGACGTGTGCTAGGATTTGAATCGCTTACTACATGGATCCCTAGAACTGTAGCAGTAGGTTAAAGAAAATGTATGTGGTCATTTGTTGGACTACACTTGGACACTTAAAAAATGCCACACCTAAGCAAAACGCAAAGCAGGCGTGTGGCTGTGGAGTACAAGTTCCATAGTGTGACAACAGCCATCAGTATAAGAGGCGCAGCTTTGGCTCCTGGGGGGATGCTCTCTCCTCGAAAACAAAGGAGCAATTTGGAGGGGAGCTATTGAAGGAAGTCACCAGACCAGGGAGCCTACTGTGAATGCTCTGACTGCTGTACAATGGCGCAGGGGTGAGAAGCAGGGCAGGGGTGCAGCCGTGTGCCTACCTACCAGCAAACGCTCGCAAAAACACGCTGGCTGGCTTTTGTCTTGTGCCAAGGATGGGTTTTTCAGTCTCTAAGAAGTCAGGAAATCACCTGTCCCTCTTTTTTAGTTCTTTAGCAGGCTGACGCCCATGTTAGAGGATCTTAGAACCGCTTTATAATTATCAGGAACAGATCTCAGATTCTTATTTAAAAATAAAGTTAATGGCACGTTTAAAGTCATGGAGAAATCTGAAAGTTGTGTTTAAAATAGAAATTTAGACTACTGACTTGAAATCCCAGGCTCCGGCCACCAGACCGCACACCCGCCCAAGGATCCTTACAATTTCAGCTGAGTTCTTCTTTGTAATTAGATGCAGTGATTAGGGTGTCTTTTGCATTACTCTGCATTTTTCTTTTAAGTTAGGGTTGTGTAAGCCACATAGGGCACTGTCCCTTACAAAACTAAACAAGAGATTTTCAGTTTTGCAATACAATCTCCTGATATTTGTTTATAGGTTTCACACATCAAAAAACAATGAAATCTGTAATTTTTCAAATTACAATCTTCTCATTCTCTAAGCTATGTGCCTATGAGAATTTGCAAATCTTTTGAAGGGAATGTAATTTTTATGCTTACAAAATGCAGGCTTTCATATTTGGGTACAATGACAAATCATGGCCTTTCCCCCCATAATAATCAGTTTCTCAGAGTTGTGGGTTTTCATCATTTGAAAATAAGTTAATGGGAATTTCAAAACATAATTCATCTAGCTATTAAATCTTTGAGTCTTTAAAATTAGAAACCATTTATAGTCCCAACTGCCAACAAAGCAATGACAGAAAATATTTTATATTATGGGACATTGTAATTTAAGTTTTTGATTGGGGGAATAAACAGCAAAGTCAGTTTTTAAAGTACAAAAGAAACTTGGTACCTCCTAAAAGCAGTGTATTGTTTTATACTTTTTCCATTAATGGCATATAGTATATGATTTAAATATTGGGTTCATTACTATGAGGTTTCTAGAAGAGCCATTTTGAAACACCTGAAAGTTAAACTGCCACAGGTGGCTTTTAAGGGAACTTGAGTTAATACTCAGTGCTGCAAAACAATGATTATCTTTCCATAGTTCTTTCTAAACATCAGTTTTCCAATTGGAGATTGATTGATAGGGAAGTTAATCTCATACAATCATTTATATTAAGATAATCCATAAAAATATAATTATGATGGTTACTAAATATATACTGTAGTTTTTCATAGAGGTGTGTATGCCATTTCCTTAGTGTTATCTGTTATCTAATTTAGAAACTGTATCCTCAGTGCTATGAGTCTGGATGGTTGGTTGTTTTCTGTTAGCCCTTTGTTTAGGGATGAAATTGTGGCCATTTATTTTTCTCAGATCCCCCTGGAGGAATCTGTACCAGGGAGAGGATGGTTTGGAGAAGGGAGGGAGCAGCAAAGATGCATGAAACTTGTGAGCTACCATGTACGTGTGGACTTTTAGAATTTTACTGTTGTTTTGTGTGTTTTTGGTTCAGCACTATAGACTTTTGGTGAAGGTATCGAGTTTTCTAGACAGGGAGTGGGGTAGGGAAGAAAATCTCCATACAAAGAGGTAATGAAGAGGTGTTTTTCCACATAGTAAAGTCTCTTGATACCAACTTTAGTCAATAAGGTGGAGGTCGGGGGTGGGGGTGGGCAGGATTCTTGTCTAACTTGCTCAACACTAGACTGCCATTTCTAGAACAATAAAGAGTGACTATGACTATTGATTCCTTTGACACCGTGTACACCAAGTCTTCAAGTCAGCCTAGTCATGAATACACCGAAGGTAACCCCATGGACCAGTGGACTAGGACTAGGGGTACGCATGTAAAGAGAGTTGAGAGAAGGGAGCCTGGGCTGTGAACAGAGGTTCTCCCGGATAAACAGCTCTCTGACATCGACGATTTGGGGAGCCTAAACTTTTCCAAAACAGACATAAGTCATGCGAAGAGCAGAGACGTTTATTTCACAAACCTCCTCTGAAATTCATGGGTGGAATATGACAGCTGAGCTTCCCTTTGAGGACACACTTTGAAGAGTGTAGAGTGTAGAGCGAAGGGGAAAGGCAAAACCCAGACGTGCCCAGATGAAGTGAAATTGGCCACACCTGGTAGTAATTGTTGAAAATAGGCACCCAGGGTTTATTATACGACTGTTTCTGTTTTTGCTTTGGAGATTTTTCCATAATAAAAAGTCAACAAATGCTGTTCCAGGACTAAGCTCAGTCCATCAAACAGTTGTACTGCCTAATGCATATAGTCCTTGTAAGTGGTATATTAATTTTTCTTTAAAAAGAGACAACCGTTCATATGACAAAACATTACTTTTAATGGTTTCAGTGAATTATGATGGACCGTGACACAGTATCACTGGTATCAGGGGTTTTCTTTCTTTCTTTTTTCAAGACAGGGTTTCTCTGTGTAGCTTTGTGCCTTTCCTGGAACTCACAGAGATCCACCCGCCTCTGCCTCCCAAGTGCTGGGATCAAAGGTGTGCATCACCACCGCCCAGCAGTACCAGATTTTTTGATGATCTTGGGGAAACCTAGGGAGCTATGAATACTCTCTTAATACAAAACATAAGCATCGTTTCCTTCAGACAAGGATCAAGGAAGTCAAAGTAATGGAAAAAGTGACCAGATACTAAAATACACCTCAATAATGCATCTGCTAAAAATATTTCTTCGTGGTGCTGCCATCAGCTAGTGGAATTATCAGTTTATAATGTCTGTGTGACTTCCATTGATTGATTACAAGCCAGGTTAATCTCAGATTCTGGCTGAACACCTCCTTCAGGATTCTGTATTTCTCTTGACATCTTCTTTCTTACTTTGGGACACATCACTTTCTTTGCTCTACAGAGGGCTTTTTCAGATCCTTTTCAGCTCAGTGATCTGTGACTTCATACATAAACATTAGCCTAACGTATTAAGTAACTAATGTGAAATGAGTTAGAATTCTCAGTTGCTCGTGAAATGCTACAGTAAGTGAAGGGATGCATTCAAATAAGAGTTGAACGGAGTAAAGGAGTGATTTTTCTACCCAGCCCCATACTCTTTCACTCAGAGGACAACTTAAGAATGAGTTATGAATATTTCCCAGGAAAGCCTTCGTATAAAAAGACAATTTTACATGCAGGAAAAATGGCAGGAGTTGTCTCTCTTCAAATACATTTCCACCCAGTGGGCTCTGCGGCATAATAGACCCCAATACCTTACTTTGCAGTTGCTAACATCATCATCACCACCACCACCACCACCACCCAGCCTGATGTGAAAATGAAGGATTTCAACTTATAATCGTGTTAGTCTGAAATTTAGGGAAACCACTGTTTTTTATTGAATTAAAGTATAAAAAACACCATCAGTCCCAAGATGAAAAATGACTTTAAAGATAAGGTCGAAATTGAGTTAGCTCCTTACTTAAAATTATACTTTAACCCTAGAATCCGTGCAGCATGGTTTGCAGTTTACAGCTGACGCCACCAACCTGAAATCCGTCTCCTTACAGAAAGAGGGGGTTTCTGATTCAAATGTTGTAGGAAGAGGAAATCTAATTTGGACCTCGAGTCAAATGGATGCCAACGTGAATTTTTGGTTTTCTTTGCTGTATAAGCTGTAATTGCAAATACAGTTTCCATCGTCTGAAACAACTATTCCACCCTGAAATTTTCAAACAAAAATAGTTTGCAGAAACCCTGGCGAAGCTCCTTCACCAGGAAGCATGGATTAAAAGGGAGGAGAGGGTGGGGATTTTACAAGGCATTATATCTTTTTAATATTGTGCGTAGAAAATGCTTTTTAAAAGTATTTCTTCAGTAAACTTTAAAAGATTAGTAATTTAGATAGGCTTAATTTTTAAACAAGATAAAACTTACATTGCATGTAAGTTTAAGGGAAAAATCACAATGACATGAAAAATCTTTCCATGAAATGTTAAATAGAAACAAATTTGTCAACAATCAATGACACAGACTACAATTTATACCTCCGATAAAATTAATAAAGATATCCTAATGGTATAAAATCAACTTTCCAAAAGCTTTCTTGCTATTTTTTTATTAAAATATCTGATAATATAGCTTCATGTTTAATTATAATAAAGTATGACATCGCCGTCATGTCCATTGTTTATTATAGTATGTCCAGAGGTTAAGCTTAACACCTTGACAAACTCAGATTTGAACTGACAATTCGCCTTTGCTCCAGGATTGACTGGCATTCAACTCAGGACACTGAAATTGCAGTGTAAAGATAGTACCATGTTTCGGGAGGTGGGAAGGTGAGGTTCATCCCAAGCTTGGCAGCAGGTAGAGTATCACCACTTCTCTCCTGTTACAGCAGGCTCCAGCCTCTGCATGGATCTTCTCTTTGCTTCTCAAAAGGTGAATTTTGTGCACCTCCACATTTTCAAAAAATTCTCTCACCGACTATGGAGCATGCTTTTCATTGTTAAAAACAGGATTGAGCGCAGCAGCACAAGGGGAATCCACTAGCATTAGTTTTGAAATGTTTTTAGCCTCCCTTTGTTGAGCATATCAAGTTCGAGAAGCAGCTATAGTTCTAAGAACAGGAGACGACTAGGTCCTTCAAAGGGACTCAGATACTGGGCTGTGGCGACTTGTTTGTGGGTAAGTGGCCATTCTGCTGTACAGAAGAAAGTTTAAAGTCCCTCGGCATATTATTGTATGATTAAATACAGTGAAAAAAGAGAGCTTGAAAAGAAATCCAGAGAAAGCATGAAGCCTTCCCAAGGATGGCTTCTATGTCAGGACAGGCTAAAAGTATAGCTAACGTTATTCCTGAAGCTATAGCCAAAAACCAGTCTTGCTAAAAAGGAAACTGCCTACCTAAATCAAAACCATCAGAAAATACAAATTAAATGCGGCATCCAGAATTATCAAAATGATACAGCCACTGTGGGTACGGAAGAAGGCAGTGCATCACATAGAGAGGTCCAACATTGCTATTTGGATTTGGGGCCATGGGAAAGAAGAATATTCGACAGGCCCCTTTCAGGAAGAGGCTATTAAGTAAGTTTGTTTACAGCCTTTACATTACAAAAGCTCCTGAGAATCTGAGCCTTGATTTGGAAAGAGCAAAACTAGAAGGTACCCTCAAACACTTCAAAAAAATATTCTCCAGTGAGATGAACACTTCATGATATGTGGGAGAAAAAAAAATAATATTAGGAAAAAGTTGAAAGCCTTGACAGATACGTCTTCTCCCTGTGATCACCAGGGAGGGCCAGGGCTGCTTGTTAGATCCTTAGACTATGTAAGACATACCACACAAGCCATCACACACTGAAGGACCTATGCTCTGACCCCAGTGTACAGAATCTTAATCCAGTAAGCCTTCAGTATTAGAGAGCCTAGAGTCCACCCTGCCCCCATGTTGTTAAAGCGAAGGAAGCTGAGCTGAAGAAAGGTGGAGTCATTTGTCCCCTGGACGAGCTTGGTGAAAGGCTGGGACAGAATCACAGCTCCATGATGTCTGGTCGGAAGTTCCTTCCACTGTAGCGTTTGGGCATCTCTGCGAACTCCAAGACCCAAAGGAGTCATTCACGGCTGTGACTGTCTTCTTACAGAGGCAGCGAGACTTAAGCAGAACCAGATAATACTGGAACCGTTGTCAGGGACTTTCTGAAGCTGCTTTCCAACCACACAGATGGAAGACCGTCAACTGCCTTGTAACTCGAAATAGTTCACCGTGCGGTCAGAACAATGGGGTGATGATCCTTGTGGGACAAGCCCTCTTTTAACTCTTTATTTTCTCATCAGTTCCTAAAGCAAAGGAGCCTTAACTTTAGAGAAGCATAGGACTTAGATTCACAAATGCCTCAGGCTTGGACCTGCTTAGTGGCTTTTTTTTTTTTTTTTTTTTTTTTGTTTTGTTTTTAATTCCAGACAGGGTTTCTCTGTGTAGCCCTGGCTGTTCTGGAACTCTCTCTGTAGACCAGGCTGGTCTTGAACTCACAGAGATCCGCCTGCCTCTGCCTCCCAAGTGCTGGGATTAAAGGCATGTGCCATCATGCTCAGCATATTTATAATTCTGCTTGAAAGGATAAAAAAGATGAACAAGGAAAAAATTGTAAAATTGTTTTTATTTGGCTCTGCTTATATTGTGTTTGGTTTATCTCACAGAGAAAATGAGGAGATTGCCTACCAGAGTGAGAAAACAAAACAGACTTTTAACCAAACATTTTTGCCTATAGAGACTTTTCAATTGTTTTTTTTTTTTTACATGTGCGGATGCTTTGCCTGCTTGTATATCTGCACCACATGCATGCAATGGCCAGAAAAGAGCACCAGATCCCTTGGAACTGGAGTACAGATGGTTGTGAGCTGCCTTGTGAGTGCCAGGAATTGAACCCAGGTCCTCTGGAAATGTAGCCTGTTCTCTTAACCACACAGAGCCCCTATAATCAGACTTGGATTACACATGTTAGTAGAGATGCTTTTCCTGTATCAGAAATTCTATATAGGTTGCCCATAGCATTGTCCCAAGCATTTGATGTTCCTGGAATTGTGTAGACTATATTTTCTTTTTGGTCAGAAAGGTAAAATTCACATTTGAAAAAGAAGATCGATCCAGGGTATTATGTGTGGCACCATCTCCTCTCTGTTTGATTTTCCTCTTGGAGGCTGATGCTAGATGCTGTCACTGGATAAACTTCCCAGAAGTAAGAAGTGTGAAATGTGGTACAATACATTTTAAAAACGGAGGTTTAAAATTTTTATTTCATGTATGTGTGTGAGTGCCTGAATGTGTGTCTGTGTATCGCATGCATGCCTGGTACCCAGGGACGCCTGATGTTGGATCACTTGGACCTGGAGTTATAGGCAGTGAGCTGTGAGCCACCTGCTGTGGGTACCGAGAACCAAACCTTGGTCCTCTGCAACAGCAGCAAAAGTACTTAACCACTGAGCAGTCTCTCCGACCCCACAATTACATTTTATAGTAGTATCACTAAACGAAATTTAACATAATGCAGTAGGAAAGTACTATGTCCCTACTTATGAATTTAACAGTTCAGAGGTTTTTGTGTTTTCGTCACGTTATGAGATTTCGCTGTCTTCCCTAAAACACACGAGGGCATTTCAGTTCTCAGTTACATCTGTGCGTTCACTTGTGCTCCGGCATCAAGAAGTACATCGGGATGACCGTCCCTGTTGGGACAACGTTGCTTCTCTCACTGCGCAGAATGGGAATTCACACAAGGTGACCTGATGGCGATGACGGAGTTGTGTGGTTATGTGACTTTCCACAGACCAAAGGAAAGCCGTCCTGGAAGCTAAATGCTGAATCTTGGCTGAATTACCAAACCCAAGGTCAAATTTCACCGCATTCACAATTCGGAGTTTAGAAGGACATTTCAGGAAGCAAACTTTGTTTTTCAAAAACATAGTTTCTCTATTTGCCTTTACTCATTTTCTGGAAAAATAGCTGTCCATTTTAAACAGAAATTAGCACATTCCTGAAAGATCCACAAGATGGCGCTATGAAGTGGCGTTTAGGAAAGAATTTCAAAAGCTGCTGGAAATGCTTTTGCAGTCAGGGTCAAATAAGTGTCCCGAAATATCCTGCCTCCAGACAAACCGGGTTTTTTAAACTACGTTGGTGGTTGGTGAACGAGGCGAGTTTTTATAAATGAGCATATCTTTAGTCCTGATGCTACTTTTAAATATTCTATTAATTATGTTTCTATTAACTTTACTTTTGGCCTCATGTTGTAAGAACATTTTGTGAGAAAACTAAGAGTTGAATTTGAATGTTGGCAAGGCCAAATCATAAAGGGAAAAGAACTGGATGGAAGCAGACACATTTCTTTTTTTTTTTTTTTTTTTTTGGTTTTTCGAGACAGGGTTTCTCTGTGTAGCTTTGCGCCTTTTCCTGGAACTCACTTGGTAGCCCAGGCTGGCCTCGAACTCACAGATATCCGCCTGGCTCTGCCTCCCGAGTGCTGGGATTAAAGGCGTGTGCCACCACCGCCCGGCGGAAGCAGACACATATCTAATTCACATCTACCTGAATCTCTGGGCCTGCTCATCCGACCCGGGGAGATTAACCCATGTCTGGAGATCTTTTCCGTTGTTACAGTCGGCTGGGGGAGTGAGGGAGCTGCTGCCATTAATAAGGAGTTATCCCACACCAGTGTCTTAATAACGACAAGGTTGAGGGCTAGAGAGATGGCAGAGGACCCGGGCTCAGTTCCCAGCACCCACATGGGGGCTCACAACCATCTATAACTCCAGTTCCAGGGGTCCAGTGCCCCCTTCTGAGCACCTCAGGCACCCAGAACATATATATGTTATATAGACATGCATGCAAGCAAACATGCTTTCACATAAAACAAAACATCTTAAAAAAAGCAACGACAGGCTTAGGGGTCTCGTTTACTGCTCTGTCAGCTCATCTATTCATCCGAGTATTCATTTTTGTATGCCGTCATCTTCTCTTCAGTCTATTCATTATCTGCGTGTGCAACAAATTTTCAGAGTATCACTATGATTCAAGACTGGACCAAGTGATAACGATAAGGAAGATAATTCTTTTTAATCTCATTTTTACTCAGTCCGACAGGAGAAATAGTTACAAAATGATATAGTGTCAGGGTATGATCGGTGCCTCATTCCTAAGTGTAAGACATCCTGGAACAGGGAAGCCATATAAGGAACCAGCCTGAAAAGGATAGAATTTAAGAAGCATTTACTGTGTGGGAGTTGATTGTGAGGCAGAGGCGAAGTCACAGAGTGAAATTTCTACCCAACAACAGCAGAGGGGCACAACCTTCAAAGGCATCTGGTGAGTGTGTGCTGTTAAGACAGGAAATGAATGAGAAGACTTGGGGAAAACATGGTGTGATGTCTATAACGTCAACCTGACACAAGCTAGAGTCTTCTGAGAGGAGGGAGCCTCAATTAAGAAAATGCCTCCAGAAGGTCAGGCCGTAGGCAAACCTGGAGGGCATTTTCTTAGTGATTGATGGGGGAGGGCCCAGCCCATGGTGGGGGGAGCCGTCCCTGGGCTGGTGATCTTGGGTTCTAAAGAAAGCAACTGAGCAAGCCATGGGGAACAAGCCAGTAAGCAGCTCCCTCTGTGGCCTCTGCATCAGCTCCTGCCTCCAGGTTCCTGCCCTGCTTGAGTTCCTGTCCTGACTCCCTTCAGTGATGAACACTGATGTGGAAGTGTAAGCCAAATAAACCTTTTCCTCCCCAAGCTGCTTTGCTCCTGTGTGTCTCATCACAGCAATGGTGATCCTGTAGCAGGAATCTTTTTTTTCCCTTTTATTTTATTTTACAATACCATTCAGTTCTACATATCAGCCACGGATTCCCTTGTTCTCCCACCCCCTCCCCTTCCCCTCAGCCCATCCCCTATTCCCACCTCCTTCAGGGCAAAGCCTCCCCCGAGGACTGAGATCAAACTGGTAGACTCAGTCCAGGCAGGTCCAGTCCCTTCCTCCCAGACTGAGCCAAGCGTCCCTGCAAAAGCCCCAGGTTTCAAACAGCCAACTCATGCACTGAGCACAGGACCCGGTACCACTGCCTAGATGCCTCCCAAACAGATCTTAACAGTTCTTATTAATAAAAACAAAAACAAAAACCTGGAGCCAGGTATTGGGGTGAATGCCAAAAGGTCAGAGAAACAGAACAAGCCATAGCTTCCTCACCTCGCCAATTCCTCAGCTGATCCTGTTTCCTCAGACTGGAAGCCTCTGAGTCATCATCCAGAATGGATCTCAGCTGAACTGCTGCTCAAAGCCTAAAAGCTTAACCAGGCTCTAGTTCCTGGTCCTCATGCCTTACATACCTTTCTGCTTTCTGCCATCACTTCCTGGGATTAAAGGCCTGTGTCACCAAGCCTGGCTGTTTCCAGTGTGGCTTTAAACTCATAGAGATCCAGATGGATCTCTGCCTCCCAAATGATAGGATTAAAGGCATGTGTGCCACTATTTTCTAGCCTCTGTGGCTGTTCTGTTCTCTGACCCCAGATAAGTTTATTAGGGTACACAATATTTTGGGGAACACAATATCACCACAGTGATCCTAACTAGGATACATGGAAAGTCTGAGGGAATAGAATAGGGATACTCTGGGAGAGACCTGGGATTTCATGGTCTAGGCATTTTAAATTTAAAATAGAGAAGTGATTTGGGGCACGTGACAATTCTTTAGCATTGTCTCCACACACTTCAAATGTCTGAGGAATCCTTTAGATGTTTCTTTTAGTTTTAAATTGTTCTGTAAAACATTACAAAGTCAATCTATAAGATAGACGTAATATATTAGACTTATATTACAACTATTAGTAAAGATCATGACTATAAAGAAATATCTTTGCTTATTAAGGCAGGATGTCACTCTACCTCCCTGGCTGGGAAGTTTAGGCCAGACTGCTCTTGAATTACAGTAATCCTCCTGCCTCTGCCTCATAAGTACTGGAATTAAATGTGTCCACCATCATACCTGTCAGAAATAGCTTTTTATTTGCAAAAATAATATTTGTTGTGATATTTACTTTAATTATAATATCAGAGCCTGGGGAGATGGTTCCACAGGTAAACCACTTGCCTCAAGATCATGAGGACTGGAGTTCATACCCTTTATTTAAAAGCCAGGTGGGCATGGCAGCGAGCCTCTAATCCCTGTAATATCGGCAAAGACAAGGAAACCCTGGAGCAAACTGGCTAGCCGGACTAGCCAGAATGGGAGCCTTGGGTTCAGTAAGTGACCTTGCCTCAGTGTGAAAGGCAGAGCAATGGAGGAGGACTCCTGACATCAGCTTCAGGTCTCTACAGGCAATGTGTGCTCTCCTCCCCACATGGGTCAACACAAACGATGCACACCATATACGTCCTCACACAGAAATATGTAATGTCACATCTGTTTATTCAAATTTAGTGTTTGTTCTAAGCCTGGACATACTTATACGTTATTCTGTGGAGGGTAGTCCTCCAATTGGTTTATTGCTGAATGTGTAAATAATTAAGTGAGGTTGCGGCCCCCCCCCTTAAAAATTCCTTTTTAAAATATTTTATTTGTTTAATATATATGAGTGTTTTGCTTGCATGGATGTTTTGAGTATCATGAGCACTTTGGTGCCCTTAGAGACCAGAAGAGGACATCAGATCCCTTGAACTGGACTTTCAGCAGATGTGAGCCGCCTTGTGGGTGCTGGGCAGCGAACCTGGGTCCTCCGGAAGAGCTGCTCGTGTTCCTAGCCATCTCTCTAGCCCTCTGAATAAATTCTTAAGGTATCAGCCTTCTTTACTTCTTATACCTTTATCAGTGCTTTAGGCAATCTAAGCTAAATAATTTAAAATATGTTCCACAGTTTCAACAATTACTTCGAAAGTATTATTTTACAGAAATAAGATGCATCTTCTATTAATAAATAAATAAAACCTGAAGAATAGTTGCTAATTTTTAATGAAATTAGTATTACTCAAAAATTTGATATATTTGTCTCTGACTTACAAAATGTATCACCACTAAATATTTTTATTAAGTATTTTTATATTTTTTTAATTTAAACTAGGTTTTAAAATATGGCTGGCTGAAACCACTGCTGAGGACAGGTCTGTGACATTCAGAATTTATGACCGTAGATCAAATGGTATAACATGTGATAAAAAATAAGAAAAAAAAAAGAATGGGATGCAGAAAACAAAATCAGGCCATATCTAAAATCAATACAGAAACCCCAAAAATTTCCCATAAGGAACACTGCCGTCCTTTCGCCCAAAATAGAGGAATAAAAATACCAATGCTGAAAGTGACGGAGGCTCTGGGCAGGGCAGAGCTCTACGGTCTTCCCACTGGTTAATGATACAGTCCCTGAACCACTTTCTTCTCCGCCTGATGTCTGGGCTATAATTGTCCGCTCTGCTTGATTGCATCGTTCTGACTCCTTCTTCCTCCTTCCCCATATTTTCATCCTTCTGGGTTCTGAATCACTTTTGTTTGGGTATTAATTAAAATCTTTGATGGACCATTCCAGATTTAAATGTTCAATTATATTTATTTTCCTTCAACTAGTAAAATCCTGACAATAACTTGCAAAGTTATATTCCACGGTGCTTGCCTTCCGAGATCACGCCGTCGCCCCTCCCCCTTGAGAATCCGGAGCTAATCTTCCAAAGTCAGAATGTTGTTATTAAGAGAAGGTTTCCAAGCCTAAGAAAGGTAGCTGAGCTGATGCCCTGTTTTTAAAAGACACCTTGGAGCTCAGGCAGGGCCTTGGGCAAGCAGAAATAGGGACCCGTGTTAACCCGCAAGGGCCCTTCCATTGCTTCTGCCTCAAGCCCTGCTTCCCTCTCCAGTGCCTCCTTCCAGGAAATGCCAGATGAACTCGACAGATCCCCTTTTCCCTGAATGCCGAGGAATTTTCAAGTTATGTTTCCCACAAGCTAATCCTCGTGGCCCAGGCCTGTAATTCCGGCACTTGAGGGGAGGTAGGGACTGAGACAGGAGGATCTTGAGTTCGAGGCCAACCTGGGCTACCTAGTGAGAGCTAGTCTCAAACAAATGAGAAGAAAAACGGTCTCCATGAGTTCGATAGACTTGCAAGCTCAAAGAGCTGTGTGATGACCGAGGCACAGGAAAAGATGAAGAAAAAATTATCAACAGCGCCCCCCCCACCCCCCAATTCCTCTGTTCGACTTCTTCCTAAAAGCTTACACGTGGTGAAAAAGCAGATTTAGAAAATGGAAATTCCTTCACCCACTGAGCTATAGAGCAAGACAAATCAGCAGGAAAACCATTATGCTTTCTGTCTGAATATCTTGCAGACCGAGGTTGGAAATCTGCCCATGAGCAGCTCAGCTGATGCTCTCCAGAAAGCATTGCTTTCCAAGCACCGGATGCCTCTGGACACGCTTTGATACCAGGAAGTAGAAAACACAAGACCTTCCCGTCTGTTTCTGTTCCGGATTCTCATGCAGACACGCAGAAGGGACTCTACCTTCTTGGCGTCGATGGAGTTGACGTTCATTTGCATACACCCGGAGACATGAAATGACCCATGAGTGAAGGTGACAGCGGTAATACAGAGGAGCCTCCCCGTGCAGATGACTGGTTCCTGCCGGGCTGGTCCCAGCCAGAGCTGGTGCTCAGCACAACTCCTGGGACATTAATTCTCATTGATAAAACTGCACGTGGTAACCGATATTCCTGTTCCTTAGGGGTCAGTGTGTCTACGCACTTTGTGTAGTTTTCAGAATATATAATGATACATTGTGGAATCGTAACAGCCTTCAAAATCATCTAGTTTCTAAGTTAAATGATTAGAAAAAAAAATTCTAAGTGTTTTCATTGGTACTCTGATGGCAAGGAAAACACAGCTCTGGAGAGAGGGAACAGGAAATGCTTTTTATTTTATTTCCAGGTTTTATAATGGAAATAAATTTTATAATAACCCCGTAAGAAACACTGGAAAGCATCAGAGGACAAGAGATGAATTAAGGGGCTGGTGAATCATAGAGCTGGAGGCTTCTAGCTACTTACATGTGCTATGATGGCTCTTAATGAATCAGATGCTTAAGTGATTCCAATTTCAGCTAATCACAACAGTGACATTCTGCTATGCTAGTCCTCATGACAAAGAGATGAGCCAATCCAAAAATCCCTATTATGTGAAAAAAACGAAGTCTAGAATATTAAGGTGAAATAAACAGTTAATTCTGGACATTTATCTCATTCTGCTATTAAGACTGAAATTATTAGAAATCATTTAACTAATCAAGGTTCTGCTGTGTAGATGATGGGTTTGTTTCTATTAGAAGGTATAACATCATTCTGGATATCAAGATTTTTTTTCTAAAGATTTTATTTTTGTAGTGTGTGAGTGCCTGAGGAGCCTAGAAAAGGGCATTGGCTCCCTTGGAGCTGAAGTTACAGGCAGTTTGTGAGCTACCTCCTGTTGGTGCTGGGGACTGAACTCGGGTCCTCCTCAAGAGGCGCCCTCTTCTGGCCTCCATTGGCGCTGCACCGTGGAAGTGGTACACATGGGTATGTACAGGCAAACACACATAAAACAGAACTAAACCCTCTAAAGGAATGAGATGAGAGGCTGGAGAGATGGCTCAGAGGTTAAGAGCACCAAGTGCTCTTCCAAAAGCCCCAGGTTCAATTCCCAGCACCCACATGGCAGCTCACAACTGTTTGTAACTCCATTTCCAGGGGATCTGACACCCTTACACAGACGTACATATGCAGGCAAAACACTAATGCTCATACAATAAAAATAAATGAAATTAAAAGAAAAAGAAGTGAGGTGAGGTAAATTCAATTGCTATTTATTTAATGAGTAATAGGACACACATATCATGACATTCCCTGATGTAAATAGTTTAACATTCACTTTAGAAACACTTCTCTGCTTAATATCTTAGAGCAATGACTAAAAGAAAGAAATAAAATGCCCCATTCCATGGAGAGGCAGAAAGTCAGGATGAAATATGAATTGGCTAGCACCAACAAAAAAATAAAGGTGAAGATGAATGTCCCCAAGACAAAGGTCACATTAGGAATCAAATTTCCGTCTCACAGAGGGAAACTGGCCACATGGCTTTGTTCAATTCTGACAAATGACAGCTAGGAAATAGATGTACAGTAGGTGATGGTTATATTCATTGTCAACTTGACACCCAGGAGGGATTGTCTGGATTAAGGTTAGCCTTTGAGAAGATGGGGGGGGGGGTTGTCTTGACTAAATTAATTGATGCTGGAAGACCCATCTTAGCTGTAGTTGGGAGCACTCCTGCGCAGGGGGTCCTGGACCATATAGAACGGCTAAGAAAGCTCACACTGGCAGGCTGGCATCAGTCCACTGCTCTCTTCCTAACAGATGCCATGTGACCAGATCGCGTGACTTCCCTACAATTGTGAGTCAAGTAAGCCCCTTCCCACTTAAGTTGCTTTGGTCAGGGTTTTTAATCACAGGAACAGAAAAGAAACTAAGACACACTATCAACTAAATTATTTTTTAAAATATTTCAAAATTCCTAAGCATAACAAGAAACCCATTAATGCTTTCCGTTAGTCCTGGCTCTGAGCTCAGGTAGATCCGTGGAGCCACAGCTGAGGATGTCTTTCTTTATCTTCTTCAGCTCACATGGGCCAGGAGACTCTTACAGGATCTAAGCTATGCCCACTTGTAAAAATGCAAGAGCGGAATGAAGTGTCCTCCATCTAGTCGTCTAACCCAGAACCAGGGGGAGGAAAGAGCGGGTGATGGAAGGCTTGGGCATCTCGGTTGAGTCTTCTATTCCAGGGTTGATTTGTTTCTGGACAGGGGTCACAAACCAAAGCACCAACAGCCAGCAGGTGAATTCAGCAATAGAAACACAAACTCATCGCTTCTCGGCCTTTTGGCTAAGATCAAGTGTAGAAACACAGACTCTGGAAGTATGAACTATTCTTCCAAGGAGTGCTAAAGAAAAAAAAAAAAAATACATGAGGAGCATAGAGCTCGTGTGAATAGGGAAGCAGGCAAGCTCCCTGGCGGAGAACCACACCAACGCCAATGGTGCCTTTCCACTGCCTGAGAACACACCAGGGCTTTAAGTCACTCCTTAACCTCTCGAGGACCTGCCTCCGCGTGAGTGGTCAGAGTGCAAGCAGCCGAGACAGCCCACTTGCCCTTCGTTCGCATTTGGAATAGGCATGTGAAGATTTACCTCCGGGTTATTGTGCTTTGAGGCCCCTGGGCCTTCCTGTGAGAGAGAGAGAGAGAGCTTCACCGAGAGGGAGAACTAGAAGATGCAGGAAGCCACCTCCTGGGGAACTGCTGTCCTGATAACCTTAGGTGTCACATGGCATCCTTTGGAGACTTAGGAAGAGATGGCATGGAAGATTAGCACACTGCCTCCTTCCCCCATCATCCGATTATCATTCCAGGGGCCTCAACTCTTTGCTCGACCATGGAAGAAACTCTAGGCCTTGCAAGATCTTTTGGAAAACAGAAGGTGAAGCGATAGGTCATGAAAGCTCTCAATGAAAAAAAAAAAAGGACAAATTCTGGCTTAAAAGCAATCAAAATGACCTGATGAATGCTGAGGTTAGATGGTTATTGATCTTTAAGCACTAAAGTGGATATGTATCTATTCATGCATTTCTGTGCATATATATATATATATATATATATATATATATATATATATATATATATATATAAAATCCCACCTAAGTATATATTTAATTCCATAAGATCCTAGAACACTTTGGGGGGGGGGGGATTTAAACTGATAAGCCAACCTCAAAGGGACTGATTCCTGCGACTAAAACACAGACACCTCTGGGGTGAAATGTGGCAACGGTTTGACAGGCATCGCAGTCGGCTAGAAAGGATTCATCCAATTAAAATTGCGGGATGAATTTTGGCTGGCAGAACGTAATTACCAGCCTTGGCCTGGCTCCAGGATCCTGAGGTTAACACCCTGCCTCCTGCCAACAACCCTCCTACCTGCCAACACTCGGCGCCGGGGAAGGCTGGATCTGACATAATGGCACATAATACTGTTGTGACATCTAAGTACAATGATGATGGTGTGAGAAGCACGATGAACCTGATTTTTTTTTTTAACACTCATTATGTTACTTATTTTTATGCCACATTAGGCTAGAAACCAAATGTCCACATAAATGTTAATTTCCTCCGAACCGTGTTTAAAAATTATAATTAGAAAATTAAAAAAATAGATTTAAAAATTAATCTATTCCATCAAAGTAGTTATTTGGCGATTATTTAGCTTCAGGAGTGAAATTAGATAAAAAACGGTGACATTAAATCCTTGTTACATTAAAAGGAAAGAAAACAACAACAATCAAAAACAGGTCCTGATTTTTTTGTTTTGTTTTGTTTTTCTTTCTTTCTTTCTTTTCTTTTTTTTTCTTCTGGAAATGCATTCTCAGAGTTGTCTGGCCTGGGGGGATGGAGAAGGAAATGCATAAGCAAACTCCACATTCCTGGTAAACCGAGTAAGGGAGGGTGTGGAAGTGAGGCCTTGGTGGGCGCCCCAGGAGAGAGCCCACGGCTGGTGCACCGCCCGAGGAGGGTAAAGACCCGGTCTGGAGATTGTAAATCCCTAATGGGAAGAGCAGAGTCAGCTCTGGTAAGGCCAAGGGGCTCCTCTCCACTTGGTGGAAGAGCCTGCTTGGCTGTGTGGTCCCAAAGCACCTGATGACTGTCATGTGCAGTCCCCTTCCGGCCTGGCAGCTGTAGTCACCAAGAGTCTCTTGGGTGACTGCGTCCTGGGAGCTCTGGAACGCCTATGCCCCGACCCACTCCTCCGGGGCTCTGACCTGCTGGCTCCTCCAGGGACAGGACAGGGACTCTGGTCTATCACCTGAAGTCATCCAGGGTGGCCGGGTGGCTTGGCGATGTGGGATCTTCCTGTCCCAAACCACCAAGAAGAATGGGGCATGGCTTTGGGCCCCGTCTAAGAGCAAAGGCTGCGTCAGAGCCTCGTACGTACAGCACGCATGTCAGCTCTTGCAGTGACGGTAGAGCCTCTAACAGCATCTTTGTGTGATTTAGCTTGTCCATGGGGAATCAGAATGTGGAATGAGTGGATGAAACCAATCCTTTCTTTTGCACTGTAAGGGGTTGCCATAAACACCATTTGTTAAAAAGCATAATTACGTTGGGAAAGTGCCTGATGAGACAATTAAGCTACATAAACACACTGAAAACAAATGAAAACCAGGAGACACCCACACCCCTTGTGTAAAGCGATTTTTTTTTTCCATTTTTGTTTACACAGGAAAGCGAGGTCTGAGTTGCTTTCTCGTGACGTTATTAATGTCTACAAGAACTCGGTGATCACCCTTTTCTGAATTTTCTGTGATGGGACAATGGAAAACCTACGGGCAAGTCTGAAACTAGCTGGGAAACCTGTCCCACAGCAGCCAGTGTGTGCCTGCACAGCGCGGAGATCCCACCATAGCCATCTTCCCGAACATTTCTCTCTAAAGACTGGGTCGCCGCAGTACCCTTCACTTGGAGAACTTTCCCAGGCACAACGGCCTTCTCTACATGTTTGTGGAATGAATTCACCAGGACCTCATTCGTTTCCAGTTGCAATATTTAGAAGAGGCCCACACTAGGGATGACCCGATCTTGAATTATTGTCTTGTGTTTTGAGATATTTGGATTCTATTAGATTGTAATGTTGTTCGAGGCATGGGCGATGGGTTGCCAAATGTCATCTGGCGGTCTAAGAAGCATCAATGTAACCTCCCAAATGTGCGTGATTAATACTTCAATGGCGAAGAAGTAAGTCGTATTTTGGGTATTACTGAGTAACATAAATGAGAATATATGTCTCTCTGTTCAAGGAAGAGTCTCAAGGAAAGATTTATTTTAAACTGATTTAGAAACTTTGGGGATGAAAGGACAAGCCAAAGCCAATCAAATAGCCCGACCCACCCGGGTCACGCTCTGCAGGAGTGTTTTTATTTGTCACAGGAGTATTTTTTTTTTTTTTTTTGCTTTTTTCGAGACAGGGTTTCTCTGTATAGTTTTGCGCCTTTCCTGGAACTCGCTTTGTAGACCAGGCTGGCCTTGAACTCACAAAGATCTGCCTGCCTCTGCCTCCCGAGTGCTGGGATTAAAGGCGTGCGCCACCACCGCCCGGCGAGTATTTTTTTTTTTTTAACAACATATTAAGTAGCCTCCCTCAGCACACTTCAGCTAACAAAATGACCCTGTCTGCTTGTCAAATAGTATAGGCCCGGAAAGGAGAATCAGCCACGCTGAGGAGGGCCATGCTCAAAGTGAAATAACATGCTTCCACAAGAAAGCATCACTTCACAGCCAGACTGAGTAATTTACCAGGTATTTTCCGGTGTTGTTACTACATTCCTGTTCCAGTGCACGTGCCCGCTGATACACAGGACACCGTCCCAGCCGGTCTGAGGACTTTTCCCTTAGATCTTCTCTAGAAAACAGCAGTAAAGTACCCGGTCGCGACGCCCTGCTCTCCAGGAAGGTAGGATTCTCGTGGTTAGTGAACTCGAAGGTAACCCTGAACTATAGAGACTGCCGCAGTAAAGGACCAGTTTTCTTTCATTCCAGAAAAGCCATTTGTGCCTCTAGCCTGCGGCTCTGTGTGGAGGCCTGCTCACGAAACCCTTCAGAAGCCAGAAGAGACGACCCTGTTGGGGGCACAGCAAAGCGGTTCTTGGAGAAAGTGGTGGGAACACCTGGCCGTTGCTGCTGCGACTGCTACTGATGGGTGACGTCATACTCTGAGCTGCAAGCTGCTGGCACCCTGCATCTGTAGATGCTCTTCCTGAAGTGCTTCCGGGTCATGAGCCGGCCCAGCTCCCTCTGCAGCTGTTCTGCGCAATGATGACACAGAGAGATACTGAACACTTTAGTGTGGATGCTTGGTTTTTTTTTCAGACGCCTGCATTAGCTTAGCTGTGCAAATCTCTGGGATGCAGACTGTTCAGGGTACTGTTAGGTCCACAAGAAGGATCTGTTTACCCAAAAATGTATTCTTTGCTTCCTAGGCCCCGCATCTGATCATTAATACAATAAGCATCGTACATAATACATCGTACCTTTTCTTTAGAAAGTTAAATAAAAAATAAGCTTTCTGAATGCCAAGCAGTTTTCAAAGCAATCTTGCCCGCACAATCCATGATATCATTCCAGTATTATTATTATTGCTCCTGCATGTGCTTTGTGCAAGGACTGTTGGGCAATTGCGTTGAAATGATCTGCACAGGGTCACGCAGTGATTCAGTGGAGACCGGAACTCAAGCCCGACTTCTCCCTTGGCCAGCACTACTGAGTGATGTGGCTATGGTTTTGTCATTCTCCACAAAACCTTCCTGTGGTGACACATGGCTTAAATATGATTTGCGTTTATTGTCAAATGCACACAAAACATAGGTTTAACATCATTTAAATAGGAATGTTTTGTTACTAAGTAGCTTTGTGTCACCAGGTGAGTATTAGAGTGTCAGCCTTCTGTCACCCACCGAAACAGTGTATTTTAATTTTGGATGGGCAGTTTTTACAGCTCCCACGAGAAAGAGGAGTCTGCCCCCATCCACCTCTAACTAAAAGCACATTCAGGCTACCGTCTTCCAACTTGGAAATGTTTGTGAAATTCTCAGTAATTACCGATTTTTAAAGAGACTCACCTTCCGAGTCACTCTGCAGCTGGTTCTTTTGCTTTTTCTTTGTAGGAAGAGCCGGTGTGGGCTCTTCAGTATCAGAAAGAGGACATCTAATGGGGTTGGACCACCCGAGTGTCTGTGATTGAATGAGTGTGCAGGGACGTGTGTGGAAGGCAGACGCGGATGGGTGCCTGGGTCTCAACTTGCAGTTTTTATCAGCTTATTAGTGGCAGCCACTCAAATGGAATTACAGCTATTATACTCCATTACAAACACCACACAATTTACTTCTGCCGAGATTCACACCGGCAGTTCCTCCTGCCAGCAAGCATTCTCTTCCCACACATGTGTGTAAGAAATTGCAGGAGAGCGAGTTTCATTCTTCCGGCATTTGGGTCTATTGAATCCTATGAAAGTACCAATGAAAGCTTTTCAGAAGATTTAAGCAAAAAAAAAAAAAAAAAGTCATCCTCTCTCTTTTCTCCCAGGAGCTAGAATGCGCTGAGAAGCTGGATAACACAGGAATGGCATGCTTTTGCTCTTGTCTCGTCTTTTGCAGTTTGAAAGGTGCAGGAAGGGTCGGTCGCACAGGTTAAGAAGGCGAGGCTGCTTTACAAACCATTTAAAGGAATGTGTGTTTAAGGGGGCCGATAAAGTGATATAAACCTTATTTTTTTTTTTCTAATTAGGCCAAAGTGGTCACATTTAAATAGCCTACTAAGTCTTCATACAGGAAAGTAAGCTATAAAAGTTAGACCTACCTGAGTGTGGGGGCTCCACAGATGCTCCTTTGACTGTGAGCAAGTGACATATTTTTATCTTTCACACAGGCAAGACTAAGAGTAGAGGGCTGCTTAAGCTACAGTTGCTGGCTCGAACTTCTTTTTCCTGCAGCTCTGAAAAGGTCTGTTGTTAACTTGCCAGGGGACAGAGAGGCATAATGGCATCACCAAAGGCTTAATTACGACCTAAAGCCTTTAGTCCTGCACTTTGAATTTGCTTTTGTAGGATTAAGGGGGACTTTTCAGGAGGCTGGACCAGGCTTGTAAACTTCAAAAATAACTTGGGGTTTCTGTATGACGGCCACATCAGGGTAGAGCAGCTTTCTCCTCCAGGTTACACAGTCCAGGGTGTAGGGTACCAAAGCTGGAAGTCATTACCGGCTAACTGCTGGTGGCCCTCCGAAGGAGACGGTAGTCAGGGCAGTTTCAAATGGACAGGTGCGTGCATACCTCAGACCCTTGTGGTAAACACTAATTGCCTTTCCCTAGATTGGTGTTGTTTTGTTTTGTTTTTAAGAATTCAGACCTTGCTCAGGGAAGTTTGATCTCTGGTTTTTGGAAGGAAATGTTGACAAGAACACGGAGATGAAATCGTTAAGCCACAAAATGCAAGCTGACACAATTTTTGTTGTTTGGGGTTTTTAAAGACAAGGATTTTACTATGTAGGCCAGATTGGCCTTGAACTCATGGTCCTCCTGCCTTAACCTCCCAAATTCTGAGATTTTGGTCATACAATATCACAGTCAGCTTTGAGTGATACAACCAGACCACTGAATACAAAACTAAGTGAAGAGAACTTTGGTGAGTTGAGTAGCAAGTCCGTCCCCAAGGTCTCTTACAGACATCCAGTGCTTACACCTGAGCTGAGCCCTCCAGCTGTCTGCACCTACCCACGCTGTAGGGAGAGTGGGCAACCCTGATATGAACGTCATGCTTGGGGATACTTAGTGTCACTTTTAGTGGTCTCAATCTAGAACTTTTCTATCAAATGAAATTTAATTATATGAGGAGAAATTAAGTATTAAGCTTTTATAACGGAAAAAAATCCTTGCATTTTAGTGACATTTTCCTTTTTAAAAAATTATATATGTATGTATATATATGTGTATGTATATATGTATATACACACATACACACACACACACACACACACACACACATATATTTACTAATTCTTTGGGTAATCTATCCATGCATACAATGTGTTTTGGTCATATTTACTCCCTTACCTCCCTTCAACCTCCAGATCCACTCTCTACCTGCTCACCCACTTTTAGCTTTGGGTCCTCTTCTTTTCCTTTTAAACATACCAAGCCCACTGTGTGTTACCCATGTACTCACGGACGTGGACCATCCGCTGCAGCATGGTCAACCTATAAGAGTCTACACCCTGAAAGAAAATGACTTCCTCCCAAAGCGGTCATCAGCTATCAAAAGCTCCTCAGGGAGGGGAGGACCGTATGAGCCCCACTCTCCCTGTGCTGGACTATGGTCTGGCTCGATCTGTGTAGATCTTATGTAGACAACCACAGCTGCTGTGAGCTCATGACTACAGTGGTCCCACCAGGTCCAGAAAACACTATTTCAGTCCAATCCTTTCTGACCTTTGCTTCTTAAATTATTTCCATCTCCTCTTCCTTCATGGTCACCGAGCCTCGGAGGCAGTGGGGGCAGGTATAATACACATGTCCTATCTATGGCAATAAGGTCCTAATAATTTAGATACGGCGGGAAAGCAAGAACAATGACAATAGCCTGAACTATTTTGGGTTCTCTGGAGTCTCTGTGACCAGTAGCTTGCAAGGAGATAACCCATACCAGACAATGACATTTTCATGGCTGTTGCACACATGCGTTTACAGCAGCTGTGGATATCTACACAATATCAATATAGTTAAAAATTACAACCCAGACCTATGAGTGGATCCCAATACTCCACTCCTAACTGAAGAGTTATAGACAGCTATGGATTGTGGGAGAGGAAGAATCACTGTTCCTTGGGGGATGAGCACTGCCCATATTCCACCGGATGACCCTATACCTACGCACATATTGGCAGCACTAATTGGAATCAGTGAATTAAAAACAAACAAACAAACAAATACGTAATTTAAAAAGAGGACACAAAGTTGAGAGGAAGACGTATTATGGGGCTGAAGAAGTTAGTGGGGGGAATGGGGTGAATATGATTAGGAGACATTGTATAACGTTTGCAATTATTTAAAAAAAAAATAGAGCAGATCAGTCATTTATGACAGTGGCTCCTGTTGATAAGGGTAAGAGTTTAGTTTCTTTCTTCGAATATGTGTCTTCTTGGTGAAATGCAGGCTTCAGGTAGATTGGAATGTTCTTGAACTATCTAGGTACTGTGTAAATGAAGGCTCCCCACCGTTTAATACAGCATACCCCCAAACTGCACCTCATCATTTTTCTGAACATATAAACCTTGTTTAAAATTTATTTCTTATGTATATGTGTATATGTGTACCTGCATGAGTTTATATACATCATGTGCATGTACGTGTCCACAGAGGCCAGAAAAGGGTGTCAGGTGTCTTAGAACTGGATTTATGGGCCCTTGCAGTCTGCCAAATGTGGGTGCTGGGAACTGAGCCCTGGTCTTCTGCAAGAGCAGTGTGTGCTCTTAAGGGCTGAGTGTAGATGTAACCAACCGTCTTATTAAATAAGAAACACAGAACCAATGCAAAGAAGAAAGCCAAGAGGTCAGAGCTAAGAGCTAAACCTTACCCTTCCTCCTGCAGTGGTCCTACCTCTCCGAACCAGAGCTATTTCCTGTGTGTCTGTCTTTTTATAGTGTTTCTGTTCTGCCTTCTCATTGGTTGTAAACCCAACCACATGACCACCTCATCAGGGCCTGTCTGTATAGACCTCCAGGTTTTCTATGGTTGGTATTGAGATTAAAGGCATGTGTATCCAATACTGGCTGTATCCCTGTACACACAGAGACTTACCTAGCTCTGCCTACCAAGTGCTGGGATTACAAGCGTACACCACCACTGCCCTGCTTTCCTATGGCTTGCTAATAGCTCTGACCCCCAGGCAACTTTATTTATTAACATACAAATAACATTTTAATACAAATAAAATATCACCATAGCTGAGCTGTCCCTTCAGCCCTCTGAACACATATATGAAACATTCTTCATTTCATCCTTATTACAGTGGATCTTGGGGTGCAAGACTGACTAGTGTTCTTTTGCTGAAGATGATCGCCTATGCTTAGTGGTTAAGAAAAGAACACATTCAGGTCATTAACAGTGTTGATGCCCATCTGGATTTCATGATAAGTCAGCATGGAAGGAAACATACAAAGGTTATGTTTTGGGCAGGGAGCCTGAAATCTTGATTTGGGCCACGGGTTGAAATGAAATGGGCTCCGTGTTCTGTGGGGACACTGTGAGTTTTGACAGGACACCTTGCATTTGAAGAATCATGCCTGTGTAAGACAAAAAACTGTATTCACTTAAATTTTTTGGTAAGGGACCAAAAATATCTTCAAATTAACTTGTTTTCAATTTAGCAGATTATCTTCTTTCAAAAAAGAATGCTTGCTTGGAGATTGAGGCCCTGAGAGGTAACGACTAATAGGTACAGTTTCCAGATGGGAGGTCAGCTTTTGTTTCTGTTGCTAAAATGGTTCTACTACTCTGTCAGTGGAGAAACACCATAACATTCTTAGGTGTCTGTATCCAGGACTTATATATAAAACCAGTAAAAAATCTGATTACTAGATTCAGAAAGACAAACATGGTATGTACTCACTCACAAGTGGATACTAGATGTAAAGCAAAGGATAACCAGACTACAACCCACAGCTCCAGAATTGCTAGCTAACAAGGAGGACCCTAAGAGGGGTGCATGGATTGCCCTGGGAAGAGGAAATAGATGAGATCTCCTGAGTGAACTGGGGATGAGGGGGGGCAACAGAGGGAGAGGATGGGGGATGAGAACAGAAGGGAACAGGATGGTCGAGCTGGAACAGGGGTGGGATGAGAGAGCAATGGAAGAGATGTCTTGACAGAGGGAGACATCATGGGGATAGGGAGAAACCTGGTGCTAGAGAAGTTCCCAGGAATCCCCAAGGATGACCCCAGCTTAGACTACTAGAAATAGTGGAGAGGATGCTTGAGCTGGCCTACTGCGGTAATCAGATTGGTGAATACCCTAACTGTCATCATAGAGCCTTCACCCAGTCACTGATGGAAGTAGATGCAGAGATCCACAGCCAAGCACCAGGTCGAGTTCTGGGAGTCCAGTTGAAGAGAGGGAAGAGGCATTCTATGAGCAAGGGGCATCAAGATCATGATGGGGAAACCTACAGAGACAACCAAACCAAGCTAGCGGGCACTCATGAACTTTAGACCAATGGCTGTGGAGCCTGCATGGGACTAAAGTAGGCCCTCCACATAAGTGAGAGTTGTGTAGCTTGATCTGCTTAAGGGGCCCCCTGGCAGTAGGATCAGGATCCAACCATGGTGCATGAGCTGGCTTTTTGGAGCCCACTACCTATGGTGGGACACCTTGCACAGTCTTGATGCCCGGGAGGGGCTTGGACCTGCTTCCACTGAATGTACCAGGCTCTGCTGACTCCCCATGGGAGGCCTTACCTTGTCAGAGGAGGAAATAGGGGGTAGGCCGGGGGGAAGGCTGGGAAGGGAGCAGGAGGAGGGAAGAGAAGGGGATCTGTGGTAGGTATGTAAACTGAACAAAATATTTCTTAATAATGAAAAAAATCTAGTTATTAAATAAATACAAAACTAAAATAAGTATTTGGGCTTTAAAAATTTATGGGTTTAAAAGCCATTTTAGTATAATTACTTATAAGTCAATTTAAAAATAACTAGTAATTGTATCAGATTAATGGGAGACTATTAAAAAAGTCAAAATAGGCAACTGTAAAAAAAAATAAATAAGTAAACTTTGCATGACCAATAAACACTGCCCAGCCCCACTACTTTGGGCAGGAAGAAGCTTGAAGAACTTTAAACTTGACTGTGTGGAGGTGGGCTGAGAGCAAATGTTGAATCTTTTCTTCTTAAATCATTTTGCATAGAAAACAATTTTCTATTCCAATGGCAAGAGAAAAGAAAATGAAAGTTCACATTTGCACATTTCTGGGCAAGCTCTGCTCGGGCTGCCTCAGCAGGGGCTTTCTTGGCCATCAGGACACAGGTTCAAGAGGGAACGCATCCTTGCCAGGGAGCAGTGACCTTACCCCACTTACCCTCTCTCTGGTGTTGGGGTGGAAGAGTGTGAAGCCGTGGCGAGAAGTTAGAGAAGTTCAGGACACACAGTTTTTGCAAATGCAAATGGCCTGTGACCATCTAATCACAGGTCGGTGGGTCAGCTTTCCGGGCAAAGTCAAGCCTGAGGCACAGTACCGACTATGGGTGTGGGCTTTCACACGGGCACGTGGTGTCTTTGGGACTCACCTATCCAATTTGTACCCATGGCATTTAGAAATTTTTCGCTAATAATGTTGGTCCAATAGTTAGAGAAGAAACAACGGTACTTTTTTTTCTTTGAGTCCCTGGGACTCTTCCAGGCAGAAGAATGGCTTGCTTTGCCCATCTGTGTCCCATTTTCTAATGTAGAGGTAATGATGAGGTTGAAAACCACTCAGAGCTTAACTCCCACCCTGCTTTGCTCTGAATTTTCCTTTTTTCCTTACACACAAGTCCAAGGTTTTCTGTGGAGGTTGTCTTTGGTATGCATGGCTTCAACCTCGGGGGTAAGTTTAATTTGGAAAATTTGAGTTACGTCACTTGAGGTGTTTTTGAATGAGGCAAATTGGGAGAAAAGAAAGACCTTTTGCTTGGACTGTCTAGCTGCATTGTGGTTAATTACAGAGCAGCGGCCCAGAACCTTTGGGGGAAGCCCTTCTCAGGATAATTGCATTCTTCCCTACATGACCTCAAAAGTCCTTCTATGATGTCGCCTCTTTTTTCTTTAATAGTGAATTGTCTAACATTTGGAGTGTAGATGTGGATTTTAGCTGAGCTACACCAAACACCAGGGACGGAAAATGAGACTTGTTTTCCAAAGAGTTCCCTTGCGGCTTCTGCTTCATTCTTAATGTGACCTGACAGCCAAGGGGTCATTTCCCAAGGAAATCTAGTCCCCAAATT
Source organism: Peromyscus leucopus (assembly GCF_004664715.2). Taxonomy (NCBI): domain Eukaryota; kingdom Metazoa; phylum Chordata; class Mammalia; order Rodentia; family Cricetidae; genus Peromyscus; species Peromyscus leucopus. The sequence goes on from NC_051074.1 coordinate 54,745,304, forward strand.
TGCTTTACTTTTGATCCAAGAAAGAGTTACCTTTAGCGTAGAGGGTTTCCACACAAAACCAGGAGCTCAGAATTGTCCAAACCATAATAATGATGTTAATTGTCTTCAAAACAATTCTGGATAATTACATTAACTCTGAAATTAGCTAGTACATGGAGTTCTTCCCGACATCAAGACTGGTCCACCCCAGATGTTCCTCCTGGTAGGAGACAGTGGAGAAGCGGAGGGTCGGAGGGCAGCCTTTCTCTCCTCCTCTGCCCTTCTGCTTCTCTGGCAGCTACTGTACCTCATGATTTAAACATGGACATTTTTAATTAAATGAGAGCTCAGCTGCATTCTTGAACTAATTTATAACATTTGATTTGAAACGTAATAGCTTCAATCTTCCTCTGATTAAAAACAGTCATATACTGTACATGGTTACTATTTTGATGCTCCAACATGCAGTTTTTATTTTTACATTCCCCTTTCTACACAGCTGTTCGTCTAATATCATCCAACATTTTTTAAAGACCTTTTTTTTTTGTAACAGCATGCTCAGGCATCCTTATGAGGCAGAAATATTCACACTTTAGGATCCTAGTATTTTCAGAACAGTAAAGGGATGTTTTTCATAGAGTAACCCCTTTCCAGGAAAACTAACTTTCAATGTAGGGTTTTCGGCAACATAGAAGTATAGTTGAGATTGATGCATGTAATTCATGAGTGCAGTGTATACAAAAGTTCCTAACAGCTCCGAGCTTACTTATACCTTAATTAAGGAAGGGATTCTTAAAGTGGGTCCACAGTTAGTGTTCATGATACTTATAAATGCTGTCTACATTATTTGTAAGTTTTTGTGCATGCGCTTTTGTGCATGCATATGATCCTAGTTGGAAAACTTCTAGAATAAAGGGAAAGCAGTGCAGATGTGAGGGTAGCATCTACACAAGGATGTGCCAAGGACTTCAGTATGGTTGACCAGAATTTAGCGATGGGGTAGAATGGGAAAGCATTCCCAGGAAACTCAAGAAATGAGACTCAAGATGTCATCAGAGGTTAGATTCTGAATCTTCTGTTTGGTTTTGAGTCCAAATCTTATCTTAAAGATAAGAGAAACTATTTGGAAGTAGTATGGTTGACTTTGAATTCAGAAAGATTATGTCGCCTGCATGATAGAGAGTGGAGATGATGAAGGATGAGAGAAAACAAAGAGAATAAAGACTGGCAGAGGACAGAGGGTGACAGAAATAGAGGGTGGTAGAGACCTATGGGATGACAGAGAACAGAGGGTGGTAGAGACTAGGGGATGGTAGAAAATAGAGGATGATAGAGAACAGAGGGTGGTAGAGAACAGAGGATGGTAGGGACTATGGAATGATAGAGAATAGGGGATGATAGAGACTAGGGGATGGTAGAGAACAGAGAATGGTAGAGACTATGGAATGACAGAGAATGGGAATGATAGAAACTAGGAGATGGTAGAGAACAGAGAATGATAGAGAATAGGGGATGGTAGAGAACAGAGGGTGGTAGAGACTGTGGAATGATAGAGAATAGGGGTTGATAGAGAATAGGGGATGATAGTGAATAGAGAATAGGGGATGATAAAGAATAGGGGATGATAGAGAATAGGGGATGGCAGTTGGGGATTTAGCTCAGTGGTAGAGCACTTGCCTAGCAAGCCAAGGCCCTGGGTTCAGTCCTCAGCTCTGAAAAGAAAAAAAAAAGAGAGAGAATAGGGGATGATAGAGAGCAGAGGATGGTATAGACTATGGGATAATGAGAACAGAGAAAGATAGAGGATAGGGGATGATAGAGAACAGGGAATGGTAGAGAACATGATGACATAGAGACCATGGAATGACAGAGAATAGAGAACGATAGAGAACAGAGGGTGGTAGGGAATAGGGGATGGCACAGCATAGCTAGAGCTATCATTTGGCTCTCGGACTTACAATTAGAGTTTAAGAGGCATGTATCCCTAGCCTAGGTTTATTTAACACTTGCAGATTTATTTCAGTATTTTAATCTATTAGGTCATGCATCTTTTTTTAAATCTCCATTGTATCTTGAAACATTTTCCTCTCCTCCTTCTGCCATTCTTTCTCATTCCTTCTCTTCTGCATCTTCTTTGTACCAAAATCATGTATGTTGCCAAGTCAGATGTTCTGTAGGGTTTATTTCAACAATCATTAAGTATCCCCTTACCCACATCCTTTACCACACCTCTATTTCAGTTTCTTCCTTAAAGCCGGGCACTTTCAACTCTTAAACTTTCTTATTTAAGGTTTAATTCCAACTATGTGAATATCATGCTGATTGTGGTGGTTTATATGAGAAGTCTCCCCCACAGGCTCAGGCATTTGCACACTTAGTGTCCAGTTAGTGGCCTCGTTTGAGGAGGTTTAGGAGGTTCAGTCTTGCTGAGGGACGGAGGTCACAGGAGGTGGGCTCTGGGTATTCACAGCCTTGCTTCTAGTTCCTGATCTCTACTTCGTGTTGATGGTTGAAGATGTGATCTCTTAGCTCCGCCCCTGCTGCCCACCAACCACGTGAGGCTGCCATTGCTGCCATCCTGGGCTCTTCTCTTCCTGGAACCATAAACCAGAATAACCTTTTCCTCCTTGTGTTTTATCTCAGTGAGCGAAAAGTAGCAAATACACTTCTGTTGTTCCTTCTGGGTCTTTCCGTCTTAGGCATTGTCATTAGTTTTTCACTGCAGAAGGTGAACGGCAGCTTCTCCCCCCCCCCCCCATCCTTCACTCTCACGTGGCTTCCTGATTCGAGCTTCACCTTGACCTTTCCTCCCCAAATGAGGTTGCTACTTCCGGCTATTTCAGGTGTGTGTGGTATGAGTGTGGTTGTTTCCTTCTGCTCTCTGGCCACCCAAGAACAGCTAAATCACGTATTCCTCATGCATCCATCCACCCTTCGGCTTCAGGGGCCGCTGCCTTCTCTTCCAGATCTATCTGTAGAGGTGACTTAAATCTGTCCTCTTTAGCGTCTTTTTTTTTGGTGTTTCTGGTAGAAGCGAAAGGAAATACATGAACCCATCTTCACCTTAAATCTTCTCTAATTCTTGGTGACTTTTAATTATCTTGGATTGCTCATTGAATCCATCTAATTTTGAGTAAGAGGTAAATTTATAAGAATATTCTCCTATAGCCGGGCGGTGGTGGCGCACGCCTTTAATCCCAGCACTCGGGAGGCAGAGGCAGGCGGATCTTTGTGAGTTCGAGGCCAGCCTGGGCTACCAAGTGAGCTCCAGGAAAGGCGCAAAGCTACACAGAGAAACCCTGTCTCGAAAAACCAAAAAAAAAAAAAAAAAAAAAAAAAAAAAAAAAAAAAAAAAAAGAATATTCTCCTATAATTTTATAAACTCCTGGAAACTTCCCACCCAATATTGCTGGTGTCTAGCCTGAATCCCCGGGCTTCTGTAAATTTTGTATAGCTTCTCCACATGATTATGTAGGCCATTGTACTTCCTGTATGTTTTCCACATCTCATTTTCTCACAGTTTCTATACACAGGAGTGGATGTTCCTGTTGAATGACTCTGTTGTACACACACACACACACACACACACACACACACACACACACACACACTATATGAGGAATACTGAATGGAGATAGAAAAGAGGGGGTATAAGGGTAGAAGATGTTTAGAAAAAAATTTCTAATGATTTATCAATAAGAATGGGCTTGGGCCGGCGGTGGTGGCGCATGCCTTTAATCCCAGCACTTGGGAGGCAGAGGCAGGTGGATCTCTGTGAGTTCAAGGCCAGCCTGGGACACAGAGTGAGTTCCAGGAAAGGCGCAAAGCTACACAGAGAAACCCTGTCTCGAAAAACCAAAAAAAAAAAAAAAAGAATGGGCTCACCTCTTCTTCGGGCTCAGAAAAACCCAGCTTTTAACTGTGTGGAACATGGATGTGTTTTGTAAGTGTTGTGGACACTGGCCCTTGTTTCATGTCACTGATTCAGTGGAATAACACTTACACCATGTCGGGTTATTATTGAGACAGAAAAGACAGCGAGAGTGGAGAAAGTTTTATGAATGAAGCACGGTTCACTTTTATTCATTTGTTAGGGTGTGTGTTTTCTTTAAATCTACAAAACATTAATGAATTGTATTAGGACACTCAGCCTCATGATATGGTGGGGAGCTGTTTTTGTTATTCGGAGGACATGTGCCATGACAAACTCTCAGGGCATCAGCACTTGTGTGGGTAGTCTCGAGGCCCTTAGTTACCTCGTTACCAACTGTCGAAACATGGGCTGAGCTGGCAAAGCAGGAGCAACTTTGCACTTCAAGAATTTTCCGCTCTAATTTTTCAGTTGCTATGGAGATTGTCTCAGAAAAAAAAGCATTGAATTTGATTGAAATCAGTCAATCTAGGTGCTGGGTTCCCATATAGTTCTTGTCACCGCTGGCACTGCCTTTATTGCCACAGCATAAAAATGACAATGGATTTGATAGATGTGGATCAGCACATTTAGAGCATAGCATTTACCTTGAGAAGGACAGGACACTGTCACCACCACAGGAGAAGCTGGAAAAAATGAAGGATTGTGCATTGTGAAAATACTTAAACCCTGAAGATTGATTTCCAATGGTTTACTACGGTTCCAACTATGAAGGATCGTTACAAGGTTGTTCATAAAATGAATATCACTATAGACTTAATAAATGCAGGGAGATTATACCTACTACTGTAATCCAGAGACACTAACAAGAAAAGAAGGAGCCAGCTGGGAGACACAGGATGAACAAACTGAATCTTCTCTGGCCAGCAATTATCAGCAAACCCAGCTACACCTGAAACAGCTGCATTCTCTTCTCTCATTGGGGTTCTGCTACAAAGTAAGGGACCGGCAAGTTACCACCCCCCTGGGCAGCCTTTGGACACTTGTGGGGGACTAGGATTGGGAGATAAACACCCTCCCCATTTGTCTCCAAGGTGAAAAAGTCTAAGGTCCATTAGGATCAAGTCCCAGTTCTGTGCAGCTGTGGCCAGTATGAGAGCACACCTTTGGACTGGTTTTCCACCTTTCCCTGTTTCATTCCTGATGTTTGCCGAACAGATTTTATGAAAATGTTCATGGGAACAGACGTCCAAAAGAAACCTACTAATTAGGATGAGGTGGAGTGCACGGCATCTTTTCGCCTTTCTATATACTTCCTTATAATTCTTTCCTATCACAGAAATAATGTAAGATTTATAGTGAAGGCTTGGGAGGCTTTGCCTCCCGTGGTAGTCACTTCTAGGAATAACGTCTCTTGGACTCTTCAGGATCAAGTCATTCCTCCTTGTGACACACCTTCAGTGAAGAGAACTATGGGGGAGGGGAGTGTTAAGCCTTAGTGAGTGTATGTTTCCAGTTTTCAGTAGACATTTGTAACACTCAGAGATGGGTGTTTTCTGAAGTTACTAACCGTGTTTTGGAGACTTGGGCCTAATAAGGGATTTCCAGTGGTGAATGAATGCCATACAAGTACAAATCTCCAGACACTGGAGTTGCTCTTCCTGAATTCCTTCCCTTTTGGTCCCTCCTTCCCAGGATGTATAGAGACCTTCAGTGTGGTGTGATGTTAGCAATACCGGAGGACCCATAACACTAAGCCATAAAACCCAAGTTTTTCTGTCCACTTATGTATACACCTACTCAAAGCCCTGGTTTCTATTGGTGGGACAAGGTGTACTTCTTGAAAGACTGAGAATGTAGCAGTTATAACAACACATGGCCATACCAGTATGGTGTGATAATTATAGTATCATTAAACTAGTAATCATTATTGCGTGATCATTGAAGTTATGCATACTGAATAACTCATTCTTCAATTTTAGCTAATCAGGAAGATGTAGTAAGATACCTCAAGATGCTAATTGTGCTTGCCTGTCCTCCATAGTCAGTGTGTAACCATCTGAGTTATCTGCTAATTTGATGTGGCTATAGGTTATCATAATGAGAATAAGGAAGGTGAAAGTCCTGCTCACTCTGATCTCTGATAGCAGAGGCCTTTGGAAGGCAAGGTATATGATTTATAGCAACAGAATTAGGAAAAGAACAGAGAAAGGAGGAGGTCTCTCCTTCCTGCCCCTAAGAAAATGAGAAAATTAATGCTGGTTTTGAAAGGAGAGCAATAAATTTTGAACCCCTTCCCTAGAAAGAAATGCCAATAGAGAAGTGGAAACATAGCTGGGCGGTGGTAGCACACGCCTTTAATTCCAGCACTCGGGAGGCAGAAGCAGGTGGATCTCTGTGAGTTCGAGAACAGCCTGGGCTACAGAGTGAGTTCCAGGAAAGGCACAAAGCTACACAGAGAAACCCTGTCTTGAAAAATAAAAACAAAACAAAACAAAAACGAACAAACAAAAAAATACAGAAGTGGAAACATTACCTTTATTACGGATGAGACTAACACTGATGACTTTGCTCACCCAACCAGAGATTGGACAGACTTTTCCATACACACACACACATACCCTAGGCTTTCTGCTGCACAGTGTTTTGGCAAGAATGGGTGAGCTGGTCAGCCATCTCCTACAAAGGAAGAGGGAGCAGCAGTTTCCCTTCCAAACTCTGCACCAGGCAATGAAAGTGGGGGAGGAGGCAGTCGACTGTATTAGGTTAGTGTGGTCGTGGGAACCAAGTGCCTAGGACCAGGTGACTCAAACAGCAGAAGTGTCCTGTCTCCGAGCTGACGGCTGGAAGTTTGAGATGAGAGTGTTTTCGGTCCCACACTCCTCACATCCTGTCTTCCTGGCAACTCTTCCTGAATACTGTCTATGTTCACATCCCCCCCCCCTTTTTTTTTTTTAAAAGAGAACACTGGTTATATTGGATTCAAGGTCCACCTACTCCAGTGTGACCTGAAGAGGGGAGAGGCTGTGAGAACGGAGATGCTCAGACTTGAGTGTTGGGATGCAGTGGTAAAGAAGGAAGGCCACGTTTGAAACAACTGAAGGGCTGTTGGGCTGATGGCCTGGAAGACCCTTGGGAGCTGTGCACACAGGCAGCTCGTGAAAACCACTTGTTTGCCGTTGTGGGAGCACAGAGGAGACCGAGAGGTAAACAGCTCTCTGCTGCTGTTGCCATGGGCTTGTCTTGAAGACTCTTAACTGGTGTTGCTGTGCCGCTTGTACTAGTACTTTGCTATCGCTGTGATAAAATGCCTCGACCAAAGGCACCTTCAGGAAGAGTTTATTTGGTTTCAGAATCCAGATGGATAAGAGTCCATCATGGTGGGGAAAGGCAGTCCTCAGCAGACGGGGCAGCGTGAGCAGAAAGCGGAGAGCTCACATTTTCAAATGGAAGCAAGAGAGGGAGAGGAGAAGGGGGAGAGGGGGAGAAGGAGAGAAGAGAAAGAAAAGGGGATGGGGAGAGGAAGAGAGAGCGAGAGGGAGAGAGAGGGAGCTTGAGCATTGGAAGTGGCTTGGAGTTTAAACTCCCAAAGCTCACCTCCAGTGACCCTACTTGCTCCAGCAAGGATGTACTTCCTAAACTCCCCCAAACAGCACCACCAATCGGAGACCAAGCGTTTAAACACTGGAGTCTATTAGAAACATTTCTCATTCAAACAACTACGTTGTTGTTGTTCTGGAACAATCTGTCGGGACCCGCTCAGGGTGCCTCGAAGCCCAAGAAATGGAGGCAGAGTTATGGTTGCAGAGTATGACGGTCAGAGCTTTCTCACTCAACTGTGGTCCCCAGCCCCAGCAAGGCCAAGAGGATCCCTGCATTTGGGGTCATCAGGGAGGGCGATATTTGATTCAAGTTAATATGAGAGTCAGGCACGAACCCTGCCACCGAAGGCTGGTTGTAAACTTCTATGTGTTCCTCTAGTATTTCTGTTTGCTTCTAGTTTGCTGGGAAGCTATGTAGGGAAAAGCAATGAGGGTTAGTTAGGTTGGGGGCAATTGTGGTAGATAAGATATCGAATGTCCAGTAGTATCAAAGGACTCTCTACACAGTTATCTAGTCGATGATTCCTGGCAATCTTCAAGACTTTGTCCTGTCTCTTATGAACTATTCTTTGTGGGTACTTTCAGATTTCCATTTGTCCCCACAAAGAAAGTGAGGTTCTTATCCAGGTCAGCAGTGTTTGGGCTGGCTGGCCTAACACCACGGTCCCCAGCGTTTCATACACATGTGCATCGCTGTGTGAGTCAGTGACAAGAAGGAGCTAATCAATAGCATCATGTTGAGTAGCTAGGCTGGGAAGTCCAATAATGAAGAGGCTGAAGCAAGAGTTCAGGAACTAAAAACATGAGTTCACATCCCCTATTCGCCAGATAATTTTAGTATTTAGTGTCTTTTTCGGGCGTCTCGGTGTTTTCTTCTATAAAATAGAATAGCATCGTCTTGTAAAGATGGCTGTGAGAAATCAGAACCACCATAGCCCCTGGGACTCTGCTTCTTGCCGTCTCTCATTGTGCAGATTTTCTATGTCCCGTGAGGGGACTGCTCAATGGTTGGGGCTCAGGCTATCTCTTCCCAGTGTAAAGACAGTGGATCCGTCTTTGTCTTGTGCATCCAAGTTGTTGGCAAACCTCTTGAGCAGAAGATCTGAGGAGTTTTCAGTTGTCCCCAAAATCCAAATTCTACAGCAGACAATTTCTCTTCATTTGCACAGGTGACGTTTAGTCTCTGTCTTCGAGAAATGCTATGAAGAGAAATGCCTGTTTTGTTCGCATTTCCCACTGTAGATTCTAGTGTCATCAGGGAAGAGTAACGGAAGATCTCCCTCCGGGGCCACAGTATACATCCACAAAACCACCAGAGAGCCACGGGAGAAACTGAAGTATGTTACTGGGGTAAGTGTTAATATGCTAGAGGTCCCTCAGGAAGATGTCGTTCTTTGGATGAACAATACTATGCCTGCACAAAGGCATAAATACCTTAGCATGTGCCCTACAAATTAATAATAAGCTCTTTGGAATAGCAGGTACTTTATTTTATATATTGTATACATAGCATAGCACGTAATATACATATGTAAGTATGTGTGGATGTAATGTATTCATGCATGCATATATGCATGTATGTATGTATGTTTATATGTATGCATGTATGCATGTATGTATGTACGTAGTATCCAGTATGCCCCAACACCATGATGGGCCATGCACTTTGACGAGTGCTAGTGTCTACATCTCTGTGAAGGTATGCAGATAATAGGAGTTTGGAGGTGTGTTGTTCTTCTGTTTGTAATTAAGGCCGAAGAGAGGTTCAATTTTTCATTCTATAGCTAGAAAACAGACTCAGAAACAAGAAGTCACTAGCAGTTCCCTGTGAAGATAACAGCAAGATGAAGGATCCCCACAGACATTCATTAGCCCTCACTTTGGGTTTTTTCTTAGTCCCCCCCCCTTTTTTTTTTTTTTCAAAAATTGAACTACTAAAGGTTAAACTCCATTTCCAACCACTCTTATTCTTGGCCTCCTAAATTATCTGGCAATTTACGTACCATGTTCAAGTTCAGAATTCCCTACACTTGTGCTTTGATACTTATGTGCAGTGGCCCCTTGCTATCCTATGGAGACTGGCTTCAGGGCCCCTTGTAAATCACAGTGATCACAGTGTATGTGCGCACGATCCCCTTGCACACCCCTGCATAGCATTCCCACCTAACCATATCGCCAGTCTTACTTTAAATCATCTTTAGTTTACTTTTAATACCTAAGCCTATGAATGATTGTTAGACTATTTTGTGTAGGGAAAAAAAAAACCCACAAGGGACCCTGCACATGCTCACTATGGGTGAAATTTTTAACAAGTAGTTTTGACCCATGATTGGGAGTAGAACTTCTGGGTATGGAGAGCACACTCTACTGTAAACCTAATATATTGGCTGTCTGTGTTTAAATTGTAGCACCTACACAGAAAGTTTTCACTTAGGAAAGTATCTCAGAAATGTGTCTATCCACAGTGTTGTATATCCACACATGCCATCCCTTTTACCTGTTGTACAGCTATCAGGGTGTGCAGATTGTATCTATTCCTTTGTAAACATCCAAATTGTTGCCCGTTTCTCCTCATGCCTAATGTACAGTAATGATTATTAACAAAAGCAAGGGATTTTTTTTTCTAGAACAAATACCTGGAAATGAAATTGTCAGGTCTAAAGGTTATAAAAATGTTAACCTAACAGTTGTTTTCACATGAGAATCAAGTGACCCTGTTTCTGTAACCTATGACACTTGCTTTTTCCTTGCATTTTATCATTTACTTGCTTGACAATCATAAATGGACAACCCAGAGATGCTAAGGAACCACCCCTTCTCAGGAGGGCCTGTACAGCGAGAATCACAGATGCTGTTATCTTCACGTCACTGTTTGTAAACTTACTTGTTCTTTTGAAATGAACCGTGGCAGAGCATGCAATAGCCTCCAGCCATGGGTCACAGTGTTGCTACTCAGCCTCACATCATTCTCTGCTACCTCAAGAAATGCCCGGGCACCTGAATGTGTTAGTCAAAAGGCACGTGATCTCATTTCTCAGCCTAACGTTTCTGCTCTTTCATCATAAAATCAGCTGCATTTTATTTTTCCCCCCAGTCCCCGAGAGTAACATCCAGTTCCAGTCGGCATGTTTAATGCACTCCTCGATGATGTTCTAGCGCAGTCAATTTTTGTATCTCGTGCATGTGTACATATGGTAAGAGTTTCTTCAAGCCCTAGCCATGTGGGGGAGGAATATTGCGGTTGCTTTGTTAATGCACTGTTTGTGTTGGAGCGGGTCTGGCCCCGCGCTTTAGCTCTCAGCGCTGGGCGTAATGAGATGGCTTTGATGGTGGTGTCAGAGACTCGGGATGGTCACAGCTTCACACTTCAAAGCCGAGCATATGGGGTGAATACTGGGTAAGCTTTGTACTCTTTGGGGATGGTTGGGAGACAATTCTTAACAGCTCTGTTTAATGAAGACATTGGAAAAGAAATATTCTATCTTTAAAACAATTTTGAATTGCAAAGAGAGAAATTTCCACGCCCCCCCCCCCATTCCACAGACTAAACTAAGAATAATTTTTCCTAGTCTGCACTTAATTAGAGGCAGCACAGCTCAGCATTGCTGCTACAATGTATTTTCAAATGCTGCTCTTCCAAACGTACTGTGACAAGATTAACCGGCCAGCTTTATTTTAGGTATGTACATGGATTTAGGTAAAAAAAAAAAAATTCTTAAGGCTATCTGTTTTACCATCTGAGAGATTTCTTATAATTTCTGATTAAAAAAAATTACCCCTTCTCATTAAAAAAAAAATCAATGAACAAACAGCCCCTTGGCTATATTAGGAGAGCTATGCTAAAAGCAGGCGGTGAATATAAGATTTCAAGTCTAGCACCAGTTTAATTTTTAGAATTTTGTGCTTTTTTCCTCTCCCTCTTCTTGATTTGGGTCTGGGGTGCCCCGGGTGGGACCGAAGATGCTTTCTTGACGGGTATGTGCTTATGAAAAGATTCGATCCTTTTTTGAATTATCACCAGCATTCTGGCTTAGAAATAATAATGATGAAACACACACTCATGCGAGGGGTGGGGGGAGAGGAAGGGGAATTTAACTTCCTAGAGGAGAGAGTGACAGACAGGGTTTTTCTAAGTTGTGCATTTTGGCTGCAATTACAAGTGTAACAAAAACGAAGCTTCTGAATTATGTTCCTTGAGCTGCTGAAATGTAACTCTGCGTAGCATTGAGTTTTGATTCCATTTATATTGGCACCTCCTAAATTGCCCCTGGAACAAATGGGAGCAGAAGGAAAGACAATGACATTACTTCCTACCATGACATGGAGTGTGTGCTGGTGTAAGGCAGGGGGTACATTTAATTAAGCAGATTCTTAAAACGCCTGTCAATGTTCCTCTATTATTGCATATGCTCAATAAAATATGCATCTCTGCCATAGTTATATCTGCTCTAAACTTAGAGAAGGTCTTTGTGTGGCAATATGAGGGTGAAAGTTCCAGTGCAGCAGGAAAACCTCGCTATTGGTTCTTCTGCAACGAGGAATGTCACCAAATGCATTAATGTCTCTAGAGTTAAGACTAGAAAGTGCCTAATAGATACGCATAGAAGTTGCTAGAAATCATTGTTCAGTCAATAAAATCAGCCACAGCGCAGATTCAAGATGCACATTTGTAAACAGTATCATTATCAGTCAAACTTTTCAGAACAGAGAAAATGAAAATATCAGAATCCTCCTCTCCCCCGAGAGCCGTGGGACAACCTTGTCAAAGACACAATAACTAAAGTCGTTGGTCTTCCAACAATAGGTGATTTAGGAAGCAGTAGGTTTGTTCTACTTCTTTCACGACTGAACTGTGTTCAGCACCTAACTATTTCTGAGCAAGGTGGTCCCAATGTTTGACAAGGTCAACGGGTTTGCTGTCCCACAGGTCCATGTGACTCTGACTTCTGCAGGGGAGACCGCTGTCGCAAGCACATCAAATGGGAGCGTAATGGCGGAGAGTGGGCCCTGTGGTTTCCCACTAAAGACAGTCAGCTCTCGGTAGCGTTGAACCCAAATCTGATTTCATTAGCATAGTGGCGCCTGATTTCCATCTGCAAGCTCTGCCTGCCACAGTGGTCCAGTATTTCACAGAGGTCGCCTGTCTGCTTCACGTCTCATCAAGAGGCTGCCATGCCTGGCGACCTCATTTCTGGTGATGCAAACCGAAGTGCCTCTGTCTGCTGTTGGCCAGTTCCCACCCCACTTTAGGGTTCTTCTCATTGTCTACGATAATTTGATCTTTACTGTCTGTGGAGTATGGACTCCCTGATTATCACATGTACATTCACAAATTGTGTTTTATATTGTAATTCTTACCCTCGTCAATTTGGAATATCTGACTCATCTGAAATGCTGTTTTTATGGGAAGTTCTGGATACACATAATTTGTAACTGGCAGATTTCTAGACACAAAGTTAGTGCTCCAGTCTTTCCTACTCTTGAGGCTCAGGGAGCATTGTGGAAGAGGTGGCGGAGAGGCTGAAAGAGCCAGAGGTCAGGAGGATGGGGGCAGGACTGCCTTCTGGACATGTCAGGAATGCCACACTCCTAGACTCATAGCAGTCGTGGCAACCTGCACAAGATATGCATAAGATCCAGCCAGTTAACATTCCAGCATGGAAAGAGACCCCATGCCTAGCTGTACACACCTTTTTTTTTTTTTTGACAGCTTATGACTGCTAGAAAAGGGAGGGTCAGTCTTTTAAAGGGTGTGGCCCCTCATAGGTTGACTGCACTCCACTGTGTGGCTCCACACCAGTGAACATCTGGGCAGCACAAAGTAGAATCGATGGATCTGAAACAGGAGAACAATGTTGGGAAGAGTATGTCAGAGGAATCCAGGCATTGAAGGTGGGGAGGGAAGATGATTATGATCAACACACATTTTCTACATGTATGACATTCTCAAAGAACCAGTAAAGTGTATATATATATATATATATATACACACACACACACACACACACATATACATATATATATATATACTTTATACTTTATATATATAAATCTTAGTGCTTTAGGGGAAGTTTTTTCTTTCACATTTTATAGAGAAGTTGAAACTCTGAGATGACAATAAATTTTTTAAGATTTCAAATGCTTATCAAGGAGCAGAAGTGCCATTTGATTCTCTATTGGATGCACAAAAATGGACCTCTGCCCTCGAACCCACAACTTCTGACAACTGGGAGTTGCTGCTGCAAACATCTGATGCTCTTCGCTTTAGAAACCAGGGGCTAAGGACACCTCTGAGCGGGCATTCTGAGCTGTATAAACAGCAATGTTCCAGAAGCGTAGCTTCAGATAGAGACACCGGCCGGGAAGGACAAAGACGTGTTAGAGAATTTAGCCGAAGATCTCAGCGTAGTGTTTTGCGCTTGTGGCTACTGTGGCATCCCCACCGTGAGTCGCTCTAGGTGACAGTGAGAGGAGAGACAGGTTTGGGGGTCATCAGATGTCAACTCTGTGACTCCCTTGCGTTCCCCCTTTCTTCTTGCACCCTCCGGCAACCATCCCAGATTGTAGAGGACAATTCAGTTCATCGCTAAAGCATGGGGACAATTCAGTTCATCGCTAAAGCATTGTTTTGATTTCCTTAACCTCACTTGACTGTGTCCCTGGGATCTACCCCCGATGCCTTCCCTAGGAGCTGTGATGCGTTAGTATCTTAAAATAGTGTTAAATAAGCAAAAATCACTTAGACTAAAATAAGACTTGAGATTTTCTTAGCTCCATGGAGCCTACAATATCACTGGCTTCCAATGCTGGAGTACAGACTGGCTCAGAGCATGAGTCTTTCCCAAGACTCCGTGTCTCATCAGCGCGGTCTTTTCTTAGAACGCTCCGTGTTTCACTCCGTCATCATGTGTCAGCTTTCGTTAAAACACGTGGGCAGAGAGGAACCCTAAAATGGCAGATTAGGTGGTTTCCTATCCTTACTGTGGTTGGTTGTCCTGTCTCAGTTTCTAAGGTACCTCCAAATAATGAAGACTCACACTCCTGCTGCCCCGGGCCCATACCAACATCTCTGGTGCACATACATCTTATGTACTAACGGAATGATTCACATGGTGTCAGGGGGTCTCTGCTGCAGAAGATGCCCTAGGCCAAAGCAGGAGAGCTCCGAGGCAATGCTGTAATCTGTCTGGAGAAGACAGAGCCAGGTACCAAAGATCTACTAGTAAACATCTCAGAGGACAGGCAAGCTAGTGTGTCATTTGAAGTAGCCCTTAATTATGCTTAAGAAGGGGCCTTTTGTAGAGAAGAAAGCTGTCCAGTAGACTTTTCTGTGGTGTTGGCAATGCTGTCAACCTGTGCTGTCGAGTGTGGAGACCGTAGCCATGTGTGGTCCCCAAACATGAGAAACGTAGCTAGTGAGTGAAATTAAAAAGCTTTTCAAAATTTTATGCAGTTTATTATTAGCATGTAACTACCATATTTACGTGTTTAATTTTGACATTTTCATAAATGCACATATATTTGACAAAATTCACCCTGTTACCTGCTCCTGACATTTTTAAAGTTCAAGTTACATGTCCTGTGTAACTAGAGATTTTTGTTTTGAGCAGTGAAGATATGACCCTTACTCTTAACTTTTAGTGTCTCCAAACAACATATATAAAATTGGGGTGATAAACATGGTTTCAAATTTACACCATAAATTTTATTAATTGTAAATGATAGGGGTTTCCTTCTGCATTCAGATTCGTAGTGGGTTAGAAACCCAAGCCTTCTCACATAAAGGCAAAATTTTCTTTATTCACTTATTTGTGTGTGTGTGTGTGTGTGTGTGTGTGTGTGTGTGTGTGTGTGTGAGAGAGAGAGAGAGAGAGAGAGAGAGAGAGAGAGAGAGAGAGAGAGAGAGAGATGATGTGCGTGCATTTTCTTGTGGGGGGCACATGTATATCAAGGCATGTGTGCAGAGGTCAGAGGACAATTTTGGGTGTCACTTACCTTGCCCGCCTTGCCTGGGACTGTGTCTTTGCCGCGGTGTAAGCCAGGGTAACCGGCCCTCAGCACCCCCTGGCACCCCCTGGCTCCCCTGCCCTGCATCATGCTTCCTGTCATGCCAGGGTTCTGAGGATCTGCACTCAGGGGTCAGACCCGCCTGGCACTTGCCTTACCCACTGAGCCGTCGTCTCCCGAGATCAAAGCAAACCTTCATTGTGGGACTAACTTCAAGAAAGACTCGACCACGAGCAGACTTTGATATATATATATATAAAATTTTATTTTTTATTTTACATATATTTTATTTTACAATACCATTCAGTTCTACATATTAGCCCTGGGTTCCCCTATTCTTCCCCCTCCCACCCCCTCCCCTTACCCCCAGCCTACCCTCCATTCCCACCTCCTCCAGGACAAGTCCTCCTCCGAGGACTGCGATCAACCTGGTAGACTCAGTCCAGGGATTTTGATTTTTAAGACTGTGATACGGCTGTGGTGGGGATGTCTCGACAACAGGGTGAACCTGATGTCCCGAAGGGCACACTCGGAAGGCTCCTGCTTAGTCGGGGCTACCACCAAGACTGCGGTTGTACATTTACCTCAGTGGGCCTGGTTTTGATCGGAATTTCTTCAAGTCAGGCTTTGCGGAGCAGCTGGCTGCGGTGTGTGTCTCCTGGTGAAGCCGACCTGCCGGAGAAGTCAGTCTTGTCCAGACAAGGAAGCCGTTGGGTTGGTTCCCTAGGCGGGATTTCAGTGCCCTTGAGCCTGACTTGGGAGTTAACCCAGCCAAAGGATGCGAGATAACAGATTCGGGTATAGTCTTCAACCTGCTCTTCTCCTTTGCCTTTTCCTGGTGTTGGGCATCAAATCCAGGGCCTCTCATATGAGTTGCCCTTGCCCTGTTTTGTCTTCCAAACTTGGTAGTTATCCCAAGTTCTCCTTCTTTGGTCAGGCCCTCCCCATGGCGGGACAGTTTTGGGGTAGTGGCTCCTTCTTACCTAGTGAAGCTCTTGTTATGGCTTCCAACTAGACCCATGTGAGCTAGCCAGGGAGCCTAGAAGTTTCCATTATATTCAGTGTGTGTGTGTGTGTGTGTGTGTGTGTGTGTGTGTGTGTGTGTGTGTAAAACAGGAGGAATGTGATAAGCCTCGCAGCACGACTACTTAGAGCAAGAACGGTGGAAGCAAGTAGCATTGGGGACCATGCTGGTGGCCCCCATCTCTGCCAGGTGGGGCATGTGTTCTGTGTGTGATGGAGACACACGGGGATGGGATGAGTAGGGACGTAGGCAGAGGTTCCTTCTGATTGTTAGGATGGTGTTTTAGTGCTTGCACATCAAGGGTTGACAAGTTGGAGCCTACAAACCAGTAATAGAGCCGGAAGAAGCATCAGCCTGCTAAGAACAGACTTCCATAACGGAAAACACAAGCACCAGGGTAAAGCTCCTGTTCCCCCGGATCCCCCAAACTTTGTCTCCCCAGGACACCCACAAGGATTGCCTAAGGAACAGGGGAAGGCTTACCCCTCTTATTTATGTTTTGTTTAAGTCTTACATTCATCCCCCCCAGTATAAATGACAATTAATCATCGTTTATTTCATCTCTGCTAAACACGTCAGTCACTCACTATTTCAACATCTCACCTAATTAGAAACTGTGTGAGCACATTTTCTCCCTCCTGCCGTAAAACTACAGTAATTCGCTTAAAAAAAAAATCAACTATGAGGAAGCTTAAGTATTTTTATGAATCTACTGCTAGAGGTAATTTGCATTCACTTGACCTAATGGAGCGGAGAGAATTCTGCACTATGGGGTAGTCTGGAGCTGGAGCCTTCAGCTGTGCGTACGTTGGGCGATGGAGGAGGAAGATGTGGTGAGCAGTTCCGGAGCACTGCGCTTTCACGTGGAAGGCTGGCTTTCGGTCTTCAGCCTATGCGCTGTCTTATTGCATGAGGAGGCTTGCTCAGAGCCTTACATCCTTAATTCTCAAACATCTTTGGAAAGGGTCTCCAATCCACTATATTAGGCCACAT
Organism: Peromyscus leucopus; assembly: GCF_004664715.2. Classification (NCBI taxonomy): domain Eukaryota; kingdom Metazoa; phylum Chordata; class Mammalia; order Rodentia; family Cricetidae; genus Peromyscus; species Peromyscus leucopus. The sequence goes on from NC_051074.1 coordinate 54,762,780, forward strand.
TTCGGTGGCCAGCAACATCTTAGCAGTTGCTAAAAACAAGCAAACACAAACAAACAATAACAACAAGAACACAGATACCCAGTGGCCAGAGGCAGATGAGCACAGAAAGAAATTTCTCACAGGTCGGCTCTACAGAACCCTCCGGAATCATTTATTCTGGGCCATGGGTTAATCACCCCAGAACTCTGCACTGGTGTTTAGTGGAGCAATGCAGCACACTGGTTCCGAGGCTAAGCTGTTCAGGGACTGTGGGATTCTAGAGAGTTCTTTACTCTCAGGAAGCTCCAATTCCTGCCTGAGTCTAGATACAACCATAGCATGGCCCTCAAAATATTGAGAAGTTGTCATAATTTCTGTAGAGTACCCATTATGCAACCAAGGGCTCAGTTGTTCTTCCCTGTGATGTATGGATTTGTGAAGACATGGTTATAGGCTCCTTGCATTCAGTATCTTCTTACAGAGAAAAGAAAGTGATCGCTCTGTACCAGTTTGCCATGTTTTCCCATGAATTTTTTCCTGACATATAAAGAAGTATAAGTTTTATGATTAAAATTTCAGAATTATATTTCCTGCTTACTAATCAGAGCCCCTTTCAAGACCATAGAGATCACACCGCAGACGTAGACAGTCCTGTGGCTGGAGGACTGGGATTGCTTCGCATGGAGAGGACACAATAGGAGCAGGCCAGCACCAGGGCCTGGAAGCACTGCTTTCATCGGGAGGCGAGCAAGTTGCAGCCTTGTTGTGCTGTCAGGAGAAATGGGCTGATGTCGAGGAGAAAGTTTAACCTAATGTAACAGACACGGATGGACCAAAGACCATATGATAGCACCAGTAACCTTTTTCACCTGCCAAGAGCAACTTCCTGGGCAATGACTAAACTGACAATTGTTTGTTAATTACCTGGGCTTGGACGATCTCTTCTCTAACCTCATCATTACCAATTTTATGTCGTTGGTTGTGAAATGGATAGACGTGGGAAGGTCTGATTTTTTTTTTTTTGTAGTTAGAGAGTTTTTCTCTCCAGCTCCTGCCAAGCCCCACCAGTCTGACAGCCCACTTATAAAATAAACACACAGATGCTTATATTATTTAAACTGTTTGGCCTAATGGCTCAGGCTTCTTGCTAACTGTTCTTATATCTTAAATTAACCCATTTCTATTAATCTATACTTTGCCACATGGCTCGTGGCTTACAGGTACCTTACATCTCCCTTGTCATGGTGGTGGCTGGCAGTCTCTCTCACTCAGCTTTCCACTTCCCAGAATTCTTTTCCTCCTTGTCCCACCTATACTTCCTCCTGCCTGGCCACTGGCCAATCAGTGTTTTATTTATTAACCAATCAGAGCAACACATTTGACATACAGAACATCCCACAGCATTTTTCTTTCTCTATTTTTATTATTCTATACAAGGTCACACAGAGGTCAGTGATTTATATGCAGAATTTCATCTGCTCATAAGTAACTCCTCACCTGTCGTATACCTGTGTGGAACCCCAAGAAAACTCATTGGTTCACCAGGTGGGACTTTGGTGGTAGCTGTACCTTGGTAGCAGACCAAGGTAGTTGGTCTTCCTGGGCTCCCTGTCTGGGTGAGTAGCTGTGGGAGCATCTCCTCAGGATGTTCCATCACAGCTTCATCACATGACATTTGTATGCATGCTTTCAGGGCTGGCTTTTTGACACTGGACAACCAATTGGCGTGCTCATCCCTGGGGACACCCCCTCTCCCACTCCCAGCTCTCCTCCATTGACAGGCACTTATTTGTCAGCATGTCTATCAGCGCATCATTTGTAACATGTATGACAGATAAACAAATACTGGAAGCAATGTAAGCGTTTCCTGTGTAGAGACAAGTCACAAAACTACAGCAGATGTCCAGGTATGAAGTTTTGAACATGGAAAACATAATCTAATGTAGAGGGGATTCATGGGTAATTAATTAATGCAACAAGTGTTTTTTAAATAACCCACCAGGTAGTATCCTCAGTGGGCAAATAGAATTCATATTCTTTCCATTTCCTTAGGTTGTAGTTGAGAGAGGAGGGAGATATAACAAATGACAAACCAAATCAATACATTAACTGTATAGTATGATCGAAAATACTAAGTCCTATACCCCCAAAGAAAAAGCAATGGAGCAAGGTCATTGAGAGGTCTGGCTTTCCTGAGCATTGATGGCATATGCTTTTTTAGCACCCAGGAAGCAGAGGCAGGGGGATCTCTTTGAGTTGGAGACCAGTGTAGTTGTCCTGGTTGGAGGTAGGTAATGGTTTCTATAGGACGATCCAAATTAGGCCTTATCACAAGGGCAGCATTGGGACAACACCACATAGAGAGGTAGCCAAGAGCTTTAGGAATGGCAACAATCAGTGTCAAGGTCAAAGAACAAAATAGCATAACTAAGCATCTCCCAAAAGTGTCAATATATAAACATGTATTTTATTTATATCACATGCTAGGCAAACATTCTTACTGCTTTAATCTTCCAACTTATCTCTTTTTTAAAAAAAGATTTATTTATTTATTATGTATACAGTGTTCTGCCTGCATGAATATCTGCACACCAGAAGAGGGCACCAGATCTCATTATAGAGGGTTGTGAGCCACCATGTGGGTGCTGGGAATTGAACCCAGGACCTCTGGAAGAGCAGCCAGTGCTCTTAACCGCTCAGCCATCTCTCCAGCCCCCAACTTATCTTTTAATGTTAGAGAAAAAAATTAAAATTTAGAGTCTAGCTCAATCCTGTCATTCCATCGTCCTTAAAGGGTGACTGTTAATGTGTCTCAGGGTGAACTTTCTCAAGCTCACCTTCAGTGCAGGCATCCAGGTTAGATCTGAAGGGAGGCTGATAGTAAGAGGGCAAAGGAGCACCTGTCTTGCCAGATGTCATTCTTCTGTGCATTCTACCATGCAGGCCTACCACAGTAGAAACCTTAGTTTGTGGGAGAAATGTAGAAATAACAAGTTGCCAAGTTTAGGCAGATCACCATTAATCTCTCATCTACTAGGATAAACAGATCCTACTAGCAAAAAACACATTTTTTTTTAAATGGGAGAATAATTGTCAACATTCTCAAGTCAGAGAGTACTTTGAATGCTACACTCTTAATTGGACCTTAGGTAACTATACATTCTTTCTTAACATTATATTTATAAAGGAATGACTTGTTTTTGTTTTTTAAAGTAATACACATTGAAGTGAATTCATAACGCTGCTTTTATTCAGGTAGAAATGTTATTCTTGCAACTTTAAAATGAATTTGGCTGCCAATAATATTCTCCTCCCTCTTTTTAGCTTAATGAAGCTATTTATATTTTCCTAAATATAAATTTAATATCTTAATTAAATTTAAATTTCCTAAATATAAATTATTTGTTATATCATTGTTTCCACTGATTTTTTTTCCATTTCCCTCCCAGGACAGAAAGACCTCAACACAGTGTTGCTATTCCTCTTTCTTTTCCTGGAAAACTTAGGTAGAAAAGATTGATAAGTGATTATCCAGACTCCAGGAGTGAATTCATTCACCCAATTCTGAGAGGAAGTAGAGTCTGTAAGGGAACAGGTTTCTGTTCTGAAGTTCTAGGAAAGTATTATAAACAGAAGCAGAAAACAAGTGAGCTCAGACATGTTTAATACTGTTTGTCAGTTGCCAGACACACAAGAGTTTTCAGTCCAATTCCATCTAGAAGTTTGTAGTTGGTCAGCTCCTGGAGAACATAAATAAGGGTAAAGTAGTAATAGTGGATCCTTTTCTATCATCTGTCTGTCTGTCTATCTATCTATCTATCTATCTATCTATCTATCTATCTATCTATCTATCTATCTATCCATCCATCCATCATCTATCATCCATCATCCATTTATCTATCTATCCATCTATTATCTACCTATCATCTATCTATCTATCTATCTATCTATCTATCTATCTATCTATCTATCCATCTATCTATCCCTAAACATGTGTGTGATAACTTAAACATTGCTGTATATTAGCATGCATGAATAGCCCAGATTGATGCATCATTGTTTAAAAAATGGAAAATTCTTTGAGCTGTAGTTTCAAATGATGCCTCAGGAATCCTGGGTGGAGGTAATTGTTAGGCCTTGGAATCGGGGCTTCTTAGTTACTGACTTGACTTCCTGAGACTTGTCCTTGCTCACTTCTTTCCACTGTAAACAGAAATGAGCCACTAGGCATGTTTCTGGCCTTCGAAAACTAATTTTGAGTTTAACAGTGAGTCTTGCTTTGGGGAGCCTACTTGTATTATTTTATAATGTTTGCCAAGTGAGTCTACTTGGAATGTTGGAAATAAGTAAGCTGGTATGCAACCACATATGTGCCCTGTAACTGACACAGGAAGACCACAACTTTCCATTAACTTTGGAAGGGCACTATTGTACTACTGTAGGTGGGTCACCCAACAGACCCTTTATCTGGGCTGGCTTTGTTTTATGATGCTGATATGTGCCCACTTTCTGTAGCAGCTTTTCTAAATTCCTGTCGTGAAAGATTTAGTCTGAAAATTGGGGTCCATGGTTCCTTTCCCAGACACACAGTGTCAAAACCATCTTGCAGAAGGATAATTGAGCTCATGCATTGCTTTATGAAGGTGGAACTTGGATTCAGACCCACAGCGAATCCTTCCAGCACTGTGTCCAACATCTCCCATTTAGCTTTTCTTTCTGTGGACTCAGTGATGTGGATGAAAATTCAGCTTCCCTCCTGCTATGGAAGCATTTGACTAGCAATTATGTGTGTTTTATGGCTGTAGTCATCAGATGTCTGGTTTCAGCCATGCTTTCCTTTTGGTACACGTTCTGAAAACTGAAAGCACCATATTTAATGATAGCTAATTGCGTTTCATGTAATAACCATTTGTATTTTTAAACCCGGGTCTCCAGCCTGGTGCTTCGCTCTGCTTGGTAATCTGATGTGAAGACCAAATTCAGGCAAGATTTCACCCTATTTTAACCTCATTCATGTTTTTATGCCAACAACCTGCAAGGTTTCTGGCATTCCTCAGCTCTTTAGTATTTTTTTAAGCATTTAATAAGGGAGTTGCATTGGTTGAAGAGGTTCTGCTTATTCAAATGGTAATATAATCCACAAATCTGAAGTTCTTTCCTTAGATATAAAAATGTTGAATATCATAAAATACCAGTTCAGGCTTCTCCACCTGCATATATGAGTCACTAGCCACTGAAGAGGGGCTTAATGTAATAAGTAGAACTTCTGAAGACATTCCAGGCAGCTTTTGAGCCCCTGAAATGACACCCACTTCTGTGGAGTGAAATCTACAGACCCTCTTACCACTGGCTGAAAATGCTAGCGTCTGAAGCTATTTCTGAGATTTTGTTTGTTTGTTTGTTTAATCTAAAGCAGGAAAACTAACTACAAGTGTTTCTTCTGAGAGCCTCCTTCTCCCTCTTCTCCTGGGCTCCTCACTACTGTTTTGTCTAAATGAAGCTTTCTATTTGTGTTATTGTAGACGCGGTCCTGTAAGCCAGACATTAATAGCATCTCCCACAGCTCCTCGGTGCTCAGACACAAATATTGCATGTGTGTTTTGCAAAAGCTACACATTAGATGTTAATTAAGTGCATTTCCCCCCGCCCCTGCCTAAACAATCCGGCATAAAGGGCTTCCATCTACGTCAGTTTACCATAAGGTCTCCGAAGTATCAGAAGCACCAGCCGTACGCTATACGATAAATACAGTGCTTCTGTAGAAGAAAATAACAGAATTGTCAGGGAAACATCAGGCCTGTTACATTCCCTGCGAAATAATAGCAACGGAATCTCAGCTTCTTTTTCTTTTTGATAAAATAAAGTATTTAACGAGGAGTAAATACCAATATTTAGAATGATAATTTTTTTTTTCATTAAAGAACACATGGAAAGTGAAATCGTAGCAGAGTTTTCCTCCTTGTTTTCAGCTCACTTCAGGGCGTTGTGACAGTTGTGTTGGAATAAAATTGGAGCCTGAGCCTCGAAGCGAGGGGTTCACGCTGCCGCCAGAGCACCAGAGTGCCAATCTGCGGGAGGCAGGAGAAGAGCGAAACCGCAAGCTGAGAATCAAACTTTCACATCAGCTTTCTAACTTTAGAGCAAAAAAAAAAAAAAAAAATGGAATTACTTTAATTATATGACATTTAACTAGAAATACAATTTGCTGGGATTATCGCTCTCATTTAAAATACCTTCTTGGTAGGTTTCAATTAACATAAAAATCAGATCAGGCGTGTAGATAAGGTCAGTGGGACAGACTGCTTTACGAAATCATTGTATTTGCTTTGACTTGGAGGGCTGACATGGAGGAAATTGGAAAAGCATGAACAGAAAGAGAGATTTTCTCCTCTCTGTCTCTGTCTCTGTCTCTGCCTCTCTCTCTCTCTTTTCCATTTTCCCCCTGGGGGAAATGTGTCAAGGTCTTTTAACCCTTCCTAGAAAGTACCAGTGCTCTGATTCAGTCAGAGACATTTCTGGCTTGCTGGGTGTCTCTGTGCATTCAGGGCGTGAATGAGTCTGCAATAAAACAAAGTGAAATCATTGTGCACATAAAGTTTAATGGGAGGATATAAGATGCACACATCAAGACCATGTGTGGAACAAATCCCTTCTCCGTTCAGTCATTTACCTCTTATTTGATCTAAAAGACATATAAAATCATTTTTGATGTTTCTTTTTCTAAGAAATAATTAACTTTATGTTTGTTGGAGAAATTTATAAAAAGAAGCTTTTATTTTTAAAAAGTAAATTAGTATCGTAACACCAAATACACATAGTTTGTGTGTGTGTGTGTGTGTGCGCGTGCGTGCGTGCATGCGTGCGTGCACGTGCATGTGTGTGCACTAGCATGCAGCAGGGTACACATATATGGAGGCCAGAGCTGGACATAGGTGTCTTCCTCTATCACAGAGTCCTTCGCTGAACCAGAATCTCCATGTTTTGGCTTGTCTGGCTGGCCAGTTAGCTCCTGGGATCTACCTGTCTCTCCATCCCCCACACCCCACTAAGGTTACAGGCATGTGTAGCCTGTAGCTATGTACATGGGTCTTGGGGATTCACACTCAGGTCCTTATGCCTGCACAGTCAGTGCTCATATGAGCCTCCTCCCTGGCCTCTGTATACATGTGTCCTTTGTGTAGGGGCTCATTCTTAGGGTGTGACACCTAACCTGACTTTTAATTTAGTGATGAATCTTAGGCGACACATTCATTAACTGACAGGAGTGAGAAAGTTTGGAGAGTCTGCTACATGCAGAGGAGACATTGGACAAACAGTGCTAGAGATTCCTTAGAAGTCAGGAAATGTTGGGAGGAGTGAGTCATGAGGCTCATATGAAAGAACATGCCTTGCTGCGCCAAGCCAGTGAAGGATGTGCAAATATGTGCATCTGATCGGTCCTATCAAAAATGTGGAATAGCAAAGCGCAACTTTGAAGGACGGTCGACCGTGCACATCTTGGGAAGTGTCCGTACTGAAGTCTCAAACCTGAATGTGACCCAATGTGGGGACACTGCTAAAAATGTCCCAACTTCCTCAGTCAGAAGAGGGTGTGTATATTAGGTCTGAGGAAATGGTACAGTATCCCACATTGCCTGATGAAGGGAAGAGAAAACCTTGTTTGGATGCTTCCTATTAATGAATAGCATTGACAAAGAAAATTTCAGTTGTACTCCATGAAATGTTAAACTGATATAATTCTCAAAGAGTAAGAGATTGGTGTATGAGATTATGTGAAAGAGATGTATTGGCTGTTAGGAACTTGATTTTATTTTATTTTTTTGAGACAGGGTTTCTCTGTATAACAACTCTGGCTGTCCTGGAGCTTTTGTAGAGCAGAGTGTCCTCAAACTCAGAGAGACCCTGCCTCTGCCTCCTGAAGGCTGGGATTAAAGGTGTGTACCACCATGCCCAGCAGAAAACTTAATTTTTATGGAATCAACATTAGAGGGAAATCCTAAAATCTCATTCATTTTGTAGAATTCCCAGTACCAAGAGGCCATGCCTTGGTAGTTAAGAAGTTTCATCATGTTCATGGTGTGGGAAAAAGCCCAATTGTGGTTTCTATGGGCTGATTTCTGTAGAATGTCTAATAGGCTGAGCGCATCCAGGCTGGGCAACAGAGGGCAGATGCTCCTGTGGCCTAGTGGACAGCAAAGCCAGGAAGTATTTCTCTGGTAATTGTCAACATCACCCACAACACGTGAGAAAGTAGGAAAAAAGTAGTAATGTTCAAATAATAGCTCGGGGATGGCATGCTGTTGACATGGTCACCCTTGTGTCCCGTCAGTCTCCAGCTGACTTTGCTTTTAGAAAAAATGTAAGGTTCCCCCAAAGTAGGAAACTGCAAATCTAAGCTCTTTATACCAAAGCTAATTTAACCAAGTTGTCCATCTTATAATATAAACTATAATTAGAGCAGAACCATTTATGTAATGTGAGCTACAGATCCCTGAGGCAGGGGAAAAGCAAGACATTTGCCCCTGAGCTCTACGGTAGTGGCTCTCAGTTTGCCAGTGGCAACAGTGTCCTGAGAAGCTGAGGAAGGAAGAAAGAGGGGCCTCTGATAACCTGTGCAAAAGAAAGGCATTGTGGTAGTTTGAATGTAATTGTCCCCCCCCCCAATAAGTTCACAGGGAGTGGCAAGAGTAGGAGGTGTGGCTTTGTTGGAGTAGGTGTGGCCTTGTTGGAGGAAGTGTGTCACTAGGGGCGGAGTGGGCTTGGAGGAGGTCTTCTATGCTCAAGTTATGCCTAGTTCAGTTCACTTCCTGTTGCCTGCTGATCAAGATGTATTAACTCCCAGCTCCTTCTCCAGCATTATGTCTGCCTGAAGGCTGCCATTTCCTGCCGTGATGATAATGGACTAAACCTCTGAAACTGTAAGCCAGCCCCAATGAAGTGTTTTCCTTCATAAGAGCTGCTGTGGTCATGGTGCCTCTTCACAGCAACAGAACACTGACTAAGGCAGGCATGGAGTCTGAAAACACTGGGTTGCAAACCCTGCCAACCTCATGGATGTCCCTCTGCCTTTCCCAATTCCAAGGCCGTTTGTCACTTCTCAGTGGCCCCTTCCCTAAGCAAGACTGGAGAGTAAGGTTCATTTGATATTAACATAACTTAATGATGACAGGTGTCTGAATGAAGAGGAAGAGGTGGGCTCAGAGCTGTGATTGAGTTCTGTCTCCAAGACTCTTAGGTCTGGCACTGAATTCCAAGCTCTGTGGAGCTGGCCTTGGAGACAACATAAGTCTGCGACCAATCAGGGCTGGTGGTAATTCATTCATATGTGTGTGTTCTTTTCTATATTGATATTTTTTAAAGTACTAGGACTGTTATTAATTCTTCTAGAATCAAATATCCCTCAGGCAATTTTAGGCTAGATAAAACTGTGTGTTTGAAGCTCAAATACGTGTGCCACCACAAAGGCTTAAAAAAAAAAAAAAAAAAAAACGGCAGCAGAGGCCAATAACCCCAGAGGTAAGGCAGGGAGGTTGCAAATGCCAGGCCAGCCTGGGCTTGACTGATAGAACAGAGATTGCTAGTGCCATATGGGGGTGAAATCCTCATGGATTGAAGGGCATCCACACAACAGATTTTTTCCACAAAGGGAAACTTGAGGTATTTTTGCAATGTATAGTATTGAAGATCCAACAACTATGAAGACCTCAAAGGACTTACAATACATAGGATTAACAACGTCCTGAGGGACTATTTTCCCCATGTGTTTCCATATTACATAGATGTTGTGCTGGTTTGAATAAAAATGGCCCACATAGGCTCATAGGAAGTGGCATTCTGGGAAAGGATTAGGACCTTTGGTCTTGTTGAATTGGAGGGGCCTTGGAGGAAATGTGTCATTGGGGGTGGGCTTTGAGGTTTCAGAAACTCCAGCCGAGCCCAGTGGCTTTCTCTCTCTTCCTGCTGCCTGCCAATAAATGTAGAACTCTTGGCTAACTCTCCAGTACCATGTCTGCCTGCATGTGGCCATGGCAATAGCAGATTAACCTCTGAACTGTAAGCCAGCCCTAATCAAGGCTTTGATTTCCTTTGTAAGAGTTGCCATGGTCATGGCGTCTCTTCACAGCTAAAGTTAAAAAGTTGGCAAGCGATGAGGGCATTGGTACCATAGAGAGAGCACTGATGGTGGATTGACACCCAAACACGCTGTAAAGGAAAATACTGAGCAATTCTGGAAGATTTGAGGAGATATTTGCGTGTAATGCTTCTAAGACTGCTTGGAAATTGTAAGAGGAAACATCAGTCACTGTAGAGTTTTCCATGCTCATGTATTAGCACAATCAGCGTTGTGAAAACGGCTACACTGACAGGAACAATCTACATTCAACAAGTCTCCATCAAAGTTCCCGTGACAGCCCAGAACCAGAAAAAAGTCCCAAAATTTATATGAATGCAAAGAAAACTCTGAATAGTCAAAGCGATCCGAAGCATAAAGAACAATGCTGCATATACCACAGTGCTCTACATCAACACACACTACAGAAGCATAGTAACAAAACAACGTGGTCCTGGAACAAAAAGAAGCGTAGAATATTGGAACTCGGAAATAAACTCACAAAGCTCTGACTACCTGGCTGTTAACAATGGAACCCAAATGCATTGAAGATAAGGCAGCCTCCTCAACCAGCTGTCCTGAGAAAGCTGGTTATCCACATGTGGAATAACAAAGCCCTGCCTCTGTCTCTCACCTTAAAAGAAAAGACCATGCAAAGTGGACCAAAGACCTTAACGCATAACCTGAAACTGGAATTACTAGAGGAAAAAACTTGTCTAGGCATAGGCAAAAACTTAGTGACATGGACTGTAATAACTCAGGAAATAATAGCAACAAATAACAGGTGACAAACAGGATTGTGTGAGACTATAAAACTACTGCACAGCAAAGTAAACAAATAGTAGGTTGGATGGACAGAGCCTATGGAATGGGAGATCTTTGCCAGTTATATATTTGACTGGAGATTTATATCTCTAATCTATAAGGTAATGAAAAATTTAAAATTACCTCCTACCAAACCATCTAATCAATAAATAAGCACATAAATTAAACAGAGAGCTCTCAGAATAAGAAATAAAAGTGGCCACAACAATTTTTTGAAGAAAAAAAAAAGTCGACATCCTTAGCCATCAGGGAAATGTAGAGTAAAACTTATTCCAGGAAGACTGTCTATTATCAAAAACAACAACAAAAAATCCCAAATAACAGCAAATGCTGTTGAGTGTGGGGGGTGGAAGGAACCTTTAAACACTGCTGGTAAGAATGGAAATAGGAAACAATTATGAAGGTTCTCCAAAAACTAACAGTGAAGTACGGCATGCTCTCACCATACCGCCCCGATATATGTACCCAAAGGAAGCCAGGCCAGAATGCCATAGAGGAACTCACACCTCCATGTATATTACAGCCCTTCCACAGTTGTCTAGATAGTAATCCTTCCATTGGTGTATAAATGGATGTAAGAAATGTTTATATACACAACGGTGTTTTATTCGGCCATAAAGAAGAATAAAACCATGCCCTTTGGAGAAAGATGGGGGTGATTGTGTTAAGTGAAATAAGCCAGGCTCAGAAAGACAAATATCCCATGTTCCAGGGTTTTCATATGTGGATCTGCACTTTAAAAGTGTGTGTGTGTGTGTGTGTGTGTGTGTGTGTGTGTGTGTGTGTGAGAGAGAGAGAGAGGGGGGGGGAAGGCACAAAGAGGACTATTTGTGGGGAGGAAGGAGGCTAGAAGAAGGGAGACTGAGAGGATGAAAAACAAGTTTCACCATTGAAATCAGAAGAGGATGCAAAGTGCTTGGTTGTTGCTGTATACTGGAAAATCAGAAACATTATTGTTCAACAACAAATGTTTTGAGGTGATACATAATCACCTGTGGTGTTTCTCATTATCATAAACTCAGAAAGGTCTATTCTGTTGGGGGCATGAAATATATTCTGGATCATCTGGGTAGGATGCCTGTGGTTGTTGAATCACTTTCAGGTTTTAAAAATAAAATTAAAAATGGACTTGATTTGGTTTTCCTAGACTTTATGTCTCCAAATTCTGTATTTGACTCTTTTTTAAACTGAATCATTATTTTTTCAATGTATATTAAAATATAGAGTACTTTATATAAAATAGTGTCCATTTCTCAAAGGAATAATATTAAACCTGATGACTTATTGTTAGATCCATTGATTTTTCCCTTGCAAACTCCTTTCAGAGAAGCTTCTTTTCAAAGTTAATGGTGATTAACATCGATACTCACAAAATGGTTAAGGTATGGAGTGTGCTCAGCCCTAAACAAGACATCACCTCCTTCCAGGGATCAGGGATCATTGCAGAAGAGGAGGCAGGACCAGAAGCAGTGGATGATGATAAGGAAACAGTGTTTCCTAGACACAGCTGGGCAGTTGTGCATATGAACTCACAACATTAAGACAGCATGCACAAAACCTGTGCACGCTTAAGCCAGACAAAATCGCAGAATGGAGAGGCATGAAGTTCCACCCCTACCTAAGGAACTTTTGGCAACTGGTAGGTGCCAGGAGAAGGTAAGGAAAGGAAGAATCAGTCTTCTTTCAGGGTGTGGTACTTGGTGGTTTGAGTACCTTCCAATGAAGGCCACACATCCAAGAATATATGGCCAGCACAAATTGGACTTGACATGGTTGTGGCAATATATTGTGTACCCTAATAAACTTGCCTGATATCAGAGGATAGAGGCAGCCACTAAGCTAGACATAGAGTTCCGGCAGTGGTTGCACACACCTTTAATCTCAGCACTTGAGATCTCAGGCCTTTGCTTAGGAAGCACACACACCTTTAATCCCAGGAAGTAATATGGCAGGGAAAGAAAGGTATATAAGGAAACAGGAACTCACTCTCTTTAGGCTGAGAATTTCGTAGAGGTAAGAACTGGTGACTGGCTGTTCTTATTCTCTGATCTTTCAGCTTTTATCCTGATATCTGGCTCTGGGTATTTTATTAAAAGATGATCTAAGGCTCAAACAACACATGGTTTTCTCTTTTTCTTAAAAAAGAAGATGCAGAAACAGAAGAGAAGGATAAGGGGGAGGAAGAGGAGAAAGAATAGAAGGAGGAGTAACAGGAAGAGGAAGAAGATGACATAGTTGAGTAGCTGGGTAGGTTGGCAAGTGGGGGATGGATTTTGAAGGAGTAGGAGTAGGGTGTGAAAATGATCAAAACACATTACACAAAATTCCCAAGGAACAAATAAAAACGTGAAGCAAAGGGATGCTGTGGGATGTTCTGTATGTCCTGTGGGAGCCCTTCTTGGGTTCTTTGTGGCGTTACCCAGCAGGTCCGCATAGAGGATGATTAGGACCATGGGCCTGAGTGCAGGTGTCTGAGATGGTCTGCACTTGGCTGTGCTGGGGGATGGTCTGTATGTCAAGTTGTTCTGATTGATCAATATATAAAACCTGATCGGCTGTGGCTAGGCAGGAAGGATAGGTGGGACTAACAGAGAGGAGAAATAAAAGGACAGGAAGGCAGAAGGACTGACTGCCAGATGCCGCTAGCACAAGAAGCATGTGAAGATGCTGGTAAGCCACGAGCCACGTGGCAAGGTATAGATTTCTAGAAATGGGTTACTTTAAGATATAAGAACAGTTAGCAAGAAGCCTGCCACGGCCATATAGTTTGTATGCAATATAAGTCTCTGTGTTTACTTGGTTGGGTCTGAGTGGCTGTGGGACTGGCGGGTGACAAAGATTTGTCCTGACTGTGGGCAAGGCAGGAAAACTCTAGCTACAAAGGGACTAAACTAAGTGACTAAAATGTGAATAACATTTAAAATAAAGTCTTATTTTCACACGGTAACTGCTCTTGCCTGGCTTGCCAGTCTTAAGATGACCTATTCATTCCAGGACAATTCTGTAAGTCAGATTTGTCTAGTTTTTAGTGGTTTTTGTAAGAAGATGGCATGGTAGTGTTGTGTAGGACTTAAGGAAGTGTTTATCATTTGAGTACTTTAAATACAAATTGTGAAGGTCTTAAAAATGAACAGAAAGAATACTAGTGGAATAAATTTTATTTGAATGAAGTTATAGAGTGTACCCTCTTTATGAAGTAAAAGAAACTGCTTGTTGATTTTGGCAATGTAGGTTAATCTTTAATGTTTAAATTAATGCAAGATATTTTCTAGATGCAAAACACAGAGAACTAAATTTTCCATTAATTTCATTTAATAAGAAAGATTATGAACTCCAAAGAAAGCACATAATATACATGAATGATTTCAAACATAAGGATTTTAGTTCCTTTGGTGAAGAGGGAAAATGTTGCCCCATTGGAGTCAGCAGTGGGTCAGTTTCTTAGTGTCTGAGTTGAGAAGCCATCATAATGTAGTGACCTACTTCAGTGGAGTTCCTATGCCTAGTAGGAAGAACTTTGGATAATTGTTACACTGGGGTTTGGGTGTTGCTCAGACCTTCTGTGCAGGTATAGTTCCATTATTTACAAAATAGAGGGTCTGTGTTCTAAGAAAATGTTTTAAAAGTACACTTTAAAAATGAAATGTGTCATTGATAGTCTTCACTAATCTACTCTTCACAAAGCAGTACGAAACAGATGAGGAGTGAGAATGCATGGTGCTGTTGATCCACCTGGACTTGTAGGAGGGACCTTATTGGTTGACCAGTTGCCCAAGTTAACCTTTCTAGGTTCCTACCACTATGTTGCACACTGTTTGGCATTGGACAATGCCTACTTAAGCAAGCATCTAATTGGATGTGTCTCATTGTTGGAAGATGAAAATTGCTTTAGAGATGGGTGGTGGTGATGGTCGCACAGCAATTAATGACACCAAATGATAAAATGATCAAGTTCATATTGAGGATCTTTTTTATGAAAGTTAAAAAAGGAACAAAGATTATATATTCCACAAAAGTTAGGAAAACTGGCAAACAGATGACTAATTTTGCTAAGTCTATATTTCCTAAATAAAATTTGGCAAATTTCTAGTATTTGTTTATAAATATACAAATATAGGAGACCAGTTTCCTCAGTTTTTTCAACTATTATTATGCAGACTAGTGCTACATGGGTGGCTTAGGTAATGGTTTGAAATACAGTTAATTAAAATTGGCCTTTGATCCTGCTATCACCTTGAAAACTTGAAGTCTTTATTATCAACAATGTTAAACCTGTACTTCTGTGCTTCCCTCGAAAATAATCTAATTCTCCCTTCATCCTATTCTCTTTCTTCTTTCTTCCATGTCTCTGATTGGTTCTCTAGAAATTTCCATTCCTTCTTCCATGCCTCTGATTGGTTCTTTAGGAATCTCCCTTCCTTCTCCCATGCCTCTGATTGGTTCTTTAGGAATCTCCCTTTTTTCTTCCATGCCTCTGTTTGGTTCTTTAGGAATCTCTATTCTTTCTTCCATGCCTCTGTTTGGTTCTTTAGGAATCTCTATTCCTTCTTCCATGCCTCTGATTGGTTCTTTAGGAATCTGAGTCAGCTGAGCTTGGTGGAGGCTTGCCCATGGACAGACACAGTATCGCCTGCTCTGTCTAAACTGGAGTTAAGGATTATCCCATTGACTGAAAAAAGTGTGAAAAATGAACTAACATTTTTCCTTGATTCATGCTAACCTTTTCACAGGTGGACCATGTAGAAACAGACTAAATTTGTGCAAATGTTTCTCTCTCCAGTATTATTTTTCTTACCCCAAAGTAGACATTGCAGGGTATGTGGCTTTGTAGCTCATTCTATCTCCAGCTTCTGCCAGGTGACTTTGCCCATGACACGTGCCAGCTGGGAACAGGTGCAAATCCATGTGGACAAATAGAATTCACCTCCAGTATTTTTGTTTCATTCAAGTTAAACCTCAGCTTTTAGTCCTCTCTCTCTCTCTTTCTGGAATGTTTAAGTTTACTGCAAATGTAAGAAATCAATATTGAAAAAATCTTAAAGTATTAAAAAATATTTTTTTCTTAGTATATAAACTCAAAGATTATTGTATTTTTTAAACAAAATTTTTTACTTGAATATTCTAGTATGCAAGCATTTTTATTTTTAAATTTTTTTCTTCCATTTTCTTGAGAATACAATACAATTACATCATTTCCCCCTTCCATTTGCTCCCTCCAAAACCCTCCCATGTACCCCAGCATTAAGTTTCTTAAAAGCGGGGTAAGAGAAGCAATAAGCTGTGCTATGAGGGTGAGATGGTTTGTCTGTGGGTATGTGGGAGGCAGTTGTCATTTGTTTGCAACCTAAATTTGGGTTTGACTCATGATAAGTTAAAACTATTTCAACAAAAGGTGGGGGGGGGCGTAAGTAAAATATAACTGTGAAATAAAACAAAACGGGGGGTAATATTTTCATTCCTTGACATAATGAAAAGCTTTGCTCTGCATTGATTTACACAGTCTTGGAAGTGGCGTCCGTGGTCAACAAAGGGCCACTCTATGAGCGATCTGCAAGGAATTTATCATTCCCTCGGGCTGAGCCAAGGCAGGCTTGATACACAGTTTTGTTTCATATAAATATTCTCATGTTACTGTTTACTTTGGGGGAATATGAGGATCCCACTGACAGGGTACGTGCTCCATGGCCTCGCTTTTAAAGGCATTTATTTGACTCTGGTGTTTGTATTTGCCCAGAAACTTCAGAGAGCAGCCTAGGAACTTGTTTGATAAGCATCCAGACCATACTTCTGGAGCATTCTGTCCTTGGGGGTTAGAAATGCTTGTTGTTTTAAGCAAGCCCGCACATGGCTTCCAAGGAGCCCATTTTTCATAGGTAAGAACAATTACGACACTAACTTCAACCTCTTACTTCTCAAAGGCCTAAGAAGATGCCCAGTTTAGCATGGATGGGGTCTAAATGAGACTGCCCTTGGGTTTTTCTCTCAGCTTCTGCCGTTGCTGATTGCAGTATTCTGAGACAGGTTTGCTTGATAGGAATCAAGACGTGAGAAACAGACTTAAACACGGAGCGGAACTCTTTCTCTGTGTTGTCAGTGTGCATGTTGGCAATCTGTTGTCTCTCAGCTCCACACCTTCCCTTCCATGGTTTATGTGACACCTGGACTCTGTAAAGCACCATTCTTAGCCCACAAGTTTCCTGTTGGGAGGTGAAATGTGAAGTACTAGACAGGAAGCTGCATTCTGGGAAGAGAGGGGAGGTGTCCCAGTCAGGGTTTCTATTGTTGTAAAGAGACACCATAGCCACGGCAACTCTTATAAAGGAAAACATTTCATTGGGGGCTGGTTTACAGTTCAGGGGCTTAGCCCATTTGTCGCCATGGCCGGAAGCATGGCGGTACACAGGCAGACATGGTGCTGGAGAGGTAGTCGAGAGTTCTACATCTGGATCGGAAGGCAGCTGGAAGAGAGACACTGGGCCGGGCTTGAACATCTGAAAACTGAAAGCCTGCGGCCAGTGGCACACTTCCTCCAACAAGGCCACACCTCCACCTAATAGTGCCACTCCCCATGAGCCCGTGGAGCCCATTTTCATCCAAACCACCACAGGAGGCTGCTCTTAGTCTTGTAACTTCCATCTCTGGAAGCCCCACCTCAAGAGTGTTCACTCTGACAGTGTTTTTTGTTTGTTTGTTTGTTTTGTTTTGTTTTTGTTTTTAAAGACTTTCAGAACTGGCTTCATGACAACCCTCTGAACCCTCCGTGAGCCGGTCACCTGTGCAGACGTGTGAGCTCCATGTCCCCGAGGCCTCTTTTCGAAGCTTCTAGGCCAGCAGTTTCTTAACCTGGGGTCGCCTAAGACCATGCAAAACCACAACGATTCATATTGTGATTCATAACAGCAGCAAATGTACAGTGATGACACAGCAATGAAAATAGTTTCCCGGTTGGGGGTCCCCACAACCTGAGGCACCGTGTTGAAGGGTCGCAGCTGAGGAAGGTTGGGAACCTCTGCTCCAGGCTCTGAGAACCCTAGCTCTTGACTTCCAAGCACCTGTCCCCGCCGTCCTGGAGTTTTTATTGTCTGGTTTTCGGGTTTTGGTTTGTTTCTTTTTCTTAGTTTTCCAATCTTTACCAGTTTTCAAGTTTCTCTCTTTTGAACTACGCTGCTCTCTATTTTCTCAGTTGGGTCCATACCGGATGCCGTCAGTAACAAACCTGCTAGCAGGTCAGGCGGGGGCCGTAGAGAGGCTGACCACACGCCGTGGGGAGAGTTTCTGTGCGACCACCGCCTCAGTGCTGATGCTTACTCATTTTCCTGTCATGTGTACTTGAATCCCTGAGCGCGTGGCCTTTGTATTAACGAATAAAATGTTCTCTTTGACACGTATAGTCATTTTCGTTTAGTAGGGTTCATTTAGAGAGTTGCCATGGAAGAAGGGTAGGTAGGGTCATAATTTTTTTTTTCATAGCAGCTGTGGCTTAAAATGCAAACTACCATTTAAAAAACGCATGTTCCTTTAGTCCTACAATAGTTATTTGTCTTTCTGTCCTAGCTACCTTTCTCTGCTGGGTAGGTGATTTTTTTTATTTTTTTATTTTATTTTTTTTGCAGTGGTGGGTTCCTATCACTTCACTATGTAGCCACATCTGCAGCCAGAGAGGATTCTGACTTCACCTAAATCTCCCTGAAGACTAACTGCTTCAGAAAAAGTCAAAGGTTGTTGGAGTTTAGCGACGACACATTGTTACATAAAACTGTCGTTTCCGGTAAACAGGAAGGGTTTCTGGTAAACGGTGAACGCTGTTCTGCTTATGTTTAGACTGATGTTCATTAGTGTCTGCCCTAATTATTTTGCAAGGATGGAAGGAAGGTAAATAGCTCGATAAAAGATACAGGAAGCCTTGAGGGCATGTTTTGGCGTCACTATTTAACCTGTCCTGCCGAATGTCCACCAGATCTCTGGCGCTGCGGTGGCCATGGTTTCTCTCAACAAACTCCTGACGCGGATGAACATAATTCACTTCCCCAAGTTCCCTTAGTCTTTCGAGTCAGCAGAAGCTCCCTCCTATCACATCTCCTATTCGGCAAGGTTATGACTCTGCCTTCAGCCTCAGCAAGGTCCTTGGACCTCAGCTCGGACTCCAGGTCCCCTCTCCTGGGCCTGGTCAGCTTTTGCCCCTGGTGTTTTGTGAACCAGTTAAAAACCCGTATGTTCAGTGGGTCGGCCTGCTCCTTCTTCGGCAGTGGTGGAGGCCCCCCACCTGAGGTCCTGAGAATTCCTGCAAAAGTTTCCTCCAGATCTGCCCTTCCTTCCGCGGCAGCCCCCTGGGGTGTCGCTCCCATCGTCCTTCCTGCTTGGAAGATGTTGGCTTCCGGTTTCGTGACTCCCTCCTTGGGCTGTCCATGCATCCCTTGCAGGACACTGCACTAAGCACAGCCCCGTGTCCTCCAGTAGGGACACCAAGAGAGAACCCCACAAGGACCAGGTGTCATCCAGCTGACTCTGCCTGAGCTGACTCATAAACCTAATTGGGAAAATTCTGGAATCGGTCCCGCTCCTCTGAAAAAACCAAGGTCGCCGCCCCTGGGAGTGAGCAGTTCCTCATCAGCGTCTTAAACCTTTGGAGTGCACCCACCACCAGGTGGGGCCAACACTGCAGTTAAAACAGGGCAGAGCTGGCTCTGGCAGCCCACACGCCTGGCTGCAAACCCGGCAGTTACTTCGCCATTTCGGTTTGAACTCACCTCCCCACAGATTTGGGCTCTGACATGCCGAGCTGTGCCAGGGGTTTGTTGATCGACTCCTGTTTGTTCTGCTGGCTAGACTGTAAGGTCCCTGAGGATAAAACATCATTTCCCTTGATCTTAGCCAGAATTGTTGAGACCAAGGTTGGATAAAGCACAGGGACACATAGCCAAACGAATGGAAACACATGAACTGTGAACCAATGGCTGAGGGGCCCCCAACTGGATCAGGCCCTCTGAATAGGTGAGACAGTTGATTGGTTTGATCAGTTTGGGAGGCAACTATGCAGTGGGACCAAGTCCTGTGCTCAGTGCATGAGTTGGCTGTTTGGAACCTGGGGCTTATGCAGGGATGCTTGGCTCAGCCTGGGAGGAGGGGACTGGACCTGCCTGGACTGAGTCTACCAGGTTGATCTCAGTCCTCGGGGGAGTCTTTGCCCTAGAGGAGATGGGAATGGGGGGTTGGCTGGGGGGAAGGGGAGGGGGGGAGAACAAGGGAATCCATGGCTGATGTGTAGAATTAAATTATATTGTAAAATAAAATAAAATTTTAAAAAAGAAGGGAAAAAAGGAGGGAAAAAAAAACCCCACATCATTTCCAAGTGTTTATTGAACACATACTATATTTCAGCAGGAGCCGAGTAACCCTTAGGCTAAGAACATGTAAGGCACAGGTGCCTTTACTCACACAAGGGCCTCGGAAGGTGCCGTGCTCACTGGCTGCCGAGGCGTGTACATCCAATCGTGTCATTTTATAAAATCTGCAAAAGAAAGATGTTCTGAGTGCAGCTGGTTGAAACTACGGTCTCTTCCCACTTCTTTTTTATTTTCCTTTGTCTTGTGGTGGTGGTACCGTAACCGCCAAGGCCAGATTCTTGGTGTGTAACCAGTACACCAGCACATCGTCCTGGCCTGGCTCAATACTCTGCTGCTGCTGCTGTCATAAGATTCTGAAAACTCTAAAAGATGAGGACTCCGTTTCATGGTGAACCAGGTTCCACTGGTGATGCATGTGCCTCTCCGAATGGCGCTGAACATTTTTGGAGCCAGATGAGGGGAAGTTGAACTGACCGTAGTTAGGACGCAGTAGGATACAGTTAAGCCACTCAGACTCACTTCCAGGTGTAGTTAAGTTCTTACCAGCTCTTTTAGTTAAAAAAAAAAAAAAAATGGATTCCGGGAATTCTCCACGGCTTCCCCAGAGGTAGGAAAGCCTAAAGCAGAGCTGAGACTCTTCAGGAATGTGCCAGAAAGGAGCAAGAAGGAGAGGAGAACCTGGGTAAAGAGAGATGAGGCCAGGACTGGTTTGTGAGAATTCTAGTTCCGAAGCAAACAACTGTAAGTAAAGGCGGTCACTCTCAACTGTCCCCACCCCAACAGGAGCTGGTGATACAGAATGTATGTGTTGGTGCAGGCAGGCAGTTACAAATACATGGGATTAGTCAGTTCTCTGTGATAACCATAGGAGGTAGAATTGACCAGAAGTTCTGGTTTTGGCAGACCAGTCTCTGGGAAAACCACAAAGAGCAAGCAATTGGGGTGGGAAGTTGTGCTTTGGGAATTTGGCATCTCAAACAATAACTAAGTCTCAGTGCTCAGGAGGCAGAACCAGGTAGATGTCTATGAGTTCAAGGCCAGCCAGGGCTACATAGTGAGATCTCATCTCACAAAAAAGAAAAACAATAATAAATACCTAAGGCGAGGTATCTATCAACTGTCCTAAGGAAAGATGAGTGGGCTTTGTAGTCCCTTAAAATGACAATGACTAAGTAGGAAAGCATAGCCCTTTGAATTTCGATCAAAGTGTGCCACTGTAAAATACGTGTAGAAGAGTACCCAGATACTATAATTTTTGTTATCTAAAAAATTATTTGAATAGTGATACCATTTTCAGAGTTTAAGTGTGATTGTGGCTGTGTGGGTGAAGGCATTCGCTGCCAGTCCTCATGACCTGGAGCAGACATCTCGCACAGGAGTCCAAACACACACACACACACAAATTAATAAATTCCAGAAAAGAGTAATTTCTCATGACCTACATGTTCTAAGTTCATTTATGAACATAGTTTTGCATGGTTTCTCTTGTAGATGGTGCTCAAAATTGTACAAGCTTCAGATCTAACAGAGCTGGATCTGACCTGTGTTCACAATGGGTGCATCTCACACGGACAGACACACACACACACACACACACACACACACACACACACAGGCATACACACACAGTCTCACACACACACACACACAGACACACACACAGACACACACACAGACATACAGTCACACACACAGACACACACACACACAGACATACACACACAGTCACACACACATACAGTCACACACACACACACACACACACACACACACATACACACACACACCCCGCCTTAGTCCTGGCAGCATCCCTCGGAGGCAGATGTGGTTTCTACGCGACAGACACAGCAGCCGAGGTTAGTGAGGTTCAGGAGTTCCCTTCACAAACCACCTGTAAGTTACAGGACCAGCATCCAGCTCAGCCTGTCCTCTCCGATGTGCTGGGCCCGTGGATTGCTCTCTAATTCCTGTAGCAATGGTGATGCTATTGCCTCTGAAAAGTCCCCTACAAGCAAAAAACCTTAGGGGACAGGTCCCACCATGCCTGGCCTCTCTTCAGTTGTCCGCAGCACACTTTTATTTAGTTTCTAAAGTGCGTGCTGTCCTCATAAGCATGTATCCATGGAGGAAACCGTCTGTTGTGTTTACAGGATCCTGTGAGTGTTCAGTGAGTTAGTTGCCATGGGTTGATAACTCTCAGAGGCACCTCAGAGCAGCCTTTTCACATAAACACTGTCTTACCTTTCCTTTGGCTGGGCAGAGGGGCAGTCTGGGAACTGTAGATAACGTAATTAACAACCAGGAACTCTGGGGTTGTGACTGACAACACGATGTGATGATCTGTATATCATACCTTCATGAGGGATCCCTGGTTCCTAGTGCAGGTATCAGATGCCCGTGCGGAGGGGTAATTCATGCCATCCGTGTACTGCTTTCCTAGTTCTGTATTTTCATAAACCGGATCATCTTAAAATGGGGGAGCACCTGTGTTCAATTTCCCCTGGAATGCTCAACTGAATCCTCTTTTACTCCCCATTGCAGAGGAGGTTTCCTGGATGACACCATCTGGGGAATGTCACTTTGATTAAAGTAAATATTCAGCACGGTTAACACTGGGAACCTATTTCAGTTTCCCCAAGTAGCCCCATCTTACAGAAGCAGAGAGGATCTGGCTGGCCCTTTGGATTGGCGAACTTGGGAGTGACACATTCCATGGTTTGGTATCTGTCGAGCGGCAGTGTGTGGCCGCTGAGTTCTAAAGCATTTCCTCTGTTTTCCTTTTCTCTCCATTGGCCTTTCTCTTTTTTTTTTTTTTTCTAGTTTATTTTGACACTAAGAAGAAAATATATAAAAATAAAAAAAAAAAGCCCTCAGCTTTATGATTGCCAAGTTTTTCTTTCAAACTTAGAAAAGAAACCAGTTGTTGAAAACTGTGATGAATGGCCTTCTTTGTTTTATTCTCAGTGTAGACCACGAGGGCACTGCTGTTGGAACGTGGCCAAACTGCCCGAGGCAGGAGGGGACACTGGACCAGAAGGAGGCCTAGTGATCTCGGTCGGGGTGTCAAGATTTCATCTTCGCTGTTTCGAGGGTCTTTGCTTCCGGAGGACCCGCCGCAGACCCGCTCCCCCACCTTCCTCTCATCCCGTGTTTTCAACGCTTGCTACTGAGGATGCCATCTATTTGTTAGAAAACGCCATTGCTATGACATGAGGCTTTCAGGATTTAAGTTGTGGTTTTCTTCGCTTCCACAGCTCCCAACTGCGGGATTGTGTTTGGTTGAGGGAGACAGTCAGTTGCTGATGTGTAAGCAAAGCCTGAGATTGTCAACATCCTTCCCTCCTTCTTGTTGCCCTGTCACCAAGTGGTTTGGGGCAACCAAAGGACAGAGAGTCGAAGTTCCTCGGTCTGTAAGTCACCCTCAGGGAAGCCCCCCACCTCTCTCCACCACCCCCACACTGCAGTTGTGAGGAATGGGTGGGTGGGAAGAGTCACATTTGACTTTCACAGAAGGGAGGGAAATGTCTCAATGCCTTGAAAGCAACTACATTTTTTTTTTTTTTTGGTAAAAAAAAAAAAAAGCAAACATTGCTCTTAGGAAACAGGTACCTGCTCACCCAGCAGAACCTATAGCGACTCCCTAGTGGCAGTTCTCAGAAGAACTTCTGGAGCTTGGCTGGGGTAGATCACTCATTTTTTTTTTTAAAGATTTTATTTATTTATTTGTTTGTTTGTTTATTATGCATACAGTATTCTGTCTGCACGTGTCCCTGCAGGCCTGAAGAGGACATCAGGTCTCATTACAGATGGTTGTGAGCCACCATGTGGTTGCTGGGAATTGAACTCAGGACCTCTGGAAGAGCAGTCGTTGCTCCTAACCACTGAGCCATCTCTCTAGCACCCCATTTTTTTTTTAAATAAACTGATTATAAGGGTTCTTTCCCCCACTGGATTAGGAGCTCTTGGAAAGAGAGATGGTTTTATTCCCTATGCTGAGTCTAGTGATGTCCTAGGAAAATCTTTTTATTTTTATTTTTATTTTTTATTTTTTTGGCTTTTTCGAGACAAGGTTTCTCTGTGTAGTTTTGGTGCCTGTCCTAGATCTCCCTCTGTAGACTAGGCTGGCCTCGAACTCACAGAGATCTGCCTGGCTCTGCCTCCCAAGTGCTGGGATTAAAGGTGTGCGCCACCGCCGCCCGACCTGGACATCTTTATTGAATAAATTAAGGTAGAGCTATGAGTTCCAAGGCCGAGCATTGGATAGCCCTGGACAACTCTTCAGGCCTGGAAGATTTAATCATTTATCAAGTGAAAAGAGGTTTTGTTACATGAAGCTGGCTTACATTTCTGAAGCACCATTAAAGGAAAAAACCATTTGGAACTCCTCGGGAACAGAAAGTCTGGCTCATTGTATCTGCGAAGCTGGGGAAAAGTAGTGGAGACATCAGAATTCCTCATGAAGACAGACTTCCTCATGCAATGCCTTGGGTTTCGAGCACTTCACTTCCCATGGAGACATCTGTGGGGGCAAAGTGTTAGTCTGAGCTCCCCCTGCCTCTTCCTGTTATCTTAACTCCCAAATTCAGGCTGTCGTTTAAATGCCCCAATCCGCTTGTAAACTCTTCAAGCGAAAATTATGCCAGGTTCTGTGGCTACCAGATTGGAGCTTCTTCTCTCCCGGCTCCATTCAGTTAATTGAGCTGTGCTGGAAGACTCAGTAATTTATTCTATGGAGCTTTCTGTGCAAACAATTCCAGGATGAGGGAGAGACTTCCTTGAATCTCTCAAACACTTTGAGATGCAGAATTATGTTTTGGAAAACACCAGTGAGTCAATGTCCTCAAATGTGATCAATAAAAGACATCCCCATCACCGGCTTCTCATTAACAGAGCTCAGAGCAGCCTCCTTTTACTGCTTTTTACGTGTTTACAGTATCTCATTCTTTCCTTGATTCTGGATTTTCACACCATATGGCCACATCTTTAAGTCATTTTTCAGCTGCTCTATTAAATAGTAAAATGAGATGCAGAACAGATTTCTTTGATTTTAAAATAGCATTTTGGGTGTGTGACTTTTTTGGTAAATATAAAAAGAATTAAGGCACTCAAAAGTATGAAATTTCAGGTATTCCTACCCAGACAGTGTAATATGTTGCTTTCTACTTACTTAGAATAAATGTATGTTTATCTCCTAGAATTTTACCTGCAGTACAAATTGATTCATTCTCTCTGCATATGGAAATTTGTTTTTACTCAAATAAGATTTAGCTTCCACTATTGCTAATGAGCATAGATTGAAAATGAAATCGAAAGTGTATCCTCATAACCATTCAATAGTATCCTTCTCATTCGAAAGATTGCATAGCATGTGGACACACATGCTACATATCAATAATCCTCGACTGCTGTAATCATAGTCACACTCCTACTGCTGAATAGTACAAAACGTGGAATCCATTCATGTCTTACTCTCTTTTCTGGGCTCTTATGGTGGCCACTTCCTTGAGATCCTGCCCAGAAGACAGTTTTAGAACTCACTGGATAGAGTTGTTCAGGGAAGGCTAAGGCCATGGCGCCTGGCACTTTTCATACAGTTCACTCTGTAAACGGTTGGACATGGAAAGAATCTTGTCTTCAGAAGCAGGAAGGGCCTTTTGCTAAAGGCTTATGGGAATTTAAAAGAGAGGCAAAGGAGGAGCAGGAAGTACTTAACCAGAGGAAACTGCTCTCCCAGCACATTTTGCAATACGAGTGACTTTGACATTGATCCAGACTTTAGCAGCAGGGACTCTGTCAGCCACGATTAATCAGCTTATGATTATGTGCCTTGAAATCTTCAATTATCCATTAAAATCTGGACATTGACTTGAAGAAATGACCGACCTAGAGTTAAAACCAAGTGCACTCAATGTGCAGGTCAATAGTCTCCTAATTGCAATCCAATATAGCCAGTTTTAAGTGGGACACAATATATTTTAATTCCTTTTATGATTCTACTTGTTAGAGAAATATGCTCTAATTGACAGTGTATCCATTGAATGGGCACATAATGGTGATTGTTAATTGTAAAGTTCATTATTTAACCATCAGGGTACAATAACAATTCAAAGCAAGAATTCTAAGTACTTCAGACAAAATTCTGCTTTCTTAGGTATTATCCAGGTATTACTGTTTATATAGTTGCCATAACGAACTTATGCAGATTTTAAATAACAGTAATTAAACAATAGAAGTGTTTTAAATCCCATTAAAACTTTAAAATCATAATCACATCTGCATGTTCTCTTGAATTCTCTTGAGAACACAGACTTCTGGAAGGCATAAATGATCTCTGTCGACTTGTATGACGGTAGTCTTCAAGGCCAAAATTAAGAGTACTGTGTATTTTCCACACAGTCAAAGTCATTACTCCTTAGCATTTATTAAGCACCTAGGAAGTGCTGGTCCCAAAAAACTCAAAATTAGGATATCTGAGACTCAAACAGATAAAAGAAATATGGAGCCAGACAAAGATGGCCACCGCACCGAGCAAGGAACATTCCTGGAACCCTCCTTTGTCATCATTGGTTTGAGCCTCAGCCAGATAGAGTCACGAGACATTTGGAAGGGGTGTGGACCTTCTGATGTTTCCAGATCACTGCTGGGTCAGGAATAATTTATGCTTTTGAGAACCAAATCTGTTCAAGAAATAATCATCGAAGATGCACTGGGTACCAGGTGGTGGTTTCGGACTGAGCGAGGCAAAGCCCCTGTCCTCCAGGCTCTTGCTGTCTGTTGGTAGGAGACAGGCAATTCGCAAATCAACATGCCACACATTCAGGTGAGGCTAAAGCACCATGAGAAATGTGAGGCAGGAAAAGGAGGATGTTTCTTTAAAACAAACAGAACTCCTTAGTAAGATGCTGTTTGAGCTGGGAGATTGGTGATGCCGGCGGACTAGGTTGAACTGGAAGATGACAGGCCACCCAGGAGAGTGGAGACATTGCCTCAAGCTAATTTGTATCCTGCTGTTACGCTTGGTCCAGCATCGGTGGGCAGAAGACAATTTTCAGGACCTCTGACTTTCCACTAAACGCTGTACTGGGCTACCATGTTTAATTACCGCGTGTGAGAAGCTGGCCTGGACATGCTACAGTAAGGAAGGTTGGGCTGTATCCTTTCCTTTTCTCTGGCAGGACACTGATGCTCAGTTACAGTTGAGCTACTTGCTTTGGTCCACGGGGCTTGCTCACTGTTACCCACTTCTAGAACATTTTGGTTTCTACACTTTGAATTAACTGTGCACAGGAGCCAGAATGCAGCATCAAGTTATCGGACCCGAGTCCCCTATGGCCTCTCAAAGAGTGTGAAGGCATCTGAGGGGACAGCAGCGCAGAATCATCAGCCTGTTCCCCAGATGTGACCAATATTAATGCTCTTCAATGAACGAGAAAGGCTTGACTGTCTGCTAGGAGAAGTGAGACCAAAGACAGCCAGGCCCTGGTTGGATTCACTGAGGATTGCAAGGTCTTGACCACACAGAAGAGGAGACATGGCTGTCCTGGGCTCAGTCTGAAGTCTGAGCTCCTGTGCCTTCTAACCTATGACTTCTTTCTCCCTTCAAGTCAGAAACATTTGCTTCAACCATAATAGCTGTTGATTTTTAAGTTTGTGTGCTTGGTCGGGAACTCTGTTTTCCTGTGTAAAAATAGTCAGCCTGCTATTAAGACTTCAAAACATCACCTCCTTCCTAAGGAACACTAGAAATGTAATAAAAATTTGATTAATGTCATTTCTGTGTGTGTCTGTACTTAAGTATAACTCATTTGTTTTTGTTTGTTTGTTTGTTTTGTTTTTTTGAGACAAGGCTTCTCTGTGTAGCTTTGTGCCTTTCCTGGATCTTGCTCTGTAGACCAGGCTGGCCTCGAACTCACAGAGATCAGCCTGCCTCTGCCTCCCAAGTGCTGGGATTAAAGGCGTGTGCTGCCGCCACCTCCACCCGGCCACAACTCATTTGTAACTATTAATGTTTCAGGACATTAAAATTTCAGTGCTGAAATTTAGGCTATTTCTGCCCATCTAAGACACATCAGAATCACTGGGTGACTGACATCCTTGTGCATGGGAAAGCAATCTTCTGCTGGGTAATTGGAGATGCAGGGCTCTCTTACTGTTACCTATTTCTGTAAAGCTTTGGTTCTGCACTTTGAACTAACCTGGCACAGGGGAAAACAAGAAGCACTCATATGAGTAGCTGTTAGAATAATTGGCCGGGAAAGAAACTCCAGCTTAACATAACGCAAGTTTCATCTTAACAGATTCACATTGCAGATGGTCTTAGGCCTTGGCCTCAGTGATTTTAAGTTCTTAAAGTCCATGTCCCATGCTTGGGGGGAGGGGCAGATACCAATCCAGTAGTCAGTTGGACTTCCCTTCATTGTGAGCGCGTGTGCTTTGATTACAATTCTGATCCGCCTTCTTTTAAAACGTGAAAACAGTTGTGTTAAAAACTGGCTTGGATTTTTCATGTGTCTTTGCGATCCAATCCCAGTGAGCTTCGATGAGTGAATAAGGTCGTACGGTAGAGTCACAGGATGGAGACAGGAACGCAGTGCGCCAAAGGTCATGTCACTGCTGGTCCTCCTAGGCCCCACAGTTCGTATTGTGCATGTTTGATCGTGACTTTTCATCAATGGTGAGTGTTCATGTACAATTTAGCTTTCTTGCACTTCCCAAATCAGGCCTCCCACCCCATGCATTTTGAGGTTCTCTGACACTGTTGGAAGATTTCCGTTTGGGACCCCAGGGAGTATGCTTCAGAGTATGTATCCTTGATTCAACTCTAACTATATTCTTTACATTGCCAAACATTTTGTCATGGTTCAGTGGTTCTCAACCTGGGAGTCACGACCTCTTTGGGGGCAAACGACCCTTTCACCTAAGACCATGGAAAAACACAGATGTTTACATTACGATTCATAACAGTAGCAGAATTACAGTTATGAAGTAGCAACGAAAATAGTTTCATGGTTGGGGGGTCGTCACACCACGAGGAACTGTATTAAAGGACGGCAGCATTAGGAAGATTGAGAGCCGCTGTTCTAGGGGAACTTTCGATACGGAGATACTTGTGGGTGATTCAAGATGTCAGTTAATTACGAACATGTCCAGTGACTAGCCTTCAAGAGCTGTGCTGGCAGCGGAGTCCCGTGGGTCCTTGCAGGCCTCTCCCAGGCCTGTGCTGGTTACTGTGTGGTTTCAGAAGCACTTGCCGGACATTGTTTTTGCGTGTCTGTTCTCCACTTTGTCCATTAAATACCAGTCAGGAACTACCAATTTCCCAACACATTTGAACATAAAATAAAAACTAAGGGAAACAGAGATGCATGCCTCAATTAACCGGCACCGATGGTTGAATTAATTACTTACGCGCTATCCTAAAATATTTCAGAACTAAAAGGATTGTGCCAGTGGTTTCATTGAGATCTCATTCTGGATAGTGTGTGGCCATGTGGGATTATTAGAGAGTGATTTGAAGCTGCTGTCCACGGAGAGGGAGATAAATGTCTTTGATGGGGGGGTAAATGCACTGTATGGATAAGAAATCACCAGAGCTAGAACTACGGCCAGGCGTGCCGGGACACAGATTAGTGTGGAGATGAGACCTACAAAGATTGCTTGAGAATGAGCAGGAACACAGAGGTGTGTAAGGAGTAACAGTGCTAACAGGCATCTGGAGACACGGGCAGAGACACACACTAAAGGTGCCCATGTGGCCAGGCCTTGCCTGGCGCCCCCAGTGCCTCATAGCTAAGCTGAGTAGTTGTAGAGAGATGGTAAGGGCAAAAATCAGTCCTCTACTGGAAGGAGTCTGGAAGCTTCTCCATGTGAGGAAAGAATGTTCGAGCTTGAGGGGGGACTTTAGGAGGGAAGACACAACTTGGCTGACTAGAAGCAAGGTTGCTATGAGAATTAATCCTAAATGTGCTTTAAACTCTGGTACCAATTGTTGGAATGCACTGAGGCCCACACAGTTGTTTTGGGACTTTATACTTCAAATGTTTTTGAAACTTAATTCATAAACTATGGAAAAATATGATTTATCCCCAAATTCCATTTTCTTTCATTTCTCCATTCTAACAAAAAAAATTCACTACAGTTTTCTGAAAACATAGAATGGAATAGAGGAAAAAGATCAACTCCAGAACGGAAAACACCCTGAATTGTTGATAAACACACCCTTCCCTTTTATAGGAGGTAAGATTTGCTGATCCTTTTAGAATCACTATGAAAAATTAACTCATAAAAGTGACATTTTAAAAGGTGATAGTGGATGCAAATACAGTACGTGCCACACCATCACACACACACACACACACACACACACACACACACACACACACACACACACACATCTCTTCTTTTAAAAGGCAGCCTGTTACATTTGCTTGTAGGCACTGATCATTTTGAGCAGCAGCATCACAAACCTATTTTTATACTATTAGTCCTTTGGAAACTACAGCACCAAAGCATCAAAGATCGATGGCCTGTTTGGCATAATGTTATATGGCTTTAATGTAAATTCACATTAGGTACAACGACACTATTAAATGTGTTAACATAGCACCATAAAATGACCAATTCTCTTTAAACTTTACTGTTTAGCATATTTGCCGTGATTGTCCATGTGGGACCTGTGAGAAAAGCTCTGCAGAAATACTTTGCAGGTCTCCATAGCGACTGCTCCTGCTCTGTGCTGGTGTCCTGTGCAGGTCTCCATAGCGACTGTGAATGCTCCACGCCGGTACCCTTCCCTTGGGTTGGAGTTCAGTTGCATGTTTTTTCAATCACAATCCAATAACCGACATTAACATGTTCCTACTGTAAGAATTCTGTATACACATGCTGGTGAATAACTTTATATCAATGTACAGTTTGATCATAGTTTACGTTTTTAAGTGAAATCTGATTTTTTTTTTGTTATCACCGTCTCCTTTGCCTCCACATTCCATTTCCTTCTCACTTTCCCTCCATCACCTCCATGACTGTGGTTAACAAAACGGTGTCTGCCTTTTCGTTTTTTTTCCCATCCGTTTACAAGTGTGGACAGACATATTTAGATAGACAGAGCAAAGCATGATTTTATATGCTCTGATAATCCTTACAAATCATCTTATATTCATTAGTTTCCACTTAACTTTTTTAATGGCTGCTTAGTATTTCACAATGTGAACAGTTCATAACGTATTTAACAACTCTGATTCTGTCCCCCACCACCCCGGCCCCGGTACGTCTTCAACCAATACTATGCACATGCTTTCACTTCCTGGCGGTGTTTTTACTCCTGTAGGATGCATTCCAAGATGTTGAGATTAGAGTCAAAGACTATTGGATGCGTTTTACATTTTTGTAGAAGTTGCAACATTGCTTCCCAAGTGCGCTATAACGTAGAACTTTCACCCTCAGCACCATCTGCAGGTACCTCTTGCCTGTTTCTCTGCTGCAGGAGGAATGTTTATATTCTCTGGGTTTTGCCAGCCTGGCAAAGTAAAATTGAATTGGTATTTGGGTTTGCATTTTCTCCACTCTAAGCAAATTTTCTGGTTGGTTAAACAATATGTTTGCTAGAAATGCATGTCTACTTGGAATTGTTCATGCTTATTACATTGTCTTCTATTAACAGCTTGCGAGGCCCCCTTTATCACAAACAGACCCTTCTTGTATTATCTCAGTTTTCTGTCTCTTGTTTCTCTGTTGCTTCCCAAATTCTGCTGCAGATTTTTTAACATCATATCTGAAAATTATTTAATTTAAAATCGTTCAGTCTTCTTTCATCTCCTCAAAAATAAAACACAAAGCAAGACAAAAATAAATCCTTGGAGTTTAATCACCTTAATATAAGTGGCATTTTTATGAAGTCGAGTAGTCGAGCTGAGAACCTGCGATGTCCTTTTCCTTCCCAGGTCTCAGTTTATGCCATCTCCATAGTGTTGTTAAACTCCACTCATATGGCTGCTGTGTCATCCATGGGAATTTTAACTATTTGTTGCTTGATAAGTACAATGATTCCCATTTTGCGTTTCTAAGTACCTCAGTGAAGAGAACATACTCATATTATGTACTTACTTTATAAACTTTTACAGCTTTGTTAGCTCTCAAAATTTGTGATTATTTTATACTCACACACTGCACACATACATACACATACACACACATATACACACGTACACATATGAAATGAGATAGGGTCTCACTATCCAACCTAGGTTGTCCTGAAGCTCACTGTAGTTGTTTTTGCTCTTTTGGGGGGGATGCCACCCAGCTCCTAAATAAATCACACACACACACACACACACACACACACACACACACACACACACACAGAGGCTTATTCTTAATTATAAATGCTGGCCTTAGCTTGGCTTGTTTCTAGTCAGCTTTCCTTAAATTATCCCATCTACCTTTTTACTCTGGGCTTCTCCTCTTCTCTTACTTCTATAAACCTTACTTTCACTCTTAACCCATGGCTTGCTGTGTAGCTGGGTGGGTGCCCCTGAAGCCCTCCTCCTTCTTCTCTTATTCTTTCTTCTTCTTTTTCCTCCCAGATTTCTCCTTCTGCTTATTCTCTCTGCCTGCCAGCCCCACCTGTCCTTTCTCCTGCCTTGCTATTGGCCGTTCAGCTCTTTATTAGACCATTAGGTGTTTTAAACAGGCAAAGTAGCACAGCTTCACAGAGTTACAAATGCAACATAAAAGAACACAACACATCTTTGCATCATTAAACAAATGTTCCAGAGCATAAACAAATGTAACATACCTTAAAATAATATTCTACGACAGCTCACTATGTAACCCAGTCCAGACTTGAACCCAAGATCCTCCCTCCTTCCTCCTCTTCCTAAGAGCTGGGATTTCATGCGGCTGCCATCATGGCAGGCAAACATGAATGTGGGGTGGTAAGTTTTTATATTAAGAATAGAAAAGACACAGCTCTATATCTTCTTATCCAGTGTTTATGTTTAACATTTTTCTTAAAAGTTGAGTCCATTAACAGTGAATACACGGGACATAAACTTCTAAGTTGCTAATTTTAAGTAAGATGTTTTCAACATTTTGCTTTTTAGGAAAGTGTATGTACCTGATTTTTTCTTTTTCTTTTTTCTTTTTTAAAGAAGCAGCATGTGTTGTAGGGTATTTTCTTTTCTTTTCCTTCCTTCCTTCCTTCCTTCCTTCCTTCCTTCCTTCCTTCCTTCCTTCTTTCCTTCCTTCCTTCCTTCCTTCCTTCCTTCCTTCCTTCCTTCCTTCCTTCCTCTCTCTGTCACTATCTCTGTCTCTCTCTTTCTTTTTGTTATTTTCTTATAGTGCTGGTATCTGTGGCATTTTTTACAATTACAGGTGAATACTGAATTATAACAAGTCAGATATTTACAATTTCAACTCAGAATCTACTAATGAAAAGAATTATGCAGATAGATATTAAGCCACCTTCCACAAACTACCCTCAGGCATAACATATTTGACATTTGACTCATTTTGATTTTGTTTTTTGCTGATTTTTAAATTTTAGTACTTGTACCCATTGTCATAGTGAGATGATCTATAGTTTTTTTAATGAATGTCTTCTGAAAGTTTTAGTTAAAGATGGTGTTTGCTGTATGGAATACCTTCCAGTACTTCCCATCTGGACTCATCTAAGTAAATTTACAGTGGTGAACGTTTAGTGACCATGTAAAATGACATTCTTTGTTGATGTCTGGGCAGTACAAGCCTCTTCTCTGGTGAGTCACATTTTCAAAATTGCCCTTCCTCAGCTCAGTGTTGGTGACTTACATCTGGCTCGGGGAGGTTGTCTCTGTCCTCTAGCCTCTTATACTTATTTTCCTTGAAGTTAATTGTAGAATCCTCATAAATTTTCATTCTATTTCTGAGTTTATTTACATGCCTCCTCTTTTGTATACCTCCCTTTACCTTTAATCAGCTTTTAAAAATGTTTTTAAGCTGGGTGGTTATGGCCCACGCCTTTAATTCCAGCACTCAGGAGGCAGAGGCAGGCAGATCTCTGTTGAGTTCAAGGCCAGCCTGGGCTACAAAGTGAGTTCCAGGAAAGGCTTCAAAGCTACCCAGAGAAATCTTGTCTCAAAAAAAAAAAAAAAGGCTTTAAGTTTTAAAAAAATGTGTTACAATTCTCAATGAGTGGTCATTTATAATAAAGTCTATGCCTTTTGGTGGCTTATTTACCAATTTTTGCTTCTTTCTATTAAGCATGGCTTCCTGGTTTCTTTAGGCTTATTCATTATTTCTTTTTTGAAAATTTTAGGATGGAGGGTTTATTTTTTTTAAGTTTTCATCCTTTTTTTTTTTTTTTTTTTTTTTTTTTTTTTTTTTTTTTGGTTTTTCAAAACAGGGTTTTTCTGTGTAGCTTTGCGCCTTTCCTGGAACTCACTTGGTAGCCCAGGCTGGCCTCGAACTCACAGAGATCCGCCTGCCTCTGCCTCCCGAGTGCTGGGATTAAAGGCGTGCGCTGCTGCTGCTGCTGCTGCTGCCGCCGCCGCCGCCGCCGCCGCCGCCGCCCCCACCACCACCTGGCTTCATCCTTTTTTTTTAAATAATAGCAAAAAATTTAAAGCCATCAGTTTTCTTCTGTAAAGAACTTGGGTACTTTGTAGCTTTACTATCTAAACAGTTCCTTATGTATCTTAGGGTTGATTCAAAATTTATGAAAGAGGGGCTTTTCAACTCCCAAGCTGTTGAGATGATATCGGTCTCCCTTTATGATTTGCTTTGCATTTTATTGTACTGTGATATAGCATTGCCCTGTTTACATTCACACTTAAAATGAACCCCTCTCCCCAGAGCCCCTCTTCCCCTCACCCCCAGTTAGAACACGGATGTGCCAACCCCTGCCTCACACTCACAGCACAGACACCCGTGGAGTGGTCAGGGCAGGCAGACAGAGAAAGAGCCATCAGAATCATCTACTTTTTCACTACAGGAAAGAATGAATTGAAATATTAGTGTATCTTTTCTCTCTTCCTGTTGCTGTCTTGGCCTCGTGTTTACTCAAGCCGACCTATGAACTCATGCTCATGTTGCCTTCCATGGTTTGGCTGTAGCTATTGTTCAGCTTAGAGGCACAGCTTGTAGTATGGAGCATAAATACATGATGCTTACAACCCCAACTTTAGTGTTAATTTTACGGTCACCAAAGGGTACAAAAGCAAAATTCTGTCCTTAACTAAATAGAGCAATTGGTGTCTATTTCCATATGTTTCCTATTATATTTAAATATTAATTATTCAGACCAGCTAGATGTACATGCTCTGCTTCAGCTGAAGATACCATCATCTTGGCTTGGAGTCCAAGTCTACATATCATGATTAATAGTCATGTGATCTTCTCTTACATCCAGGGCCTTGGAAATGTGGAATGTTCTTAATGATGCTGTAATACTGTCAGATTCTTGGTCCAGACTTCTGATACCAGTTCTGAGAGAGAGAGAGAGAGAGAGAGAGAGAGAGAGAGAGAGAGAGAGAGAGGGAGAGGGAGAGGGAGAGGGAGAGGGAGAGGGAGAGGGAGAGGGAGAGGGAGAGGGAGAGGGAGAGGGAGAGGGAGAGGGAGAGGGAGAGGGAGAGGGAGAGGGAGAGGGAGAGGGAGAGGGAGAGGGAGAGGGAGAGAGAGAGAGAGTTGATATGTTGATAGGAAGTGTC
Source organism: Peromyscus leucopus (assembly GCF_004664715.2). Lineage (NCBI taxonomy): Eukaryota > Metazoa > Chordata > Mammalia > Rodentia > Cricetidae > Peromyscus > Peromyscus leucopus. Next base: position 54,798,725 of record NC_051074.1, read on the forward strand.
TCCCCAAATCTTTCTTCACCTTATTTTTGAGACAGGGTCTCTCACTCAACTTGGAGCTCACCAGTTTGGCCAGAATTGCTGGCCAGTGAACCCCAGGATCCACTCACGTCTGCCTGCCTAGAACTGCGACAGCACTTGCCATAGTCCCCTGTTTTTTACACGAATACTGGGAATTGGAATTCAGATCTTTGTGTGTGTGTGGCAGACACTTTATGGAACGAGCCTTCTCCCAGCCCTCAGTTTTTTAAGTTTTTATATGTGTGTGTGGTCAGCTGAGTAATGCCCCCCACCCCCAGACACCCACTTCCTAATCCTTGGAATCTGTGAATAGCCTAGCCGTGTGCCAGAAGGGGATTATAGTTGAAGACAGGATTAAAGTTGCCAACCAGCTGACCAAAGCCACTGAGATTAACCTTGGTTATCTGCATGGCCATTGAAGTGAGCAGATGGATCCTTAAATGCAGACGAGGGGACAGACTAAGGGGTCAGAGAGATCAGTGTGAAATTTAACCTTCTGTTTCTGGCTGTGAAGACGGAGGAGGGGTGAGGAAAATAGGCCAAGAAAGAGGGTAGCTTTCAGATTCTGAGCTGGAAAGGAAGCGAATTCAACCCTAGAACCTGACCCAGCCTGGCCAATGCCCTGATTTAGCCCAGTGAGACCCACTCTAGACTTCTGGAACTCTGAACTGTACGCCATTTGCATTGCTTTAAGGTACAGTTTGTGTCAACTGTCACAGCAGCCCTAGAAAACTAAGACAGTATGCAAGGAATAGTAACATTTCAAGACTAATAAGGTTGGCAGTGACTTCAAGACACATCTTGATTCAAAGACCTTAAAGTATTAAAAAACAGGGGCTGGAGAGATGGCTCCATGGATAAGAATGCTTGTTGGATAGGCATGAGGACCTGAGATGAGATCCCAACACCAACATAAAAAGCTGAGTGTGTCTGTGCACGTAACAACAACACCACTGCTGGGGTGGGGAAAGGCAGAGACAGGAGGATTGCTGGAACCTTATGACCACGTCTCAAAGGAGTAAAAAGAAGAATGACCGAGCAGGGCACTGACATCCTCCTCTGGTCTCTGCACATGCTTGCACAGGCATACACACGTGCAGCAAACACGCAAATGTGCATAAACCACAGTCACACATGGAACATGAAAGGTGTGAACACGAAAACCTTACATTTTATTAAAATACGACAAATGGTCATCAAATAGGCATCACAGGAAGAGAGCCATCTTAGAAATGGTAACTGGACTGAGATAGCCTTGTGTTACTCAGGGTCCAGTTAGACATCATGTTAAAGCTGACACTACCAAATCAGAACCACAACAGGAAAGGATTCCATCACTTTAAAAGATTTGTTGAGTTAGACCAGAATGTATATCTATATGTATATGTATTATGTATGTATGTGTCTATCTATTTACACATACACACACACACACACACACACACACACACACACACACACACGTATATATAAGTGTAACTCAGGCAATGCAGCAATTAGGAGCTGACTAAATGACATCCCAGTTTAAAGTTCTGGAGCCCGCCTTATGTGCTATGAAAAGGGTTGGATGGAACCTATTGTCCCAGACATGCTTTTACAGGCTCACCACAACCCCACCGCTAGCCAATGCCATTAGTCGGTGCTTTCTGCAGCTGTGACGAAACACTTCCTGGCTGTGGACGCAGTATGACTAGCAGCTGTCTGCTGCAGCTGCCATGCTCTCCTCACCACCACGGCTTGTGTCCCCTTGAACTGTGAGCCCAGTTGCTCATTGCCAGGTCTTTTGGCAAGGTGTGAGAAAGGTAACTAATACAATGACCCAGAGGTTAAGGATGACAGCCCCACCAGAAGCCACAATCCTTACTCAATATGTAGAGCTAGAGTTTTCAGACTCAGAAGCCATTTGCTGAAGAAAAGTCTGGGTCTTCAGAATGAAGGACCCTGGAAACCATGACTACTGGTGGAAAGGGGAGCCCTTGGCACTTTGAAGCTATGAATTATGGACTGCACATGGAGACAGAGACTTGGTGTGTCAACACAACCCATTCTCAGAAAAGAATGCAATCGCCAGAGCCTTGACTCCACCACTTCCACAAGCCTCTGTGAAGGGAATCCATCTGGTGTGTGTTCTGCTCTGTACTTCTTTCCATTGGGAAGGAAACCAGAAGCATCTCAGGAGCCCAGGGCTGAGCAAATTCGTGTGCCTTCCCCCTCAGGCTGTGTTAATTCCTCTGCTCTTAGACATGCATCTGCTACGTTTATACTGCTGCCCCCACCCAATATTGACAACATCAAGAAGAGAAGAGGCATCTGGCTCACAGTGTAGAGGTTTCATTTCTCATGGGCAGGAGAGTGTGGTACAGCAGAGTTCATGTCATGTCAGGCTAGGGAGTTGAGAAAGGGGGATGTCTGTGTTCTCCATATTTTCTCCTTTTCCCTTTGTTCCAGCCAACGGAAAGGTGTTGCCCACATTTATGGCACGTCTTCTTTATAGACACATCTGGTTGGTTCCTGGACTAACCCCTTAGGCATTTCTTCATACAATCACATTGACAATCAAACTTAACATCACAAACACACTTTAATGTAAAGAGACACAAACTATGGACCATTCTATATCACATTGACTCACTGTGCCAATATATTGTGCCTTTGTGATAATTAGACTGATGGGACAGTTGTATTAAGCAGTTGGAGGCTTCAGGGAGTGAAGAAATATAACCTATAGACAATTCAGGACTCAGCAAATTGGTAAATAAAATTTTAAAAAATTGGTCTTCCGCAGATGTCCTCCAGAACACAAAGACTATTGCATCATGTACCTCCCATCAGTAAGAAGGAAATACAGGGCTTAAGAAGCCTGTTTGGATTCTGGCAGTAGCATTTTCTACACTTGAGTATCATATATAACTCTTGGGTAAGAAAAAAATATGTGTAGAATGGTAAAAATCTGAGCTGATTGGTCGCATGCCTAGAAGAAGAAATCCTGGATAATTAAGGGAAGGAGACACATGATAGAACTATGGGAATGAGCATGAAGTCAGAGGCCCTTGTATTTTGTATTAACGTGTTAATGTCACTTGAAGAAGAAACCACATAACCAAGTATATAGAAAGACATGCCATCTGCCGTAAGGCAGCCTCTGACACCAGCCACTCTATTGCTGACTCAGTCAATAGCCACGTGAGTCATCGTGACAGAGCTAGGGATTGCGTAGGCCCAGCAGCCTGAGCCATCCACCACTCATCAGCTGGTCAAACAGTTGCCCATGCTAACGCTCAGCCTTCCATCCACAGAGGCTAATGCTGATCTCTCCATATGGTAACACCCCTCGAGGAGAGCAGCATGTGTCCAGAGAACAAAGACTGGAAATAAGACTGACCCTACTTCTAAGACACCAACTCTTGGGAAACTTATGCATTCTTTCCCTGTGTCTCTAGGTACTGACAGAGGTCTCAATTCTTAAGAGAAAAGGCACTCTAAGGAATGATGCAGTATCATTCCACTCATACCAGAAAACCAGTAGGGCAGAAAGAATCACTCTGTGGTCTCGAATAGGCAAGGCAGCAGCCATGCCCAAGCTTGAGTTCAGACCCCTTAACGCCAAGGGTCAGGCTCCGGGCCCCAGTTCCAGTAAGGTGGGCCATCTTTGCTCTGGGGCAACCGGTAGGACTTGATAAAGTCTTTGGTTAGAATTCAGTTTCTCTGCCTGGTCCTACTTCCCTTGGTTAGTCTGTTCTCCAGGGGACTTGATGGGTTTCAGGTTCCTTGCTTTTTATTATACTCACATCTGGCTGTCGACACCATGGAAGTGGGGGCAGCTCCGCAGGAAATGAGAGCACAGCAGCTTGGCCTTTGGGACCGTTGCCCTCTGCTGACGTTCAGCATGAAGCCCATCTTCCTCTTTGTTCTTTCAGGGTTGGAGGTGTGCCGTCTGCCTGATGAGATCCCTGTGGGCACCAAGGCAACTCTGACACAAGTCCCATAGATTTTCCTGAGGTTGATGTTCATCAACTTTACCACGGCTCCCTGCTCTGTTCTGCAGAACATCTTGGACCATAGTTCTCAAGACTGCCTAGCTTATGCCTTGCCCTAGGGACCATCTGACACTGCTGTCCAAAAGGTATGGAAGATCTGAAGGGTTCCAGCAGGTGGAACAGTAAAAGACAAATTGCTAAATAGTTTTATTAATAAAAAACCCAGAGCCAGATATTGGAGTGAATTCTGGAAGATCAGAGAAACAGAACAAGCCGCAGCCAACCTCACCTCACCAACTACTCAGCTGATACTGTTTCCACAAATCCTCAGAGTGGAAGCTTCCAAATCCTCACCTGAATGGATCTCAGCTGAACTGCTACTAAAAGCCTGAAAACTTAAAAGCCTCTAGTTCCTGGTCCTCACGCCTTATATACTGTTCTGCTTCCTGCCATCACTTCCTGAGATTCAAGGCATATGTCTTTCCCAAGCCAGATATGAGATCTCAAGTCCTGGGATTAAAGGTATGTACCACCATGCCTGGCTCTGTTCCCAGTGTGGCCTTGAACTCACAGAGAGCCAAACGGATCTCTGCTTTCCGAGTGGTAGGATTAAAGGCATGCACTACCATTGCCTGACCTCTGTGTTTACTATAGTGGCTGGCTTTTTCCTGTGATCCTCAGATAAGCTTTATTAGGGTGCACAATATACTGGGGACACAATACATCACCAAGGAAGAGAGAGAGCTGGAATCAAGGGGTGTGGGGAAGGCTGCATTCAGGTCACCTTGTTCCCAGGATCCTTACCTGGGTGAAAGTTTTACTCGTCCATTTGCACAGGATGCCCCAAACTTGTAATTCTACTTCTTCAAACCCCTCCCAAGTGCTGGGATGGCAGGTATGTACCCCACCCCAACGCCATTTACTGGGTTTACAGGCATTTACCCCTACCCCAGCCCCATTTGCTGGGATGGCAGGCATGCACCCACCTCCAGCCTGGTTTTCCGTGGACGTGACTTGTGTATAGTAGCCCTGATGAGCTTCCCTATGAGACAAGTCAGGCCTTCCTAGACAATGGGCAAAAACATTTATTTATATAATTGCCAAATAAATTTAGGAAGTTTAGATTCTATGGCATACCAGATAACTTTTCTGGAATATGCTGTGCTTCAATTTCATAGTCATAAAATTGTACTTGAGCAAATTGTAATGAGGTCTTAACCCAGATTATTTTGTCAATTTATTAAAAAACAAAAACAAAAACAACAAAAAACAAAAAACAAACCTCCTTCTCTGTGGAACCAATGTGAAACTGTAGTGCATACTGCCGTTGGCTGTTTACCTAAATGAGGAAAACAGGACCGTGTTCAGTGGCTCAAGGCTAGTCTCTGCACTCAAGAGCTTGGCTGGCTACCTTCTAGGGCTCGGCAGATGTTTCTCTTTTAGTCTTACAGGAAAGCACACGTCCAAGTACTCCTTAGCTAAAGAATTCCCTGTGGTGAGTTACTTGGGGTTTCTGTCCATGGACAGAGGCCACCTTGAACCATCATTCATGAGCTTTAGAGAGCCCTGCGGTCAGAGCATATCACTTCCTGTCACGGAGATTGCCATTACACTAGAATGTCATTATTTCGGGAAATTGTAAAGCAGTGAACATGCTTATTTTCAGCCACGAAGTGGGAAAAAAAAATCCTGAGAACCAGATACTTTCTGGCAGTTTGAGGCATTTATTAGAAAATCTATAATTTTTTTTTTTTGTAATCCCACACTCAGTGGGCATCCCCTTTAATGGAAGTTTGTCAAGCCTGGAGAATTACATGGTGCACCCTGAGCTGCTCTGTTGGGAAAACAGGGCTTCCTCCATTTATAGGCTTTCCGAAGTCCCTGCCTCACCGGGTCTCTGGAAGGACTTAGTGTCTCCTAACGGCTTAAAGGGGCCTAGCGTTCTCTCTGGTAACCTTAGGCAATTGGAATAAGGGATACTGAGTTCTGATATTTGAAATTTACCTTAAGTCTTGTTTAATTCCAAAAAAAGGCTTTCCACAAATCTACCTTGGGATCCTTCTGGGCATCTCATTGTACGGAGGTGGCTTCCATCTTTCTGTTTCCACTGCTCTCCTGAGTTTCTGTTGCTTAGTGACTTAGGTGTGTCCCCTCTCAAATGGAATCACATGGTATTAGGGAAGTCAGGCCTGGCACCTCATTAGCGATAGAACTATCCCAGCTGTCCACATTCCACGTGCGTGCCCTGCCATCCTCGGTTAGTCTCCGATGTGTTTGGTGATGGCTTCACCTGGAGCCACAAGCCTGGGGTGATTCGCATGCTCGGGTGGCAGGTGCTTTATAGAATGAGCCGCCTGCCTGGCTCTTACTGTGTTTTATTATCCATTGAACAGAATGCGATCCATGTTTCCCTGCGTGACGAGTCTGATGTATGCTGGAATCTGAAAACCGGCATCTGAGCTGCTTTGCTTCATCTTTGTAATGCCATGTCTGGGTATCCAGGGTAGGAACACCTGCAGGGCCTCTCCTTTGGTACTGGAGGGAGATTCAAACCAAGTCAGTGCTTTCAGTGGGTAGGAACCCTCAGCAGGCCTTTATCACCTTAAGTACAATAAGCCAGTCTCTTTCATAACGTCTCTTCTAGAGTGCTTGGGGCTGCTATGGAGCCTTTCTGATTTCACACAATGTGTGATTGTTAATTTCATGTGCTGTCTGGCTAGACCACAGTGTCTAGATATTTGGTCAAACATTATTCTAGATGTTAGATGTTCCTGTTTCTTTCTTTCTTTCTTTCTTTCTTTCTTTCTTTCTTTCTTTCTTTCTTTCTTTCTTTCTTTCTTTCTTTCTTTCTTTCTTTCTTTCTTTTTTTTTGGCTGAGGTTAGTGTTTAAATCAGTAGATGACCCTCCATGACATGGGTGGGACTCAAAATCTGTCACATCTCCTACTAGACAAAGAACATCCTCTTTCACTTTTCTTGAGGGAAAGAGACTTCCGATAGCAGATTATCTTTAGATTTGAGTAGAGCATACCTCTCCTCTGATCTCCATCCCTGAAGACATTAGACTTCTGTTCGACTGGAGAAGCCAAGTCAGTCAGCAAGGCGTGTATTCATCCTGCCTGCTGTTGTCTGCCGAAGCATCCATCAGTCTCGACATCTGATGCAAATATCGGATGCAGTCCACCTTATGTATTCAAATCTGTAACACCTTTAGCCTTAGAAGATGGTCCTTCTGCCTTCCAAATTCCCTTGCTTTGTTGACTTCAGTGGCAGTAGATAGTTTTGGCAACATGTGGCCGAGAACTCATGTGGCTCATGATGTATTGCTAAATATCCTGGAATGCCACACTTACATGGAAGACTTTCAGTGCTTTGGGACAACATGCATTATTAGGTAAAAGGCAGCATGCTTGCTATTTGTCATGGGAGGGGTAGTGTTAGGATAAGGAGGGTGTTGGCTGTGTGAGCGTAGATTAGCACTAAGTGGTCAGCACTAATGTGGTCAGCACTAAGGTGCACATTGTGAGATGTTGCTGTTGTGATATCTATAAAGCATGGCTGAAATGTGCTTCTCAGAGGCAGGAGACAGGCATTGGTACCCTTGGTCTTAGTAGATGAAAGATACATCTCTGAAGTCTAAATTCTTTGAGTAGGGTCAACTTTTGACTTTCTTACTTTATCTCAGGGTATCAAAAGGCTGTGACCATTTGGGGATCCTACTACTGAGACTACTCCTGTACCTTGGTTTCCTTATCAGTTGGCTGAAAGACAAATTGCTAAATGGTCTTATTAATAAAAAAACCCAGAGCTAGATATTGGGGTTAAAACTGAGAGATCAGAGGAATAGAACAAGCCACAGCCAACCTCACCTCACTAATTCCTCAGCCTCCAAAGAGACCTACTCCCTGTATACCCATGCCTATATGCCTTTCTGTCCCTGCCCTCTTACTTCCTCTCTCTGCCTAGGTACATCACTTCCTCTTTCTGCCCATCTACATCCCTTCTTGTCTGTCTGTACAGACATCCAGACCTTTATGGTTAACTAGTGCTGGGAATTAAGGCATGTGCCACCATGCCTGGCTCTGTTTCAGTGTGGCCTTGAACTCACAGAGATCAGGATGGATCTCTGTCTCCTGAATGCTAGGATTAAAGGCTTGTGCTACCACTGCCTGACTTCTATGTTTATTACAGTGGCTGGATTTCTCCTCTGATCCTCAGGTAAACTTTATTAGTATGTACAATATATTGGGGAACACAGTACATCACCACAGTTGGCAAAGATTCTTATTGCACTGGCTGTGAGGAGCAGATGAAGAAACACACTGGAGAGATTCATCTGATGTGGTTTGAATGAGAATGGCCCCAGAGGTTCCTATAGTTGAACACTTGGTCCCCAGTTGGTGGAACTATTTGGGAAGGATTAGGAGGTATGGCCTCGTTGGAGGAGGTGTTTCACTGGGGGCAGGCTTTGAGGTTAGCTCTCTCTCTCTCTCTCTCTCTCTCTCTCTCTCTCTCTCTGCCTCTTACTTATGGATAAGAATGTGAGCTCTCAGCTGCAGGCCAGTGACATGCCTGCCTGCTTGTTTCCATGCTCCCTGCCATGCTGGCCATGAACTCACCCCCTGAAACTGAAAGCTCCTGATAAACTCTTTATTTTTCTATAAATGGCCTTTGCCATGGTGTCTTATCACAGCAATTTAAAAGCCACTAAAAACAGGTTCCTAACATGTCAAATTCTTAAGGCATGCTAATTTCATTTCTCCATTCCTGTCTACTTTTCCTTGTTGATCCCCCTTTTCATTTTTTTCTGAAGCTTGGAGAAGGTGGATAGGGTAGGAGTGACAGGTGGATACCTTGTACTTAGTGCTAGGATTGGCAGTGACCTGAAACACGAGCGACTGAAGCTATGTGCCCATGGAGGTCGTCAGCATCTACCATTTCCAGACCACATTGGGAAGTGCTCTACTTTCCTTTTAGAAGGGAGCTACGACGAAGTGTCTCTGCAAAGAATGTAAGCAAGGCTGAAATTTCCCTGGAATCAGTGGGAGAACTTCCAGAAACACTGGGTGCAGTTCTGAGCAATTGTCTTCATTAAAAAAAAAAAAAAAAAAAAAAAAAAAAGACTAGAATTTAGATGTGTAAACACCTGGAATTGAATAGATGAATTCAAAATGCCCAAAAGCTGTGTTTAAGGGAAATTAATTCTACTTTCTTTACATTTCATTTTTCAGGTCTAGGAAGGGCAGGGATGTGTTGAGAGAACACTGGCTGTGATTATTCACCCAAGTCATTTATTCCCCAAACTGCGAATAGTCTGGATTACAGAGAATTTGCTGCTGAATCCCAATAGGGAACTACCTTTGCCCTGGTGGAGCTGCCTCACTTACGTTTTCATCTATTCCCAAGAAAATTGCCAGATAATACAAGGAAACTCAGACGGGCTACCTTAGATCAACTCTGAAGAGCTCATCCATCCTTGACCATCTCAGGAGCTCCATGGAGACCAGTTGAGGTCTCCCCTGCAGCAATGTCGTTTTGAACTTTTCCTTCTACTGAATCTTAACTTACTCGTCTTCTCCACAGATGGCATTCCTGTGTGTTCGCTCATGAACTTTCTCCAAGACAGGAATTGTAATCTCAGAATATGTTTCTTAGGGAAATACCTCGCATGGTATCGGGAGTCGTTTGAGAAAGCAGATAAGGAAATTCAGTTTTGGAGCTCTATCGTTCTCTAGCCAACTGGCAGGAAGACAGCCCTGGTGGTCCTATGCAGAGCACTGAGCTCATCCACGTTCTGAGACGTTATGTAGCAATAGAATCGTTAAAACTTTATCAGCCTGAATGGGTACTAGGGAATGCACTCAAATATCTTAAGGTCTGTGAGCGCTGGAAGGAGGTATTGCTTATAAGAACAGTGACAAGGGATGGCTGTCATGTGCAGTCTCTGAGCTACCGAACAGCCTTGCATGATGACTTTGCAATGTAAGAGATACTGGGACCCTCAGAGGAATTCACTGGGACTTCTCAGACCCTTACTCCCTGTGACAGGGGTCAGGAAAACCTGAAGGTCCCAATCTAGGTCCCAACTCAAACCAGGTTTTTAGACGTCCAGAAAAGATTGTATTCTCAACCCGAGAGGGTCTGTCATGTTTAAAATTAAGCCTTAACTGCTCAAATATAGGACCCTGAGCCTTGTAAAAGCCAAGGAATGAAAAAAAGAGAGAGAGAGAAAGAAAGCAATTTTAAAGTTCAAATTCCCATGGACTCTAAAACACGCTACTTTTGTTTGCTGAAGGTTCTTCCTGGGTTAAAAATAGTGCGGGGGTGGAAGGTGGGGGTGGGGTGGTGAGTTGGGGTGGGGGATGGGGTGGAGAGATGGCTCAGTGGTTAGGAGCATGTACTGCTCTTGCAGAGGACCTGGGTTTGGTTCTCAGCAAACATGTCAGGCAGCCCACAATCACCTGTAACTCCAGGTCTAGGGGATCTACTTTCCTCTTATGGCCTTCGAGGATCTGGACTCTCATGCACATACCTACACACAGACACACATGCACACACATCATTAAAGTAAGAAAAAGAACGCAGAAATCTATGACTTGCAAATCAAAGCACTCTCAGGGTTTATCTCTATCAGTTCTTCTGGCCACCAGACATGTTCAGGGAAGTACTGGTTCAGACAGGGGAGGAAAGTGTTGGCACACCAAAACAGCTGTGGGATCTAGTCACGTAGCTCGGTCTTACAATCCATTTGGAAGGGACCTGATGATAATGCTGCATTTATTAAGGGCATAATGTGAAGTTGGGTAAGAGAGAGCGTATTGATAAAGGCACCGTGGGGACCAGGACCCCGACAAGGCTACTGTATTTACACATGCTAATGCATTTCCAAGGACGGCTTCTAATATTGCTGAAGGTTGTTATCTATATTGACTGAAAAGCCAGAACAGCTGTGGTAGAAAGACCCAAAGGCTCAAAAATGAGGTATGTAAAAATGGGTGTATTACACAAAGCTTCCCCCCCTGTTGAGCAAGCTCCCAAGTATAGTCCTGGGGATGTCTGTTGACCAAAGTGATAAGGAATGTACCCGACAGGGATCACCATGGTGGAGAGGCTCCACAGAGGTGCCGTCTGTGAGCTAGGGATGTGCTGCCCGAGAACTCAGTTCCTTGCTTCTAGAAGGGATGCGAGATGGTCACGCTCCTGAGTCACAGAAGCCAGATGCTGGTGCTTATACAGTGCAGCAAGGTGTGATGAAAGCATCGTGATGGACAGGGGTTGTGACAGCATTCAGGAGGCTGTGACCCGCATACATCCAGGAGACCGTTAATAGAGCACAGTTGACGAGGGAATCTCACGGGTCATGCAACGGAAAAGAAGCAAAGAGACTGAGGGTGCTTTTCTCGCCAATGTGAGAGAGTAGCCGATAGAAATCATTTAAACAGGGAAAGATTTCTTCTAGCTCACAGCTCAGAGGATACAGTAGTGAAGGCCTGGTGGGGAGCAGGAGTGTGAGGTGGCCGATACACTACAGTAGCATTCAAGGAACCAGAGAGCTCAGGACGGAAGCCAGAGAGAGTAGAGCCAGTCTATCATCCTCAAGGCCTACCGCTACAGACCGCTTCTATCAGCTGGGCTCCGTGTTCCAAAGTTCCACAACGTCTCCAAACAGCAGCCCAGCTGAGGACTAAGTGCTCAGATATGCTTGCCCGTGGAGGAAATCTAACATTCAAAATAACCCCCAATGCCTCAGTCTCTCCGGGTAGTGAAACAGGGGCTGATTCTCAGAAGTCACTGAATCAAAAGAAAGGCCAGGTCTCTAGGGAGAAGGATCTAGATCACTATATACATATATGCATATATTCAGCCATTACCCAATATTTCCTCCCAAAGGACGGACCTAAAGGTCATTGAATCGGACACCTATACCTGGTGAAACACAGTGTTCAGATTCCTGTGAGCAGTGCTGTATCTGGGGTCCCAGGCAGCAATAATATGTGGGAAGTTAAAGGCTATTGGTGTCTTCTGCTAGAGTGGGACTTGTTGAGATGGTAGTCAATGGAGTCGTGGCCTAGGGACAGCTGGTAATGGACCCACTGGGTCTGTGGGCTTACCGTCCTGCAAGGCGTTTCCAGTCTTTAAGTGTATAATTGCAGTATACATTCTTAGTGGTTCCCGAGTTTTCCCCCTCCCGCCCCCACTGATCCCTCAGGTTAGATGCTAAGAGCCATCATAGGAAGAAGCCCATTGGAAACATTTGAAACTGTCCCAAATCACAACTGAGTCAACAGGCAAAAAGTGATGTTATGCCTTTTTGAAATAATGAGAATTTGTGTTGGTTTTAAGACTCAACTTGAGGACGATAATTCTCATGGTAGTCCCATTAAACAAGTCAGTCTCTGGTCCCTTCAAAAGCCAATGGATCTCAGAGCATGGCAGTGGGCTTCTGTAAGCTTATGCAGGTATTGTAATCGTCCAAGGGGAGGTGGTGCATGAGAGTGTGGCAGATGAGCCTAGTGGGTTATTAACGCGAGGCATGTGGCCACACATCCGACAAATGTCTTCATCCTTGCCTTCACCAGGAAGTACCAGTGACTATGATTTACGTGCAAGAGACAGTGCATATTTAAAATCTTGCCTCAGGATTGTTAACTCTCTGCCTCTTTCATAACATGACAGGACCCGGATCTGTGTGAATGTCCTGAACACCATCACATTGACCCACCAGCCCGAATGATGATGTGGTTTCCATCAAGCTAGACAACCAAGACACAGCTGCTATAATTAGAGGCCCCAGTAATACACACGTGTGTCAGAGATGGGACAAAAGTCCGACAATGACTCAAAGCATGAATGTGGAGATGATTCAAATTCACCCGTGCGGACACAGAACACACTGGTTGGCTGGAATCAGGCTCTTTGATATTTACTGAATGTTTTTTATGTGCTAGGCCTTGGGAAGGTACCACCTGCTTTTGGGAGTCAGTCAGTCAGAAGTTGAATCCTTGGAAAGAGGGAACCCAAGGTGTCAGAAGGCAACTTCAATTGTTCTAATTCTGTTCAAACTGCACAAGGTATGTTTTTTTAAAGATCTAATCAAACACTGATACTCTATTAGAAGATGGCAATGTTACTCTCTGACATTGGCTGGCACAGGAATATTCTTCTGCCAGAGTTTACAGAGAACCTCTTCATTTAATGGGCTAAATGGCCATGCATAACACATTTAAATTATGACTTATACTTTTCTCATTTACTGTTTGTTTTTGCCTTCATACCATAAGAAATTAATGAGGCCGAGAGCCTTAAACTGTGTTTTATGTATTTAAGATAATTATGATTAAAGGCCTTTTACACATGTGTATTTATCATGAATTCTTGTTCAAAGAACTATCTTTCATGGTTCAAGAAGCAAAATTAATTTAAATCGGCAGCTGATGCACAGCTCTCGACTCTGTGCGTCAACTGGACGCTGCTGGCGTTTTTTTTTTTATGTAGAGCCTCCTTTGATGTGGTGAAGTATGTTGCCCTAAATGATGTGCCTCATAAGGGACGGGAGGGACAGTCATTGTCTGAAACCCACAGGCCCGTGTTCTGGGTCACGTCACGAGTCACAGTGCTCCATTGTCCTCACGGTCTCTATTATGTTACAGTTAACGGCGGCAGGGCTGAATGCTGCAATCGAATGTTAATTTTTACATCTATATTAGTCGAACTTAAGATGACTAGTCCACTAGTGTGCCTGCCGTTCTGTATCGTATCAAGGGACAAATTCACTGCCACTGCAAATTCAGACCTCCCGACTCGTGGCTTTAAAGGGGTGGAGAGGAAGTGGGTACCTTTGTTGTTGTGCATGCGCACTGTAGTCTTCTATTTGTTCCGACTGTCCAGAACGCCAGTGTTCAGCCTTTCACATGGCCGGGTTCCAGGGCAGAGGAAGAGCCGGGGCTCTGTGCAGCCCTCCCCGCGTGGCTGACTGGCAATCAGGCGCTCCTGGTAGGGCAGTGTGCGCAATCGGGAATATTTCAGATATTCCTATTCGGTGTGTGGCTGTGAGGGAAGCTGCAGACCACAGGCCGAATACTCTGTGGTAGCCTGAGTTTATCTGGGAATACTGGAGTGAATTGTCGGGGGTGGGGGTGGGGGTAGGGGTGGGCCTCTATTCTTCCTTCTCAGGTATGGAGAGAGGAGTAGAATTTGGTCTTTGTCTGGACGGTTCATTTTAAAGTGCTGTGTGCAGGGATAATGCATGAATAACTAAAAGCTCTGTGGCTCAGGAGAATTATATTTCACAAGGAGGAGCAAGCATATGCCATCGCTGAAAGGGAAAGGATCTGGATGCCATGAGGTAAAAATTTTTGATAAGATTTTGAATACTGAAAAAACTGCATCAGAAGCGACAAGGAATGATACTTATAAGATTTTCTGGCTTTGGGCTCAGATTTTTTTCCTCTCACCTCACCAAGGCCCAGTTTCCTCTCGCCACCACTGATGGATCAAGCCACGTTTCCTCCATAGATCTGGGATCCTTCGGCATGCTGAGATTTGGGGTGAGTTCAGAGCCAGAATGTCATCCAGGCCCAAGATGCTGCCGAGGGCCATGTCTGGATCCGTGGTCCAGCTGCAGTGGGGGTCTGTGTTGATGTCTATGGCCTGTGTCACCTCAGGGGGCCTCAGGAACCATGTGTGATAAGATCAGAGGGCCTTGCTGAGTTGGCCCTGCCTTTCGCTGGCTCTAGGAAAGCTGGCCTTGTCTCTCACTGGACACTGCATCAAGAGAGCTGGCCCTGGCACTCACGGGAGAGCTGGCCCCTATACTCTTGAGAGATGGTCCCACCCCTCACCACAGGCAAGAGTGAACCGACCTTGAGAGCATGGACTGACCAGCTCAGCTACCACCCAGGCCCACAGCCGGGCCTTGGGTTGGCCCACCCTAACACTTACCCCATCTAGGACATACTGGAGTGCATGAAGGGACTGGTCCTGTGGAACAATATCCACAGGACCTCCAAGACTTGGAGTGGCTGCAGGAGATCTGAGAAGAGTTCCGGTGGGGATCCTGTGATGATGGTGTGCCAGAAACCAGAGGCCTTGAACCAGGCCAGTGGCTCATTGCAATGAACATTTACTAGTAAAGCTGATAGAACAAAAGGGTATATTATTCGTATAACACACTGAGGCCCCCCCAATGCCACCGGGATGAATGAAGAGGTGTTGGAGAGGCGGGGAAGAAGGAGAGGCAAGGAGGGTTTTGTTGTTGTTTTTTTGTTTGTTTGTTTCTTTGTTTGTTTACTTGCTTACTTGTTTTCTTTTGTGGAGTGGGCACTGCAGGGGTGAGGGGAGGATATGGGGGGCCAGGAGGTGAGTGGAATTGGGGTGCATGATGGGAAACTCCCAAAGAATCAATAAAGAAGTTAAATAAATAAAAAATGATTTGGTGTGGGCACGCACCCTTATTTCTCTTCAAGGGAAGGAATTGAGTACTTAGCCAGCACAGGACCAAGAGAAAAGAGACAGAAACAGGGTGTGTTGTTAAACATCCCAGCAATGCCCAGAGGCGAAAAGAGACTGGATCAGACCACCGAGTACTAGAAGGTGAGGAACAGCAGATGGACGAGACCAGTGAAGACACATGAATGTGCTGGTGGGAGCGCTATTGAATGAAGCGCAAGCTGGTCTTTAGGGACAGGTAGAGCTTGGGCAGCCAAGTTCCCTTTATAAAAAGCAGAGCAGGAAAGTGTGAGCATGTAGACAGGATGGCAGAAACAAAAATGAACGGGGTGGGGAGGGGGGCAGGCAGGCTCCGAAGAGAGCCTTGAAAGCCGGGAAGAAATCCTACACATTCAGCCACTGTGCAGTCTCCTCTGATGCGAGGTAGTGTTCAGTTACTGCTCCAAGTGGAAGCATGCCCTCCTGGAGGGGACAGAGGTTCATAAAGCTCACGAAACACGAAGGGAATTCAGAAAGATACATGAGTCACTGGCTGCTGCTCCCTGGAGCTCTAGAAGCAGTTGGTGCTTCCTGGGGTAGGGTCTCTTTGTCAGAGCTCCCTGAACAACCTGTGATGTGACTCATTCTGGGCTAGGTTTTTTTGTTTTGTTTTGTTTTTTTTTTTAGTTTTTCGAGACAGGGTTTCTCTGTGTAGCTTTGCGCCTTTCCTGAAACTCACTTGGTAGCCCAGGCTGGCCTCGAACTCACAAAGATCCGCCTGCCTCTGCCTCCCGAGTGCTGGGATTAAAGGCGTGCGCCACCACCGCCCGGCTTGGGCTAGGTGTTTTGATAATACAGCTGCTCAAGGGTGGACCACGTTCTGAAGCAACCCTAGCAAACTCATTGGCCCTCTAAACGTGGGTAGACTCCTTTCTTTGATCTGTCTTTGGTGCCCTGTTTGGGGTCAATAGATGTCTGTTCACATTTCCCCAGGAAAAAAATCCCTCCAGGTAAGGCTGCGGTAGACTGCTGAGAGAGTTTGGGGTTTGTGAGAGAGCCCGTCAACCATCCTCTAATTTCTGGCTACTGTGAGAGCGCCCACCAAGCTAATCAGATCAAACCTTCCCCTTCTAAAGGTCAAATTTCCTCCACCCACCCCCTCTCATCCTTATCCCCAATTTTAGGAGCCAAGCAAGTACCAAACAGACAGAGAATGCCAACATCTCAGCCAATGGCAGCTGGCCTGGGAAGATCCTCAGTGCCACACCGCACCTCGTGGTCTACAGAAGTCTTGCCCATGCCTGGGCTTGTCCTAGTACTTCGGAGCCCTACCAGTCCTGTTTAACGTGGCCCCCAAGATGGAGCTTCAAACCCTGTATCCTCCAGAGGATGGATGCTGTGTCCTTTTGTGGTGATAGGGACAGACATGATCAAAGGCTCAGATAGCTGTGAGTGCTCTTTAAGGGAATTCATATTTTTCTGTCTTTCAGGACTGAGCACCCATGGGTAAAGATGAAGTACACTGTGCAAGTGACAGCCAGAGGAACTCAAGCAGAGGGGTTAGGGGCTTGTCTGTCACCAGAGAGGATTCAGATGCTGAGGGCAAAATTCGACTCCAGGGGCTTCTGGGTTCTAGGTCCCAGGACCACCCCAAAACTGAAACTCATAAGGTCACTAGTAGATACTCAAGGGACACACAGTGCCTGGTGTGCAAAAGATCCGAGTTGCCAAGAACCATCTTGTTTAGTAAAACACCATCACTTTACCTTGTAAACTTTACAGAAAATCATTTTGATCTTAAAAAACTTCTCACCTCTGACATGAGCATGGTCATCCTTGTCCAATGCAGCTCTTTGTGTTGGGAGTTTGATCATGAAATCCTATTCAAAGCAAAACATTTTGATTCCAAAGCACAGTTGCAGACTTCAAAAAGGTTTTGTTTTCTCTCTCCTTCCGCACCCCAATAACCTCAAATATTTATAGTTTTATAAGGTAAGGCTTTTTCTTATGTTTCCCCCCAAACATTTCAGGAAGTCATTATTGTCTAGACACTTAAAGAAGGTCAGAAAACGTTGCTGGAAGTGAAAATTCTGTAGGGACTTTTATTCAATAATCAGAGCAATTAACTAGGACATATTATTGAACAATTGAAAGTACTTTCTTCACAATCTGCACACTTAGCAGACACATCATCAGACATCGAGCCAATCCTTAAGTTCAGGGCCATGCTCACTGAAAAGCACTGTTTTGTACATGGATATGTTTTCCCCCTTTGGAACATACTTGACATCCTAAGTAGAAAGGGAAATAGCAAATTACATATTAAAGGTACAATTAATACACTGCATTGTGATCTTCTGTGTGTTTAAATCAAATCTCGGCAATGAAGTGATGCAAGTTTAACAGTCATTGTGTTCATTCAATCAAAGGATGCAGATCTGAAAGACCCATTCACTATGTACTTCAGTCTGCCATAGTTCAAGGCCAATCACATGGAAGGAAGGTGATCATATTCATAGATGGATATGGTAAGGTCATAGTAATTGACCTTCCAATTCAATTTACTATTTATCCTGCAACCTGTAAGTAAAGTAACTTTTACAAATGTTTGTTCATGGAGGATAAACATTTCAAATTTTGTGCCTAACACGAAGTCTTGTTCATGTATATATGTTTGTTTTTGTTTTTGTTTTCAAGACAGGGTTTCTCTGTGTAGCCCTGGCCATCTTGGAACTCACTTTATAAATCAGTCTGGTCTCCAACTTAGAGACCCTCCTGCCTCTGCCTCCCAAATGCTGGGATTAAAGGTGTGTGCCACCACCACCCAGCGTCTGTTAATATTGTTAACATTACAGTGTGGTAAAACCACATACTTTTGTACTGTGTAATTTTTAAGTTTTGACTTATGGCACGATCTTGCACTAGTAGGGTGTTCACTGTGAGACAGAGGAAAGTTTGCAGGGTCCCTACCAAAGTTGTCTGTACTTTGTTGAGAGGCTTGGTACCTCCCTGGTGCACATATCCACGGCTTCCTCAGGACCCTCTCAGAGTGAGCACTCACTTGTTATGAACGAGAAACCATCATTGACATTTTTATGGTCCACTAATCTCAATTAGGGTTCACTCTGGGGTCCTCCAGTCTGTAGGCTTCAACCGGTGGGCAATGGCCCATGCCTATGGCACAGTATCTACCACACCCTGTAGGCTCTGTCTATTCACCCCCCCCCCCCTTGTTCCCTTTTCTGTTCAGTATTTCGGCACCCAACTCTCCCTTGATGATCTTGAGATGGAAGAAAGAAAGCCAAGACGTACCAGTTCCTGAGTGTCTGCTGCTCAGCAAGGAGGAAGGCGGAGCTCGGCCGTCAGGCTCTCGGGCGGCTCACAGAGAGCGATGTTGGAGGATATGACAAAGCGTCACCAGGACGACACCTGTCCCCTTCAGGGAGGAACTGGGCATGTGTGAACATTATCAGTGGGGATGGGGAAAGGAAGGGAGAGCTGATGGTCACAGCACAGACTTTCCAAAGGTCCTATGTGTATATGGAGTTGTTATAGCCTAAAAGGCGTCTGAAGCCCAGGTTTCACACGCCTAGGTGCACCGTAGGATTTTTTTTTTTGATACCTTTAACACATTCTCTTGTTTTTGGTTTTTTTTTTGCTGTTGTTGTTTTTTGTTTTTTATTTTTCGAGACAGGGTTTCTCTGTGTAGCTTTGCGCCTTTCCTGGATCTCGCTCTGTAGACCAGGCTGGCCTCGAACTCACAAAGATCCGCCTGGCTCTGCCTCCCAAGTGCTGGTATTAAAGGAGTGCGCCACCACCGCCCGGCTACACATTCTCTTGTAAAGTAAGAAGCAGGCAAACTTCTTTGGACTGTGTGGTAAGAGGCAGCTTTCGCTATTTCTTAACGCTTTGCGAAGTAGCATCTTGTTCAGAAAGTATGGCTACAGGACAGGAAGGAGAGAGGTTCAAGTTTGACTAATATTAGACAGATTAGAACAGAATGAAAATAAGGCTGTGAGGGAATTTAATCCCAGTTCTAAGCACACGAGACACTGTGGCAGGACACCCGAGGCAATGAACTTATCCAGGAAAGAATTATTCAGGCTCACGGCTTCCAAGGTTTGCTGTTAGCCTGTGGTGAGGTGGCATGTCCTAGAGGCAGCACACGATAAAGTAAAACCATCCACTTCACCAGCCAGGCAGCCAAGAGGGAGAGGGAGGGGTCGGAACCCCAACATGTCCTTCAGGGGCATGTCCCACAGTGATCTGAGGACTTCCCACAAAGCCCCTCCTTTTAAATGTCCCACCACCTTTCCGAGCAGTACTCTTCTGGGGCCTAAGCCTCCCACACAGAGAATTTTGGGAGACGTGATCCAAACTGTAGCACACAAAACAAAGGCGCAGGACGGCCTTTGCTCTACGCTGTTGTCGTGATACAGTAGTTGACGATGGCCCTAGGGCTGAACTGCCAGAGCTCCCCCATCTGCATGGCTTTGGGCAGGTTATATCACTTCTCTGGGACTCGTTTTCTCCATCTGTAGAATGGGGATAACAGTGGTACTTTCCTCAGGGGGCTTTTATGACTACTAAGGTAATATTATGGTCATTTAGCAATGGTGTGCTATTCGACATTGCCTGGCACAATGTGTGTTATGAAGCCAGTATGTGTTAAATGAATATCCCATCCCTGTTTTTAATAGACATTTTTCTTAAATACAGTGACTTCAGATTTCTTAGAGATTTCTGTGTGTTGACCACAAAAACCTTATAGGTAAAAAGTTACTGGTATCTGAAATGTTGAGGTTTTTCTTCCCAACGTTGAATAGCGTTCTCTCCTAAACAAATGTTTTTTTTTTTTTTTATGTTCAAGGCTTCAGGTTGCTCCAATTTCTGGACAAGACTACTGAAAACACACAGAAGGACAGACAGATGTAGGCAGGAGCAGAGGTGTTTTCCAGGGGCACGGGGAGGGCAAGGAATGAGCTAGGAGAAGGCCAAGGAAGAGGGTTTGTTATTTCTTCCATAAAGACTCCCGGAATCTCTAGTTGGTCAGGGCAATCTAAAAGTCTTTAAGGTGGGGAGCCACCTGTCTTCGCTCCCCCCTGTAATACTGAATAAGGCTGGGGTTGTAGTATGCGTCACATAAAGTCACCCACATGGCAAGCAGCTTTGTTAAACGTGTTCAAGCCGCTAGTCATGGGGCTGGAGAGATGGCCAGAGAGAGGAGTGCATACTGCTCTTGGAGAGGACCTGAGTTCAGTTCCTAACACTATGGTGGGTGCCTCACAACTGCCTTTAGCTACAGTTCCACGGGATCTGACACACCTGGCCTCCTAGTGAACCAGCACACACACACACACACACACACACACACACACACACACACACACACACACCATTCTGCATGATGTCTCTGTAATTGAAAGGACTTAGAACTGGATGGCCCTTACCAGTACTTAGTGTTTAGAACACAGTGATGTGCTGTTATGTAGAACTGCATGTGTTTGGGAAGCCCCTCTACCCACCTCCCTTCTCCCCCAAGAGTTCCTTTTTAAAAAAATATTACCAAACTCTTTGACGGTGAATCTTGTAAGAAGACCACTCAATAAAGGGTAATGCTGTAAAATGCTGTAAAACTGAGTCCTTGTATCTGTTTGTAGTATCCACTGGATCAGATATATTTTCCCATTGCAGTTACTGAGTGTGTAAGGGATGGAGTGTGATGTGCTCCAAGGCTAATGTGTTAGTTTGGTTCCCAACTGGTAGAACCCGTCACTGTGATTTATTGGAACAGGGAAACCCTCTTCTAGTCAATAGATTCATTGATACATGATCCATGATACAACAGACCTGGGAAGTGTTAGAAATGATAAGATGGAGCCTAAGCAGAGGTGGTAAGTCACTTAAGGAACCCTGGAGAAGGGTTTTCTTGTGCTCAGCCCATTCCCCACGGTCTCTCTTTGCTCTCGCTGTCACAAGATGAGCAAGTTGTTCCATCATGTGCCCTATGCTGGTGCTCAGCCTAGCTTCACACTTAAGGCAATGGAACCGACAGACCACACACTGAAAACTCTGAAACCGTGAGCCAAGCAAATCTCTTCAAATTGCTCTCAGGTGGTTGTCGCAGTGGCAGAGAACTGGCTGACGCAGCAGAAGACAGGGCTGAGTGAATCAGTTTTCCTGGAGGATATGCATCTTAGCAGAAGAAAGCTAGGCTATAAAAACAAACAATAGAAAACCTATAAAACTGTTAAAGAGTTAGAGAAGAACCAGATTCTACATATTCCTCTTCAAGGTCTAGCCTGGTGAGTCTGCACAATTCTCCCCTCTATACACCCTCTCCAAACCCCCAGATCTAGCCTGTGTTCCATGTCCAGTGCCTGGGCCCAATCTGGATCTGGGCTTGTACTACAACCAACCTCTAGGCTTCCTCCAGGACCCACCTTGCCTGGCCCTGAACCCACAGGCTCCTCCCATGCAGCATTCAACCCCCACACTCTAGAGTTGAACCAGAATGCCCAGTACCTTCTGACTATATGATTTTATTCCACATAAGTCATTTCCGATCTCTAGAATCAACCCACCCATGTGACCTCTCTTCTCTCCCAACCTGCTGTGTACGTATCAGACTCAGAACTACCAAAAGAAGTCCACACACCCATATCTCATCACAAAAATACAAATAATATGAAAGATCAAGTCAGTATTTAACCTCCAAAACCTAAAGTCCTTTAGAAATGATTACCAATGAGAATTACATAAATTAATTCCAGGACACTGAATTTAAAAGAACATTTATAAGTTTCACCACAGAATTCAAGGAGTTTAAAGAAGATACAAAGACACAGCTCAGTGAAATTAGTGGGGAAAAGCTTAAAGAGAATAAACACCTGAGTGGTACCCAAGAAAATACAAATGTAAGATAGATGGAACCAATGAAGACGGCCCAGGACTCGAGAACAGAATTTTGTAAAGAGATAGGAACTTTGGAAAGGCCTTAAGGTAAGAGAAGATGGAAGTGAAAAATCAATTAATCCAACTTGAAAACTCAGGAGAGCCTTACAAATAGAACAGATCAAGCAGAAGATAGACTATCACTACCTGAAGATAAAGTAGAGGATGTAGACTAAATAAACAAGGAACATAATAAAAAATATAAACATATGAAAAGAACATATGGGGCATCATCAAAAGACTAAAGACCAAATTATAGCCATAGAAGAGAGAGAAGAATCCCAAGCCAATGACATAGACCAGATCTTCAACAAGATCATAGAAGAAAACTTGCCCAAATGGAGAAAAGGTATAGCCATACAATACAAAAGACATACAGAACACCAAATAGACAGGACCAGAAAAGAAAATTCCATGGCACATCATAGTTAAAACACTAAGTGTACAGAACAAAGAAAGTATATTGAAAGCTGCAAGAGGGAAAAAACAAAAACGTAAGTCATGTAAAAGGGAAAACCCATAAGAATAACGGCTGACTTCTCAATGGGAACTTTGTAAGACAGAAGAGTCTGTAGCAATCCATGCCAAGTTCCAACCCAGACTAATACACCAATAAATAAGATTGACAAACCCTTGACCTAACTAACCAAAAGAAACTATCCTCCGTAGTTGAAAGAGAAGGAAAAACTTTCCATTATATGAACAACCTAAAAAATTTATTTTCAACACACCAAACCTAAAAAAAACATTACAGGGAACAATATTATGTGATGAAGAGAGGAAGGAGCACAGCCAAGAGACTGTGGAAAGAAATATGAAGCCATAGTCACTAAAATACAAAGTAACACCGACAATACAAACAGCAACCAAAACTCAACAACACAATGACCACAATAAACACGTGTATTTCAGTGATAACTTTAAATATTAATGGCCTCAATTCTCCAATCAAAGGACACAGGCTGTCTGATGTATCAAGAAACAAAATCCATCTAAGTGTTGACTACAAGAAACACATCTCAGCTCTAAAGATAAGGACTTCCTTAGAGTAAAGGGATAGATAAAAATACGATGAAATGGAAGCAAGCAGCCATTACTGTTCTAATGTCTGATAAACAGACTTCAAACTAAAACTAATCAGAAGAGACAGACATTTCATTCTAATCAAAGGAACAGTTAACCAACAAGACATTACTATCCTAAACACAATAAATCTTTACAAATTCAAAATGATTGAAATAACTCTTTGTATCCTATCTGACCACAATGCAGTAAAGTTTAAAGTCAACAGCAGCAAAGCTCTAGTAAATACACAAATTCATGGAGACCAAACAACTCATTACTAAATGATAAATGAGCCAAAGAAAAAAATCAAGAAAGAAATAAAAAAAATTCCTGGAACTAAATTAAAATGAAAATACAACACAACAAAACCTCTGTGACTCAGAGAAAACAGTCCTCC
The DNA here is from genome assembly GCF_004664715.2 of Peromyscus leucopus. Taxonomy (NCBI): domain Eukaryota; kingdom Metazoa; phylum Chordata; class Mammalia; order Rodentia; family Cricetidae; genus Peromyscus; species Peromyscus leucopus. The sequence goes on from NC_051074.1 coordinate 54,822,563, forward strand.
AAGAGAAATTTATAACTCTAAGTGACTACATCAAAAAAAAATCAGGATACAAATAAATAACAATGATTCAATGCAAAAATCTGTAAAGACAAGAACAAACCAAATCTAAACCCAATCAATGTCAAGAAATAATAAAAATCAGAGCAGAAAATAATGAAATACAAACAAAGGAAACAATACAAAAAATCAACAAGTGGAAAACTAGTTCTTTAAGAAGATAAATAAGATTGACAAACCCTTGACCTAACTAACCAAAAGAAAGAGAAGACACAAATTAACAAATGAAAAAATGAATAGGGAAATGTTACAACAGGCAACAAAGAAATTCAGATTGTGAAGGAATTATTTAAAAAACTACTCTATTAAACTGGAAAACCTAAAAGAAATGGATGAATTTCTAGATTCAGCCAAATCATGAAAATTAAACCAAGAAGAAGTCAACAACTTAAACAGACCCATAGCAAATGGGGAGATTGAAATAGTATTGAGCATTCCAACTTAAAAAAAAAAAAAAAAAGGCCAGAATCAGAAGGACTCACAGCAGAATTTGATCAGATCTTCAAAGAAGATTTACAGGCAATATCTCTTTAACTACTCAAAAAAAAAAAAAAAAAAAAAAGTAGAAACAGAAGGAGCACCCTCAGCCTCCTTCATTGAAGCAAGCGTCACTCTAATGTCAAAATCAGGAAAAGATCCAACAAAAAAACAAAACAAAAAAAAAACAAAACAAAAAACAAAAAACAGCAGGCCAATGTAAGTCTGATGGACACAGACTCAAAAATGCTCCAACATAATACTTGCAAACAGAATACAGATACACATAAAAAAGATTATGCACCATATCCAAGTTGGCTTTGTCCCTGAAATTCAGGGATGGTTCAACATAGTCAAGTCAGCAAATGTAATAAACCACATAAAGGGATTTATGGACAAATATCATATGATCATCTCACTGATGCAGAAAAAGTGTTTGACACAATCCAACATGCCTTCGTGATAAAAGTTCTACAGAATGTAGGGTACAGGGCTCATATCTCAACATAATAAAAGCTATATATGAAAAAGACCACAGCCAACATTGTCTTTGATGGAGAAAAACATGAAGCAATCCTGACATCAAAAATAAGACAGGGATTTCCACTATTCCCACTCCTTTTCAATGTTGTTCTTGAAGTGCTAGCTAGAGCAATAAGGTAAGAAAAGAAAATTAAAGGGACACAAATAGGAAAAGCCAAACTAATTCTGTTGGCAGATAACATGGTATTATATATTAGGAATCCCAACATTTCTACCAGAAAACTTCTAGAAATGAAAAACAAATTCAGCAATGTAGCAGGAATCTTAAAAGTTCTTATTAATAAAATCAAACCCGAGGCGAGTTATTGGGGTCCATGCTGGTAGATCAGAGAGACAGAACAAGCCACAGCTAACCTCACCTGGTCAACTTCTCAGCTGGTCTTGTTTCCTCAGACTGGAAGCTTCTGTGTCCTCATCCCAATGGCTCTCAGCTGAACTGCTGCTGGAAAGCCTGAAGCTTAACTAGCCACATGCTTAACCAGCCAAAATGCTTCTAGTTTCTGGTCCTCATGCCTTATATATCTTTCTGCTTTCTACCACCACTCCCTAGGATTAAAGGCTGGCTTTCTGGGATTAAAGGTGTGTGTCACCATGCCTGGATCTTTCCAATGTGGCCTTGAACTCACAGAGATCCAGAGGGATTTCTATCTCTGGAATGCTAGGATTAAAGGTGTGTGCTATCACTGCCTAACTAGTGGCTTTTCTGTTCTCTGACCCCAGATAAGTTTATTAAGGTACACAATATTTTGGGGAACACAATATCACCACACAGCAATGCATCAGAATACAGAATCAACTTGTACAAATAAAATAGCTTTTCTACACAGCAACAACAAACATTGGCTGAAAGAGAAAACAAACACACTCCCATTCACAATAGCCTCAAAAGATATATCTACGAATAAATCTAGCTAAGGAAATGAAAGACTTTTACAAAGAAAACTTTAAACTTTTTAAGAAACAGATAAAGACACAAGAAAGTAGAAAGACATCCCATGCTCATGGATTTGTAGAATTAATGTTGTGAAAAAAAAAATGACCATTTACCAATCTATTTACAGATGCATTGCAACCCCAATCAAAATCTTTATCTCATTCTTCACAAAAATAGAAAAAAATATCTCAAAATTAATATGGAATCACAAAAGATCCCAGATATTCAAAACAATACTGAGCAAAAAGCACACTGTTGGAGGGACTGCTATTCCAGATCTTTAGATATATTACTGAGCCATAGTGATAAACATAATGTGGTACTCCCATAAAAACAGACACATAGACCAATGGAACAAAATTGAAGACACAAACATATGATGGTATTTTATTTGTACTGAAATGTGATTTTCATTGTATGTTAATAAATAAAGTTGCCCGGGGGTCAGAGCTATTAGAGCCATAGCAAGAGCATGGTGTTGGTGGCACATGCCTTTAATCCTAGCACTTGGTAGAAGAGCTAGGTAGATCTCTGTGTGTTCAGGGATACAGCCAGCATTGGAGACATACGCCTTTAAGACATGGAGGGCGGTACTTACAGGCAGTGACGAGGGAGTCATGTGTTTGAGTTTACAACCAATGAGAAGGCAGAACAGAAAAATTATTTAAAGACAGACACACAGGAAGTAGCTCTCTTTTGGGAAGCTAGGAGCACTGCAGGAGGTAAGATTTTAGCTCTGAGCTCTGACCTCTCGGCTTTCTCTTTTACATTGGTTCTGTGTTTTTTATTTTAATAAGATGGTTGGTTACATCTACACAAACATGAGTACATAACTTCAGCCATTTAATATTTGACAAGATGCCAAAAACATAAGCTAGATAAGAGAAAGCATCTTCAAGAAATGGTCTTGGGAAAATGGAATGTCCACAGGTAGGAGAATGAAATTATACCAGTATCTATCATCTTTCACAAATACTAGCTCCAAATGGATCAAAGACCTAAATGTGAAAGCTGAGGCTACCAGAGGAAAACATAGGCAGTATCATACAAATATAGATGCAGGAAATGACTTTCTGAATAGGACTCTATTTGCTCAGAAATTAAGATGTACAACTGACAAGCGGAACTTCATAAAACTAAAAAGCTTCAGCATATCTAAAGAAGCAATACATTTCATGAAGAGAAATAGGAAGGAATTTTTGTCATTTGTAATCTGATGAAGGGTTAATGTCCATAATATATATATATATATATATATATAAAAGAGTCAGAAAAATAAATGACCCCTTTAAAAAGTAGGCCTGAAACCTGAAGAGAGAGTTTTCAAAAGAAGAAAAAAATGACTAAGAAATATCTCAAAAAAAGAAAGAAAAAACTTCATCATCACTGGCAATCATCACTAGAAATGCAAATCAAAACAACTTGGAGATTTCATCTAACTGCAGCCAGAGTTCAAAGATCAACAAAACAAACAACAAAAAGTACTGGAGAAGATATTGGGAAAGGGGAGCCTTCATTTACTGTGGTGGGATTCCAAATTGGTTCTGCCACTCTGGAGATCAGTGTGGAGATTCTCAAAAAAGCCCAAAATACATTTGCCATATTATCCAACTACACTACTCCTCGGCATGTGCCCAGAGGACTCAACATCACACTCCACAAATAGTTGCTTAGCCACGAGTACTGCTGCTCTATTCACAATACCAAGGAAATGGAAACAACCTAAACGCCCTTTAACTGATGAGTGGACAATGAAAATGTGATGTGTATACACCATGGCACACTATTCAGCTGTAAATAAAAATGAAATCGTATACTTTGCAGGTAAATGGATGGAGCTAGAAAAGATCATGTTGAATGAGGTAGCCCAAGCCCAGAAGAACAAAGATCACATATTCTCTTTCATTGGAGGCTCCTAACTCTAAATCTTCAGCTGTGAGTATATAGTCTGTAGTGACTACAGAAACCAGGAGTGTTTAGAGTTGGGGGACGAGTAGAGAGGGGGAAGAGAGTACTAGTGATCTGAAGGGGGGATGAGAAAGGGGTGACTTTAATTAGGAGGGATAAGAGAGAGACAGAAGAAGGGAAGAGGATAAATAACAAAGAGGATATTTGAAGAAGTCTTAAGGAACCATACTATTAATTATCTACCTAGAAATGCCCATACAACTCATAAGTTGGTATATAAATGCACATACAGAGTTCAAGTGAAGCTTTCCCACCTGGGCTGACAAGAGTCGAAGACCATATAACAAAACCCCCATTTCAATGATGAAATGAAATAGTTTCATCAGTTAATTGGAGTGCTAGATGTCAGGGACCGAACATGAACCATGGAAAAGTACTAGCTAGGCCAGAGAACAAGCCACAGGCCCTAAACCAGATGCCCTCGGTCAGGTAGGTCAGGTAGCATAGCAACAGAACAATGGGCCCTGACCAGTGACATTATCACCTAGCACAACATCCTGCAGCCTCCCGACCTGCATGTCCCCCCTCACCTGCACGTCCCCTCTCAGCTGCACGTCCCCCTCCCTCCTTCCTGCCCCCTCCCCCCTCCCATGCTATATAAGCCTTGCTGAGGAGAATAAAATTTGCAGCTTGATCCGAACCCTGTCTTGCTGTCTTCCTTCATGTCTCTCCGTCCCTTTCATTCTCTCCCGCAGGTGGGTCGCCCCTGTTGACACCCCACTGGCCAGGGCACTAGATAGTAAAAAATTTTGTCAGTCACCTCTGTACACACAGGTAAAAATTGTTTCTTTGGCAATGTTAACTTTTTAATGTAGTTGTAAAATTTCATTATAATCTATTGCCAAAAAACATTAAGAATGTTGTATAGCTGTATAAAAAGCAACTAGTTTTTTAAAGGATAAATGTTTTAAAGTTAACAACATATTTTTTTAAAAAAATTTAAAGTGAGAAAGTGAAAGAGTCATTGTGTTTCCCTGGTAAGAGAGGCTTCTCAATGGTAAGGGAGGCTTCTCAATGGTAAGAGAGGCTTCTCAATGGTAAATGAGGCTTCTCAATGGTAAGGGAGGCTTCTCAGTGGTAAGGGAGGCTTCTCAATGGTAAGGGAGGCTTCTCAATGGTAAGGGAGGCTTCTCAATGGTAAATGAGGCTTCTCAATGGTAAGGGAGTCTTCTCAATGGTAAGGGAGGCTTCTCAGTGGTAAGGGAGGCTTCTCAGTGGTAAGGGAGTCTTCTCAATGGTAAGAGAGGCTTCTCAATGGTAAGAGAGGCTTCTCAATGGTAAGAGAGGCTTCTCAATGGTAAGAGAGGCTTCCCAATGGTAAGAGAGGCTTCCCAATGGTAAGAGAGACTTCTCAATGGTAAGAGAGGCTTCTCAATGGTAAGAGAGACTTCTCAATGGTAAGAGAGGCTTCTCAATGGTAAGAGAGACTTCTCAATGGTAAGAGAGGCTTCTCAATGGTAAGGGAGGCTTCTCAGTGGTAAGGGAGGCTTCTCAGTGGTAAGGGAGGCTTCTCAATGGTAAGAGGCTTCTCAATGGTAGGAGAGGCTTCTCAATGGTAATGGAGGCTTCTCAGTGGTAAGGGAGGCTTCTCTGCAGGGTGGCAGTGAGCTGTACCACCAGAAATTGGGAGCCACATGGAAAATATAAAATCCTGAAGAAGGGAATCAGCGAGTCAGTGTGTGATGATGTCAGTGCTGGGATTTTACCCACCCAGCAAACAGTGTGGGCATCATGTTCCCATCAATTGTCTCTGCCTCTCAAGTACCATGAGGACAGTAAGTGGGCCAACTGGATGCTGCTTGTTCAGTGTGTTTGTGTCCTTCTGGGAAATGCTGTGCTCTGGAACTCACTGCTTTATCTTTATCACGTGGCCAAACACAATGCCACTCCCTGTAGAGGGACACTAGTTTATCCAACCCACCTGGGCATCTTGTATTTACCCCCAGGCCTTTGGAGTGAGCAGAATGGTTAGGCTCAAGGCAGACCACCTCTTCCAGTGGGGTTGGGGTAGAGTTCTGAGCACGCTAAGAAGCAAGTTAGGCTGTGCAGGACCTGATGCAGTCCGGCCAGAGTTTACTTAAGGATGGTGTGGAACGTCATTAACCTCTGGCCTTATTTCAGTACTCATGGATACCTACATGCATCTCCTTACTCTGTGCAGCACTGAGCTAGGATTCTAACCGGAAACTGATGGAATGACTGAAGTAACTGGAGAAAATATGTAATAAGGAGCTTAGTACATGGGTGTGGGGACAATGTGGCTGGGATATCGGTCACCCCATTGATCTCCAGGGTTGATTCAGCTGATCCGGCTGGCCAGGCGGGGGTCTCCTTCCTCCCTCACCAGTGGCTCCACGTGCATCCCTCCGGGAGCTGTGCACTGGACAGCTTTCCTGGAATAGAGGAGGACCGGTCTTCGGTCAAGGGTGTCCGAGTAGCTGCACTGTCCTGCTAGAACCTCCCAACAAGTTCTCAAGAGCCCAGAGCAGGGGTGGCTGGGTGAAAGGCACCCAACAAGGATGATGACACTCAGGGACCACTGTCACCCTGTGAGGCCTGTCAGGGCAGCCGTCATCGATAAGACAGCAAAGAGAGAGGGCAGGGATGGGGCTGAGGGAGAGGGATAAAGCCCCATCTCGCTTCCTTCTTCACATCTTTGCTGCGGTTGCTTCTCATCCTTTTCACCAGAAAAGCTCAACTCTTGTGGAAGGTGGGAGTCGTTGCAGAGGTCAGCAGCCAGGGTCCAGAGCAGGACGGACAAGGAAGGAAAATGGATCTGGGAGGACACACGGAAAATAATCAGCACTCTGCCGTGCCTTTTTTTTTTTTTTTTTTTGAGCATGGATCTCAGTATTCACTTTGTAGCCCAGGCTGGCTTAGATCTCCAGCTCCCCCTGCCTCTGCTTCCTAAGCTGTGGAGCCATAGACATGCATTACACTTGGCTGTTCTGTTCCTTTGTTGAAAAGGGTATGTCCTCCTGTGTCCTCACATATCCCAGCCTGACCTCAAGCTCTCTGTGCAGACAAGGAGGACTGTGAACTTCTGATCCTTTTGCCAGCACATCCGGAGTGCTGGGTTCCCAGGAATGTGTACCATCATGCCCAGTTCATGCGGTGCCGGGGATTAAACCTGAGGCTTCACACACGATAGGCAAATACCTTACCAACAAAAAGCCCTGTCTTTCTCATCCTGTTATTTAAATTAATAGAAAGCTACTTCATATCCAGAATTCTAAAATTGTGATCAAAGGCACTCTGCCTTAGCAGCTCCCCATACATCCTTTTTCAAATTCATTTTAAAGAGACAGTGGGAAGCTGTTAACTTTGCCTTTTACAAGTTAATGTCCTTGTAAAATCGGGCTGACTCATCCATTTGCATCCAAGGTGCTAAAGGCATTTGTGTTCTGTTTCCACTCAGGAAGGAGACCTGGCCAGAGAGACGGAAAAAGTTGGATTCGACTCTCGAGCTTACAGTGCCTGGTTATGAAATGACAGGGTTGCTGATGCCGTCCAACTCTCGGGCCGGTGCTGAGCTGGACCACCACATTCAGTCTGGAAAGGAGCTCCGTCCGGCAGGGGAGAGCTGCTGCTTACGTTTGCGGGAAGCGCTGCTTCACCTTGTGCTGTTTACTGGAAACATTTTAAATTCTTCCTTAACCAGTGTTCTTGTATCTACCCCCTCGGAACTGCAGTTTTATTTTTAAATGTATTTAGATCTTGGTTTAAAAAAAAAATCAATTTAGACACATACGTGATGCAAGCTGTCCAGGCAATACCTAGCACTGAAAACAAATCGGGTGTTTGACATGACCCCTCTTTCTCCTGTTAGAATCCAAACAAAGCTATCCCTGTAGCTTGTGGCCCAGGTGTTATCTTACTGTCTACACGTGCGATCTAATTAGAAGCTGGCTGTGCGCATGGCCACCTTCGGGTTCATTGCGTTCTGCTAGGACATGGGGATTTGTACCATCTATATTTGTACACAGCGTCACTAAAACCAGGGTCTGGCGAACTCACTTAAATTTAAACACTGGACATTTTTTGTGGAACAATTTTTTTCTTTTTTAAATCAGGCCTCTAAACTTTCACTTTAAAAACACAAGTGGCTTTTCATAGCCACCGTGATATTTAAAGGCAGGGAACGCCCCTGTAAGCCATTTGTATTAAGATGGCATGTGGAAGTGATTTGCTCACTAGTTCTTCAAGGTGCAAACACGCATGCTTCTATTTATTTCTTAGGCCAGGTTCAAGAATCCTGACTCTCATACTCAGAAGGCTCTGGCCAGCCTAGCATCATGATAGAGCTGAATAAGAGGACTTTGGGTTAACTGGTCCAGGTCCTGCGTCCCAGGCCAGGGAGCTGATTGAGAGGGAGGTTGACATTTGTCAGGGTGACCCAGTGGAGGTGGCCTAGAACCCAAACCTCCCAGCCACCAGACAATTATCCTTCCTAAAATTAAAAGGAGAACATGTTCATAAATAATATTTGTATGAGTCCTTGTTAGCAAAGATACCAAGTGACAGAGACAAGGCCACAGGCCTTATTACCACTTCAACCCCAGCGTTTCCCCGGAATTAGTCCTGGTACTGCTGCTGAACTGCTGCAGACTTCCCGCAGCCTTCTGTACACACTCATATGTAAAGAGCAAGATGTAGAAATGTGTGCACATTTTAAAATAAAGGCAGCTGTTCTAATGGTCTTCTTGTTTCTTTGAGACAGGATCTCAGGTAGCCAAGCCTGGTCTCAACCCCTGTGTAGCCTAAGATGACTTTGAACTCTTGGTCCTCCTTCCTCTACCTCCTGAGAGCCGGGATTACAGGTGTGTGCCACCACGTGCTGGTTTATGGGTGCTGGAGATAGGACTCTGGGCTCCGTGCATGCCAGGCAGATGCTCTGTCACCTGAGGGACACATTCCCAGTCCATGTTCTGTAGCTTCTTTAGGAAAACAAAACAATGTCACACTGTCCACTGGGTCCTTGGACATTTTTCTGAGTCTTCATGAATCTACCCTATTTTTAAAATGTGCTGGTTAATTTTTTAGAGTATGAATAAGCCATTTCTAGATGTTTAGGTTGCTCCCCCTCCTCCTTTTATTCCTCCTCCTCCTCCTCTTCCTCCTCCATTACACACAGCATCATAATACACTGCTTCAGGAGGTTTAGTGAGCACCAGCGTGGCCCATTAGAAGAGATCATTGGGACCATGTAGTGGGACCATGTAGTCTATTCTCTCCACATGTTTGAGCTCAGTAGCTCAGGGGTGGGACATTTCTAACAAGCTTGCAGAGGGTGCTAATGCGCCAAGGATCCTCCTTCAAGAAGCAGTGCTGGGACATCGTTGCCCGGGTCCCCGTGTGGCGCCGTGACCGGTCTTGCGTGGGAATGCTGGTTCATATCACAGCAGGTGCCAAAGACTTGCTGGGTTACAGAGCATGCGTGTTTTAAATGAACGGACACTGAGAAATTATTCTTCCACAGAGCAGGTGTACACAAGGCATGATGATGCTTGTATCTCCAGTGTTGCTGGTGTAAATAGCCTCTTGCCTCTCCCCGATTGCTAATGATATTCTCCGTCACTTCAGGACTTCGGGACTATACAGGCCTTCCGTGAACTGCATGTTCACATTTCACGGCCCAAGCTCATTTTTCAAATGGATGATTCATTTGGTTTTTATTTTTATTTTTTGTCGTTACTTGATTTTGTTGTTATGTGTTTAAAAATAGATGTTTTAGATATTACCTCTTGCTCTTTTATATATATGACAATGGTTTTCTCTGCTCTTTTCTTTATAGGACACAATTATTAACATACTATTAATTTTCTAATGCTAATGGAATGGCACTGGTCCCTTGGAAGGCCATAAAAATTCCAGAATAAGGCATCCTTTTCCTTTTGAACCCTCAGTGCATATCCCTATACCCACGCTGCTAAATGCTGGCTGGTAGCTGACAGATTATGGAGATCCTGTAAAGGGGAATAAGTGGGCGGTTCCCCCCAAATCCTTTTAACCAAAGGATATTCCATTTCACCCTAAACCAATGTAAGGGAATCAGACGCGCCTATGTAGTTAAAATAAAGCAACCTCTCTCTAGTCAACATGGAATTCCTGTAAGCTCCTGAATAAAAGTTCTCCTCAGCCACTTTGACATAGGATTATTCTCTTTTGACATATTATAAACATTAAAGAAAATTTAATGCCCATCTGGACGGTTCGTTTTTGCCAATTGCTACCACCACCAGCTGCAAAAGTACGCCGACTACAAGCCATCCAGCTGCCACACACTCCCGGTGCCAAGAGAGAGCAGGCTGCCAACGTTGCTTCAAGTGGCTGGGCTGGGCTGGAGCCAGGACCGAGGAAGAAGCACAGTAGTCAGAGCTCAGATTGTCAGTGGCACAATTTGTATTTGCTTTTATTATTTTTTTTTTTTTCTGGTCATCTACTGTGGGAGGCTGCTGGGGACACCATCCCTTTCCTGGAAATGGCAGCAAAACATGTTGATCCTTCTTCCTCTGCCTTTTATGTTCTTGCTTGGCATCCTCCGTGTTCACATGCTGCCTGCACGCAGTCATTAGCAGGAAGTGCCTGGAGCGGCGGAAAATGGTGCCATCTCTCCAAGACTGGCTTTCCCCAGCCCTGACTCTCTCTCTCTCTCCCCATCCCTAATGGCACACTTCTCCTTCGATTTTTTTTTTTCAAGTTTGTTTGGCATTGTTTTCTCACAACATATCAGAGAGAAACTGCCTCCGGAGTGGGTGGTATCCTAGAAGGGTTCCTACATTCGAGTCCTTGAGTCCCAAGTGTCTCCCTTGAGCAAGGGGTGGGGGGTCCTTCTCCCTTTGAGAAACAAAGAGCTCCCAGATGAAGCGAGGACTTCTCTATCGACTTCTGTGATGGATTGTACTGGGTCATGGGGTAATCCTGTGATGGGAAGATTGGTCATCTCCTTCCCGAGGAAGTCAGACGTTACATGACTCACTTTAGCCAATAAACCGTGGGCAGAGGGATGTGTTTGCGTTCCACACTAGTAGTTTTGAAAGGCAACTTGGGATTTGAAATCTCTTCTCTCTTTCTGCCAGAAGAACCTCCAAATGGGCACAGCTCTGTCAGCCTGGGTCCTAAAACGGGGAGGACATGACTGACCACCATGGATAGATGTTTGAGATTAGCGGTCATTACATCAAAGCTGAACACAAGGAGACAGGAGCAGTGAACTTGCATTTGTAAGTTTCTACAAACTGTAGCTAATCTACTGAAAAAAGAAAACAAAAACAAAAACAAAACAACAACAACAACAAAAAAAAAAAAACAGACAAGTTGTTTTTTAGACTAGGCAGAGTTGCCCGTCTGCTACTGTGCGTCTGACCAGATTAGCACAGGGTCTTATACTGTGAAGTGCTGTGGGAATCCCAGAGCCCTCTGATGAGCTGTTTCTCTTCCCAGAGGAGGAAAAGGAAGCCCCAAACCAAAGCAGCACTCCGGTCAGCCAGCTGGTTGACAAAGGGACATGGCCTAGGAAGGACATGGCCTAGACTAGAGAGGATGCTGAGCCCCAGTCCCATGCTTCTAGAGCTTTCTGCTCAGGACTCCAACTCAGAAAACAATGGAGGAGATATAGAGACCCATAGTCAAACATCAGGCAGAGCTCAGTAAATCCTGCAGAGGACAGGGAGAAAGGACTGTAGGAACCAGAGGGGCCAAGGACATCACAAGAAAACCCACAGAACCAACTAACCTTGCTCATAGGGCCTCACAGAGTCTGAACCGACAACCAAGGAGCCTGTGTGGGACTGACCTAGCACTCTGCATACACAGTTGTGTAACTTGGTCCTCTCCTGAGACTCCTAACAGTGGGAGCAGGGGCTGTCTCTGACTCTGTTGCCTGCTTTGGGGACCCATTCCTCCTGCTGGATTGCCTCATCCAGCCTTATAGGAGATGCCTAGTCTCACTGCAACTTGATATACTGTGATGGAGTAATATCCATGGGAGGCCTGCCCTTTTCTGAAGAGAAACAGAGGAGGAGGAGTGGATGGGGGATGAAGGAAAAACTTTGGTTGGGATGTAAAAACAAAACAAAAAATAAAATAAACAACCCTCCCAAAGAAAACACTGGAAGAAAGGCAATTTTTTTAAATTTATTTTTATTTGCATTGGTGTTTTGCTGCATGTATGACTGTGTGAGGATATCAGATCTTGAGTTACAGACAGTTGTGAGCTGCCATGTGGGTGCTGGGACTTGAACCCAGGTCCTCCGGAAGAGCAGTCAGTGCTCTTAACCACTGAGCCATCTCTCCAGCCCCAAAAGGCAATATTTTTAAATAACAGTTTTCTATTGTTTACTTAACACCTTCACCCATAAGCTCTGTACTGCCCCCCTTTATTTGTGCTGTGGCCCCCCCATCAAGGGTACCTCGTATCACCCACAGGAATGCATATAGGGAAGCAAACGTACTTGAAAGTACCAACGGAGAAAGGGTCTCTTCTTGTGTTGCCCCCCCACACACACACTCACACTCAGCATCCTCTTCACGGGATCTTACAGTGGAGAGGTGACTCCGCGTCACCGCTTTCCAACCCACTGGTGTCTGATTTTATTTAGAACATGAAAAGGGATTGGCTTGCTGCCTTTTAGTAAATTCCTGTGAAGTTTTACCTCCTGGAAAACTAAGACTCGGGCCTTATTCTCACCACAGGTCTCTTCAGATTGCTTTAATCTTCTTGTGTACTTGATTCTCACAGCAAGCTTATGTAGATGTAACCAACCGTCTTATTAAATAAGAAACACAGAAATAATGTAAAAGAGAAAGCCGAGAGGTCAGAGCTCAGAGCTAAAATCTCACCCTTCCTCCTGCTGTCCCAGCTTCGCGAAAAGAGACCTACTTCCTGTCGGTTCGTTTTTTTATAGTATGTTGTTCTGCCTTCTCATTGGTTGTAAACCCAAACACATGACTGCCTCGTCACTGTCTGAATGTACAGCCCCCTAGGTCTTAAAGGCATATGTCTCCAATGCTGACTATATCCCTGAACACACAGAGATCTTATGGGATTAAAGGCGTGTGCCACCACCGCCACACTCTTGCTATGGCTCTAATAGCTCTGACCCTGAACACACAGATATCTATGGGATTAAAGGCGTGTGCCACCACCGCCACACTCTTGCTATGGCTCTAATAGCTCTGACCCCCAGACAACTTTATTTATTAACATACAATCAAAATAATAATTCAGTACAATTAGATTACCACCACAAGCTTATGATATAGTTTTCTTATTGTCCTTCATTTACTGATAGGAAAATGGAAGCACAGAAGAATTAAGTATCTTCCCCAAGTTAGAGACCTTGGCCGTGGTCAATCTAGGGTTCGAACCGGGGTGGTCTAACTGTGCTGTCACTGGAGTAGTTGTGACATCATAAAGGCGACACTCACAGAGGCCAGGCACGGTGATGTGAGTTTTAATCACCAGCACTCAAGTTGAAGAAGCTCTAGCGGATCTCTGTGAATTACAGGCCAGCCTGGTCTACATAGTGAGATCTAGGCCAGCCTGGTCTACATAGTGAGATCTAGGCCAGCCAGGACTACATAGTGAGACCTTGTCTCAAACTAACAGTGTGACACTCACAGCCACCACTGCACAAGTACAGACCTGAAGAGCAAACAGCTTCACACACACCCTCCACACCCCATCACACCTACCCCGCGACCCTGAATGGAACCGGCTTGAGGACACAAAGCGACTTGTCCAAAGTCGTCACATAACCGGTGAACCTAGACTTCAAGGCCAAGTGCATCTGACATCAAAGTCCATCCTCTCTCCATTTGGCCATGTTGCCTTTCCTGTCTTCTCTACAAGCAAGCCACAGGGGAAGCGGGAAGCGCCGCTTTTGGCTGAACAAATTCCCATTGCTTTATGCACCACAGGCCTAATAGCATAATAGCAAAATCTCAGCCGCTAACAATCTAGATTCCCACAGAATAGATGGAAACCCACTCAGGGAGAAAGTGACCAGGCAGAAACAGCATTGGCTCTGCGTCCTGTGGCAGCACCTTTGGCCTTAGCCTCTAAGGGGCCACGGTCCTCACAGCCCTTCCTCGGCTCCCTTTGTAGCTGTGAAATGGAGGCGTGATTGGACAAGCCCCTCAGGCTGCTGAACTGTGATGTTAGTTGTGGGGCTGATAGTAAAACTTGGGTCCTTTTCTCGGCAATCACACTCCTTGTGATGGATTTCACAGCTTTCCACTCTCTGGCAATGTCTTTTGCAGAGATTTCCAAAGCCTGATTGGGATTTTCTACTCCCAAATGTGTTGAAATCGTTATTAAAAAGAAACATTAGATAAATAGAGTTTGGGGTTGTGTGTGTGCTTTAAATTTTAAGGGGGTTGTGCCAAGGCTGTCGCAATAGAAGAGAGTGGACTTTGTAAGTCACCGAGTCTGACTGCAGATTCTCAATCTGTGGCCAGGGTGATGGGAAGAATCTGCGTGTTCCATGACTCAAAATGTGGGAGAATGTAAAATCTTACAGCCTTGGGGGTTCCCAAGCTTTCCACCTGTGTTAGAATATGGCTTAAAGGAATATTCACAGTCTTCCTTCCTTCCTTCCTTGCTTCCTTGCTTCCTTCCTTCCTTCCTTCCTTCCTTCCTTCTTTCCTTCCTTTTTTTTTTTTTTCTTTGCTAACACTATAACTTGACATCAGCCCTTCCGGTCTGGTGTGCAGCTTCCTGGGCCTCTTCTATCTTCAGCCCCCAGCTCTGAAACTCTACCTTTGTCCCTTTGTCCGCCCTCACTTGTCCCCTTTTCATTGGCCCTGCGACCCCTCCACAGGCAGGACCGCAGACATGGAGGCTGGGGAGAGGCATATGCTTCCCTCAGGGTGTGATCTGAGAGCCTCATGCATGCGTTCCCTCCACTCGGTCTGTCCTCCTGAACTTGGCAGCATGGCTGCCCCTGGACTGCAGAGAGGTGAGGCTGGATTCTGTGTCCTGAATTAGTCAGCTCTGCATCACTGTGACAAAATGCCCGAGTCAGTCATCTCAGGAAAGGAAAAGCTTCCTTGTGGCTCACGGTTTCTGAGGTGTTAGGCCAGAGTAACTGGGTTTTGTGCATTGGAGTTCTGATGCCACAGCACATCATGACGGGAACACCACACAGGAGATGCTCAATTCACGGAGTCCAGGAAGCAGAGAGAGAAAGAGAACCAGGGGAGGACCTAGGTCCCCAATATTCCTCCAAGGACACGTCCAGTGACCTAGCTTCCTTTCAGAGGTCCTCTTAATGGTCTATCACTTTCCTGTAAAGCTATGTCCTCAACACAGAGTTCCCGGGGGGGGGGGGGGGGGGGGGGGGGGGAGCGGGGAGGGCATTCTTCTCGATCTAAACTGTAGCAGAAAGAAAACTGGAGAGTAGTTTTCAGTTTCTATCATGCCTCGATTCCCTTTTCTGCCTTCTCTCTCCACCCCACAAGACGGTCCTGAGGCCCGAGCTGTAGCCTTGTTCCGTCTTTATTACTCACACCAGCCAGATCCTGTACGTCCCTTTTATAAAGTTAAAGCCTTTCCATACCCTTTTATACAGGGCCACACAGTCTTGGAGAAGTGTTCCATGTGAAGAAACATGGTCCTATGACCAAGAATAATTGATAAATCATGGAAATCCTGAAGCTAGTTTTCTTGTTAGGTGGAGCAAAATCCGGTCTCAATCCATGGGGAGCATTTTGAATGACCTTCCCTTCATCCTGATTCCCACCCTTGAGACCTAGCCTGGAGCTTCTTTCAGCTTCAAATGGCCTTCCTCTCTCTTCATTCTCTCCATATTTGTGTTACATATTCAGCTGAGTGCGTCTCCTTATGGTAAATGAGTGTCTTTCCTCTTGAAAGACGATGAGCTGGGGTTAACTACAGGTGTCCTTTCTCCAACCTGAGAAGAGGAGGCTGCCTCCTGGACCTAGCTTGGGTCTTACCCTCCCCAATGTGTCCTCCACACCGAGGTGGTTGAAATGATGTGCAAAAAGCAAATCAGAAGAACGTTATTCCTCTGATAAAATACTTCACCATACTTGGAGAAAGTGTGGCACCATCTGTGGGACTGCCTGGCTCCGGTCGAGGCTCCCGGACTCAGGCCTTCTCTTCTTTGGGTGACTTCATCCTTTCCTCTTGTCTGAGGGCCCCCACAAGGAAGCTCCCTCGTGCAGGTGGTTCTTTTTTGACAGCTCATCTGAAGCGAGTCCTTTCAGAGGCTCCCTTTCTGACATAACTGTGATATTCAGGGTTGTTTCCTCCCACTGTGCACAGCAAACACGATCCCAGCCTCCGTTGATGTGTACTAGCCCTTAGTTCCAGAGCTTTCACTAGAATGCATGCTTTGGAAAGACAAGACCCCATCCCTCCTCTCTGCCTACCTATATCGTAAACACCGTTGGAGGACAAAGTCTCCTAAACAGCTACGCATTGACACGTACCATGGATCTGTCTTGAGCTAGATTCTTTCTTAAAAAGCACAGAACACAGGACTTGCAGCGAAGTTGGCATATTTATTACTTTTCTATTGAGAGAAGACACCATGACCAAGGCAACCTATAGAAGAAAGAATTTATTGGGACTTACGTTTCAGAGGGTGAGTCCAAATGACTATTACGGATGGGAGCATAGCATCAAAAGGCAGGCGTGGAGATGGAACAGTACTGGGACAGTACTGGGACAGTACTGGGAGCTCACATCCTTATCTGCAGGTAGGAGGCAGAGAGAGGGAGCTATCTAGAAATGGCCTAAGCTTTTGAAACTTCCCGCAGTGACACACCTCTTCCAACAAGCCCACACCCCCTAATTCTTCCCCAACAGTTCCACCAACTGGGGACCAGGTTCAAATATATGAGCCCATGGAGGCCATTCTCATTCCAAAACCCTCAGTTGGGATCCACTTGTGACTGTGACCTCACCTCTCCTTTCTTCTCACCCATCTCCTCTCCTCTGCTTCCTTCTTCTTTGGCAGCCTAGGACATGTCACTCAGCTGCCAAGGCACACACTAACAGGTGCTGATTTGTAAAGGGAGACACTTAAGCATCCCCCTTTCTCCAGGCTTTTAAGTCAGGGGTCACCACACTAAATCCTCGCCTTCTGGGAGTAGAGTGATGGTTGTGGTCAACACTGCCATTGGTTTATGTGTTGGAGTTCTCCAGTGAGAGAACAGAGCGTGTGTGTGTGTGTGTGTGTGTGTGTGTGTGTGTGTGTGTGTGTGAAAAAGAGAGAGAGAGAGAGAGAGAGAGAGAGAGAGAGAGAGAGAGAGAGAGAGAGAAATTGAGATCATGTCAGTCTCTTGCCCTACTCAGGCTTGGCTTTGGATGAGGCCTCTCTCCTTAGAGAGGACACTCTGCTTCACTCAAAGCCCATTGACTTCAGTGTAAATAAATCTCATCCAAAATCCATCCTCACAGAAACATGGAGAGAGGTCTGCTGGCCATGTATCTGAGCATCATGGCCCAGCCAAGCATCACTGTGTATAAACACTCATCCCTCTGCGGGAAGAAAGAGTTCCAGTTTCCAGTGTGTATTCTATTATAACAAAGCATGGTCCCAAACAAAGAATCGTGGCCGGGGAAGCTGGAGGGGGCGGAGGGAGGGGGAAGCCCTTCAGCTCCAGGGCAGGTTAGTGGTGTGGAGATATCCAGTGTGTCCTGGGAGAGGCTGAGAGGAGGCAGGGGAGAAAGAATCACCGAAGAGTAGGACAGAGGAGGAAACTGAATGGGAGAGCCTTGGGCTCAGCCTGGAGAATGGCGAGTCCCACACTGCTCTGGGCTCGCTCGTGAGCTCCTCATTGCTCTCTGCCGGTCTGTGGACGGTCAAACTGCCTCCCCTCCTCCGTATTTAGTGGTCCATCCATGGCTCCCTGCCACTAGGTTTATTTGAAGCAATAGATAAATGTCAGCACTTAGAAGCTACGAAACCTCCTAAACAGCCCCCCTAGACTAATAAACATTAAAAAAAAATCCTGATGTCGGCAGCCTGATGGGCTCATTGGTGAGAGGGAGATAAGTTTCCCTCCAGGACATTTATAATTTACATAATAAAAAGCTTTTCACCTTCCAGTCAAGGGAGCAAAATTAATTACCATGGCCCTTTTACCTCACAGAACATTTTTTGCTTAAACTGGCAGGAACAATTTGTGAACTCTTAGACAAGGGATGAGTGAGCGAAGGGGCGAGGTGTGGACAGATGCTCGGGAGAAGGCAAAGCAGGCAGCCCCTGGCTTCTGCAACATTCTGGAATGGTCAGATGGGGCTGGGATGAGCTCGGCATTCAGTAAAAATATCTGTAGTCTGACCTGTCCTTTTGGCCCGCTCAGCTTGAAACACCTCGCTAATGATAATGGACTCAGGCAGTCTGAGGCCCTGTAATCAGCCTGCACCGCACCCCCCCCCCCACCTCTCCGACAGATGTTGAATGGATGGCCACCAGAAGGGGTGTTTCAACCATATCCTTCCGTCATGTCTTGTCCTCTTCTCTTTTGGGCACCATTTCAAATAACAAATAGGGAATCGGATGTTCCCGTACCCCTGGCTTTGAAAATATATGGGCAGCTTCGAAGTCCCGTGATTAGGGAACTGCATTTGTTACCCGGATAGGCTCTTGTTCGGAATGCACCAAGCTCTCTGAAAGGCTGTCAGCATTAGCCTAATACTGTTCATGCTCACCGCTCTTCTGTGAGGGAAGCAGGTGGCTGGCATTATTTCGGCTATTTTGCAGATGGAGAGGTAGAGGTGGGGGTGGGGGGGGGCGTGGGGGCGGGGGTTCAGTGTGCCATCCACCCTGCACGGATGAGCTGGGAACAGAAGTCTGTGTCAGTCCTGCAAGGTTATAAGGGCCCCCTGAGAGTTGGGAAAGGCTCCACTGAGGGTCTCTGGGAAAGGCGGTGGAGGGCATGGTGTGGGAAGCCCACAGCCCCCCAACCATGTATTAAAGGAGAAACCATTACGGCTTTCCTATGTGTTGTTAGTTGGTAGCACTTACGAGATTTATACAGGATGGCAAAAGGAAGTGGTGGAGGTTGGCATGGTGGAAAGGGCAGCTCCTTTAAGCCTGTTTCCTTATCCTGGGTAAACAGAATATTCACAGGCAAGTAGAGTCGTTGTTTTTATTCCAAGGCGCAGAATTCTGAGAGGCAATGTGTGGCTAACATTGACTCTGGAAATCCACCCACACTGGAGTTGCCAGGGTCCCTTCCTCCTCCCCTTTGGCCTCTGCAGTCCTTCTGTGATGGACATTTGGTTAGCTCTTTCTGGATTCTGGTGTCCTCGATATTGTACAGCGACCCTACTTTCCACTCCCCAGAGAATGATGGAGTCAAGGTTTGGTTAGAATCAGTTTTGTGAGGAAAAGGAGCCCCCCCCCCCCCCCGGGCCTTTTCAATGACCCTGGGAACTCAACTTTTCCCATCAGAGATTTGGTGTACAGCCTGACATGTGCAAATTACCAATCTAGTTATGGAAGAATTGGGGTGTCTGGGGTGTGCTTGGACTAGGTTAACCGTGGCTCTAAGTTGCAAACTGTCTGTTACTGCTTCTAGGAGGCCAATGAAATGGTCATTTTTGTCCTGAGAGATATGAAACCTGTGGCCTGTGTGAGATGTCTGCTGGTGTGTGTAGCCAGCTTCCTCATTGGTAAAAAGGGGGCCATGAAAGCAGGTGCCACCTAGAATTTGTGAAAAGCAAGTAAATTGGCTCACAGAAAGCACTTCACTGTCTAGTGTTGGTGAACAGTGTCCAAGCTTTATTGGTAAGGATTGGAATATAGTCTGTTTTCAAGGGGAGAGTTTATTTCCGGCATGACCTGATTAAGCAAATGGCTGGTTTCATCTGTGTGATGCTGTGCTTTGAATGTGGTCCGACCCCTCTAAAATTCATATTGAAACTTAATCTCCATTATGAGAAATGAAGAGACAGGATTAGGTAGGACCTTAGACAATTAGGGCTTTGTCCTCCTGGATGGATTAATTGATTAGTGGGCTAAGGGTTATCTGCTATGGAAGCCCGCTAGGCTAGATCTCTTACCATTTAATGTGTTGTCTCTGGACTCTGCCAGGCGGAGGGCCATCGCCACGTATGTGTGGCCCTTAACTGAGGACAAGACCCACAAGCTCCTCTTTCCCAGAGCTTGCCTGGCTTGTGGCATGGTGTTATTAGCAATAGAAAACGAACTATTTGCTCCTTATCAAGGGAGTGAAATTAATTGCTATGGCGCTTTTACCTCACAGAACTTTTTTTTTTTTTTTTTTTTTTTGCATAAACTGGCAGGAACAACTTGTAACCTCTTAAACAAGGGATGAGAATAAGGCGGGGTGTGGATAGATGCTGGAGAGAAGGCAAGGCGTCCCCTGGCTTCTACAACATTCTGGAATGGCCAGATGGGGCTGGGATGAGCTCTGGAAAACTACAGAGAAGTATTCAGTGAAAATACCTGTGGCCTGACCTGAGGGGTAGAGTAACCAGCTCAGGTGTGCCACGGTTCAGTATCGCCGGCAACTTCTTGGCCAAACTGAATCCGTTGCTGAGAAGATGCTGCAAACTTGCCAAAATGATCATCTAGACTTGACTCTTACAAAATTCCCCTTGTCCGGGTTTTCAGTCACACACACCTACTCATTATGAACAAAGGTTTGTTTAGGTCTTCCCTCACACAGCAGCAGGAGGGCCTTGGCTGAGGAGAACAAGTCTGTCCTGTGTGAGGAAGGAACCTCTTCAGTTAGGGGGAAATGTCTGAGTTGAGTCTCCCTGAAGAAGTGGGTGTCAGCCAGGAATCCTTTCAGCTGGAGAGAGTCTGGGTGGACGAGGACCTGGGTGACTTCTGTGGGATAATGAAGGGCTGAGGAGGGCTGCCAGGCCCAGCTCCTGTAACCTTCTTCCCTCAGTGCAGAGAAATCTGGATTTTTTTATTTTTTATTTATTTATTTTATTTTTTGGTTTTTCGAGACAGGGTTTCTCCGTGTAGCTTTGCGCCTTTCCTGGATCTCGTTCCATAGACCAGGCTGGCCTCGAACTCACAAAGATCCGCCTGCCTCTGCCTCCCGAGTGCTGGGATTAAAGGCGTGTGCCACCACCGCCAGGCTGAGAAGTCTGGATTTTATCCTGTGGGCCAGAGAGAAGAGCCAGGGAGCAGAAAGAAGGAGTGAACTTTAAAACGGATCCAGATCATCGATCCCTCATGCTCTCCTACACTCCAGGCCAAGTTGGCGGATGGAAGGATGGGAGGAGGTCACTGTAGATGTCATATATGATGATTCTCTGGGGGTGTCTGGTAAATCTCTTTCTCTTCAAGTGGCCCTCAGTCTTTCAACTATTTTCCTCGGTGAGGGGAGGCATGAAGGTTTTCAGCAGATAGATGAAGGTCTGGAGACACTTGATCTACAGAGGCTCAGCTGGGCGAGAGTGCCACTCCCCAGACAGCATTAGTATTTAGCTTTCCTTGGGGCCTCTTAGACATGGGTGTGAGAAGAGGGGACTCTGCTGTCTGATTTCCCTGAGGTATATGTACAGGGGAGGAAGCAGGAAGCAGCCGAGGCTCTGAGGTGCCAGTGTCTCCCCCCGGGAATCCTTTGGTACCAGCTCAGAAAAACACATGTTGAGTTGGGGATCGAGTTCTGTCTACAGTTAATCGTGAGTGCAGTGCTAACTAATCTGAATGAGTAGCTGCTGTAACTTCATTAAAACATATTCCTTCTTACACACACACACACACACACACACACACACACACACACACACACACTTTCTACAGGGTAGGATGGCTGGTTTTTCTTTCCCTGAGTACTGTGTAGTCCATGTTTTAAGTACTTTCAGATGGTTGAAACCGAATCAATTAAAAAAAAAAAGACTTTTTTTTCTGACCCAATTTCTTCTTTCTTTTTCAAATTCTTGCTCACATTTCAAGAGCGGCTTTGTTCAGTTTTACAAGTGAAACAGTCGCGGATAAGGAGAGTTTGAGAAAAACCGGGACACCGTGGAAGTAAATGGCGAGATTAATAAGTAAGGGTGGGGTGGGGGTGGGGGAACAGGAGAGGAGGGGGAAACAAGATATTAATTAGCCATCTAAGAATTAAATTAAACATGAAATAGACGTTCTCGGGTCAAGAGGGGGGTCTTGGGAAAGGGGAGGAGAGACTGAGTGCGGTCGTGTTGATGTTCTTTTCTGTATAAGTTTCAGATCGCGTTTGGCTTCAGGTTGCTGGCAGCGGGGATGCTGTGCAGAGCGGCGCTGGGAAAATGGAGGCTTCCTCCTGCATTCCGCTTTTAGCTCCGCGGTTCAGCTTCTCGCCCGCCTGCTGCAGTGTGCGGCGGTGAAATGCAAATCGGAGCGAGCAGCGGAGGAGAGAGAGCTGGCCTCCGGGGAAAGGGGGCCTTGGATGGCTTCCAAGGTCTGGAACACAGAGGAAAGACATATTTCTTTGTCACACACAGTAGATTCTCCCCGAGGGTTTCAGCGATGGGAAGAAAACGGCGGGGGTGGGGGGGTGGGGGGTGGGGGTGGGAGCGCGGTGGTGGAAATCATTAGAATGTTCTTCTCTCAGATGAAAAGCTAAACAAAAACAAACCACCGTGAGTGTGAACACAGGCAAGCTGGAGGCCTCGGGGCCCTCTCACACACAGCACTTGGCGGTACAACGTGGTGGTTTATCACCCAGGGCTGCAGAGTCGTGGACCCCACGGTGAACCCCTTCTGTGACCCCCCCCCTGTGGTCCCCACCTCTGTGGTCCTCTTCTGTGGTCCCCCTCTGGAACCCATCATGCAGGGGTGTGTATGGATTGACCTGGACTGGGGAAGCCGTGACGCAAGCCTGAAATTATTATTATTATTATTATTTTTTTTTTTAAAGATTCGATATCTAGGAAAATTCAAAAGACATTTTCTCAAGCACATTTAAATCTATGCATAGTCTGAGGGGAATTTAATCCACCTGTTTCTGATTCATCTACACTTACTTCATCAAGTTGTTCTTCTGTAAGAATCAATTGACATCCAGGAAGCTTTATGAAGTATTTGGTATATATATATAAAACCTTATTTGAAACAGGATGTTGCTTGTGTCAATAACAGCTGAAAAAGAAAAGAAAAGAAACCTAGCAAAATGTCTGTCTGGATCTGAACTCACAACCCGGAGGTGTGAGGCAGTGGGAAGTGTGAGGGAAGTGTCAGTGAGAAGCCCCATGGCAGTACTAGAATATTCTCTCGTCCTCAGTTATACAGCTATGGAGAGATTCCCCCCATTTGGGTTTCTGAGGAGAAGTTAATGTATAGGAACCCTTTGGAGGTCTCTGCATCATCTGCTTGCAGTCCTCAGTGGAGTTTTCCTGAACTTCAAGCAAGTCTTCAACAGAACCTGAGTCCTGGGCAGGGAGAACATAACACATTTCAAAACCAGCTTGAAGCTTAGTGGACCAGCTCCAGTGATTTTTCAATTACAGTGATAAATCAGCCCCCCCCCCCCCCCCGCCCCCGGAAAAAAGTAGTTTTCACGCTGCTTCTCCTGGCTTCACCAGGTACAAGGCGCTGTTCTCCTCAGGGGTCTAAGGACATGGGCTTGGATTGGTTTTGTTACCTGGCACAAAGGTATGGAGCTGTTCAGATCGGGTTGACCCTCCATGATCGGCCCAAGTGCTGTTTGTTTGTTTGTTTGTTTTTAACTTGTCCTTCCTTGGCAAAAGACCAAATCTGAGACAGTTTCTTTAAGTGGAATTGAACCCTACTTGAAAATGCTCCTTCTGTCTCCCACTGACTCCATCATCCCATTATAGTTCCGGAAGGGGTGAACTTCCAAGATGAAGAAGCTTTCAGACTCCCAAGAGAAGGCAAGACGGGGAGCGATGAGCTCCAGAACCTGAGCATCTGTCCTGTTTTGACTGACACCTGGTGACCCTGATAATCTTCTACTGGTCTGGGTAGACGGGAACAAGGCGTTTTTATCACCAAACACAGTTGGTAATGCGATGAAGGCCATTTCTGGGTTTGTTAACTTTAAAGGACACGTTTCCTACCCCATGTAAGTTCACATTCCCGCTGCTGACTCTCCTTTATGTTACTATGTCTGTTTTAGACAAAAAAAAAAAAAAAAAAAAAAAAAAAAAAAAAAAAAAAAAAAAAAAAAAAAAAAAAAAAATACAAGTTGGCTTTTTAGATGTTTTCAGAAAACGGTGTTTTAAACCCAGGATAGCAATTTGATTGAGACTTTCTATAGTCAAAAATAAAATAATTACAGGGTGAATTCAGGGCTCTGGCTTTTGAGTTCATGCTTGTAACTCCTACCCAAGGTCCCTCGATCAGCGTACAATCTGCATTTCACTGCCGTGACCTTGGCTGATTTTTGTCTGAACTGGTGCAATTGAGTTATAAGAAATCAGCCAAGAAAGGTCCCTGAGGAGAGCGAACGGGGAATTGTGTTTGCATTTTTACTGCCAGTACAGGGCTTAAGTAGAAACTTAGAATCTGATGCCTTTGCGCCTCGCACTCTACTCTGTTTCTCTCTTTTCCAGACTCTTAGAAACTCCGATCCCTGCTCCTGGCTTTGCTGTGGTAGGTGTGGATGAGGCCAGGCAAGGAGAGTCCCTGCGCTCTCGTCTCCTCTCATGCATGCTTCTGCCGGTAACATGGCGTATCGGCGGTGTTATTCATTTAAGGAAGTTGGGGGAGATGAGAATGTGGTTGGGACAGAAACCTGTCATTGAGTAAGAAATGACACGCTGTAAAATCTGAAGAGCAGTGTTACAAGGAGATAAACAGAAATCCGGCTTGATGAAAAGTTATTTAATTACAAGGACTTAGAGTAGAATGCAACGTCTATGAAGATGGAGACTTTTGCTTATTTTTTTTTTCTTTTCACTGCAATGTCCCAGTTCCCTGGAATGGTGCCTGGCACATAATAAGTCAATAAATATTCATTGAATGAGTGAGGGAAGGCTAAAACCAGGCACAGCCATGGTGTGACAGTCTGTCAGACAAAGTGGAAGACTGATGTGTGGGGAAATGGAGGCAAGTAGGCCTCCACAGCATGCTGCGAAATCTGGAGCCTGGACCTCTGAGTGGGCACATTGTGACAATAATGATGATGTGTCTAGGAAAGGGCAAAGGAGAGATCGTTGTGATATTACCGGTACTTCTCCAATGCCTGTGTGGAACAAGATGGCCTCTTGTCCCTCGGTCTGTATATAAAGATCAGAGGTTGGGACACCATTGGCAGCTCATGGATGGCCAAGCCTTTGTGTCTAAAATGGTGGGCCTGTTGAAGACGTGAGGTAAGTGAGGGGTCTTTAGAGCTTCCCCCTTGGCTCTTCAAAGATGGAGGTAACTGAAGAAAGGTGGGAGTACCTTGGGAGCCAACACCATGCTGACTCTGTGGCGTGTGTATTAACACCTTCCCTGACTGCCATGACGAAAGCCCACAGACTGGGTGCCACAGCAATAGACATTCATTAGCTCTCCGTTCTAGACGCTGGCAGCCTAAGATCAAGATGTTGGCGGGCTTGCTTTCTCTTGGGGACTCTTCTGGGCTGTGTTCCAGCATGACCTGTCCTTGTCTGTCAGGGGAGGCTGGGTGAAAGCCATGGCACTGTCTCTCTGCTTTTTATTGTAAAATCTCAGTGCTAACGGGCTGGTGTGGGCTTCACCCTGTAACCTCATTTAACATTGACCACCTCACTAAAGGCTCCGCCCATCTCCACGAGGGCTAGGGCTTTGATGTATGAACTCTGGGGGACAAATTTCAGGCCATGATGGGATTACATGGTACATTCTCAGGTTAACGTGACCATGGCAGCATTGGGAGGGTGTGTGTGTCTGAGGTCATGGTAACAGTTTTCCCAGTGTGACTACGGTTATTAAAAATGGAGGCTCTTCTTGTGTGAGGGCTTGTCTCTATCTCTAGCGCACGCGCACGCGCACACACACACACACACACACACACACACACACACACACACACACACACACAAGCTTGAGACCTGCTTTGTGGTTGAAAAGCCTAGCAACAGGCATGTTGAGTAGGAAGAGAGCCAGCCCACTTTTCTATCCAGCTATTTTTAAAGAAGTGATAGCTGCACTTGGACTCTCAAGTTCATATGGAAACCACCGAAGAACGTGAATTATTTACCGGTCGCATCAGCAATCTTGGGAGGCATTTTTATCCCATTCAGTATGGAAAGGATCACGTCAGAAATGCAGGGGTAGAAGGACCCTGGGAAATCTATACTCTTATTTTCTTTTTCTTTTTTCTTTTTTTTTGGTTTTTTCGAGACAGGGTTTGGTTTCTCTGTGTAGCTTTGCGCCTTTCCTGGGACTCACTTGGTAGCCCAGGCTGGCCTCGAACTCACAGAGATCCGCCTGGCTCTGCCTCCGGAGTGCTGGGATTAAAGGCGTGTGCTACCACCGCCCGGCTTATACTCTTATTTTCTTAGCAGGGCCTTGTAAAACCAGGGAAGTTGAAGCTGGCTTAATGCCTTGAAGCCAGTGAGAGGCAGGGGAAGCACCAGGTCCCACACCACACTTGACTTTGTACAAGCACCTGGAGCCTTCTGATGGCCTGGCCTCTAATTGGTGGCCAGGAGGGCTCACTCCACCCTCACATTTGCTTTTGGTCTTCAGTGAACTAATTGGATGATAAATGTTCAGTGTCTTATGTCCTCTGTGCCCATTCAGAGGAGAGAAAACCAAGGCATCCTATCTCACGGTGATCAAACCAACCTTCCTGGAAAGGGCGTACTTGATTTTACAAGGCAGTTAAGAGTCTGGCAGGCTTCTAGAGGATCTTGGTTTCCTTGGAATCTTCTGAGGGCCTTTGGGGTCAGATCTGGATGTAAGTCAGTTTTGTTCCTGTGTCCTTCAGCAGCCTTGGGGCTCATTACATCTCATTCCTGCTCCCCCCCCCATACCACAGGGTTGGGCACAGATACACGCTGGCTTTGGGGAGGTCACTGTGGTTATTGTCACCACGTGTTACACACCCCACCCACTACTGTTATAAGCAGCTGGTGTTGACATCCCCTAACTCCCGGTGACAGACAGCAGAAGGGTTGCCTCAGAGATCAGCCTCCAGCTGGCCCTGGAGGTAAACCCTGAAGGCTGCTTCCTTTTCACAGAACAAATAGCACTTCCAATCTTCTTTACAATGCTCTCTTATTTCCCACCAAGATCCTGATATTTGGATTCTGTGAGACTCATTTGTGGGTCTCTATGCTCACCCTGTATTGCCCCCATAAAGGATTCTTCCTCTGCCTTGGAGTATTGGAGGAAAATTTGAACTGTGACCTTTCTACTCAAGTTTCTCCTGTTTTTTTTTATAGACTCATGAGCATTTCATAATGTAGGAACCAAGAAAATCTTTGAGTATAAATCCCAGCTCTGCCTCAATATCTGTGTGATCTTGAGCAAGTGACTTAACTTGTTTGTGCCTCATTTCTAGGAGGTGGAGATAATGGCATCTTTTGCACCATCCAGTCGTCCTGGTAGTCAGTGAGCTAGTCCATGAAGACCACTCTCATAGCTCACAGCACGCGGTGAGCACTCAATGGAGGTTGTCGTTGTTAATATCAAGGCATTGAAGACAAAAATCAAAGTGCTTTGGTAGGACGGCTTTGAAAGGGAAGGGAGTGAAATAATGGAGGGGAATCTCAGAACAAAATGCTCTTGGTGCCGACCCGTGAAAGCAGCAGGCATTGAGGTGAGTTCTGAGGACGGAGGTGCAGAGGGGGTGGACGGCATCTGTTCTATGTCACGCCACGGGGAGAGGAATATCAGCTTTCAGGCTGGGCCTCGCCTAACGTGACTCCACTTTCTAAAGCAACAAATCTGACCCGAATTACTCTCTTTTGAGTGCAAGTGCCAAAAAAACAATGACTCTACATCTTGTTTGTGCACGTAAACAGCCACCATCTGCCAACACCAGGCGGCACAAACTGATAAATAATTTATTTGTGCCAATAAATCATGACACCTGAAAATACACCAAATCATATCAGAAACACGTGGCATATGAGCCTATTAATCACTCCAGATGGAGACTCCTCACCTGAGACTGTGAAAGAAGGGGTACCCAGGACCAAAGTGTTGCATCTAGGCCCACCGGTCACCTGGCCAAGTCCTTGGCCATGTCCAGAAATGAGCTGGAGCCAAGGACTCTTGTCCTGTTCTCGGCAACGGCCCGGGTACAGTTTCTCCTGCCCATGACACTCGGTCCACTCCAGACTGACCCTCCCTTTGACAAGTGCGTCTGAAGAGCTGGCACCGGCTGATCAGAGGACTTCTCCTATGGTCCCCTGCAGACTTCCTCTGAGCAGGCTGCCCTCTGTCAGAACCCTGCAGCCTCCTTAGTACTCTCCGTCAGCTTGTAACCCCGCCCGGTGCTCGTAAATCTTGCGGAGGGTTAACGTGTGATCAGAGTTAACTTTAGTAATTAAGATTGGAATAAAAGAACTGGCACTTGCCGGTGGCCAGCTATCAAGGGGAATTGGGACCACATTGGTAAATTACAGACAAGGAAACTGATAGAGCTGGTGAATTTATTGGTTAGCCGATAAATTTCGACATGGTGGAAAGACACTGATGTGACCATCTCTGTTTCTGACATAGCCCACTCAGGGCGTACAGCTTACAGGAGTCATTCCTCAGCCATGGGAGATCCAGTCTGGGACACTCTGCCGTTGTTAGAGGCCCAGTTCTGACATATGCATGATTATAGTAACACTCAATTTATAAGCTAGGCATGGTAGGAGACTAACAACAATAACTACTATATAAAAAAAAAAGGGCAGCCATCGCAGTATACCGCCAGGAAAGCCGTGTGAATCGGGTTTCTCCCCCTCTAGCTCTTGGTATACTTCATTCTGCGTGTGACCTGCTTTGTGGTGACATGAGAAGATGCAATCCCTGAATGACAAGAAGAAACGAGGACAGTGACAGAGTTGTTGAGACACACTGCTGTGCTACCCTGGAAAGGTTATTGGAACAAAAGCACGGGATACCACGGCAAACCTATCTAGTCACGGACGAGCTGCTAAATAGCTGATGAGAGGGTGAGCTATACAGCGTGGATACTGGAGCGAGGCACAGCCGCTCCTCCAGGTGGAACAGAGCAGGCTGGCAGAACAGCACACAGCCTCACAGTGTGAAACACAGGGATTGTTTATTTCTCCAAGTTTCATCAGTGTTTTTAGACCACAATTGGCCTGTCAGTGACACCCCAGATAGACAGGGGGGCAAAGGCAATTCCTGTTCAAAAATTAAATGCATTGGTTGGATGCCTTCCTTTCTACAGGGAGTTTATCAATAAACTGGTGCATATTTAAAAGGCATACTTGGTTAGTCAGCATCGTTCTCTTCCTCTCTCCCTCCTTTCCTCTCCCCTCCCCCCTCCCCATTTCTCTCTCTCTCTCTCTCTCTCTCTCTCTCTCTCTCTCTCTCTCTCTCTCTCTTCCTCTCCTCTCTCTTTTCTCCCCTGTGCATGGCTTTGGAAAACAGACTTGGCTCAGACTCATCACCTACCAAGTTCTGGGGTCACAGGCATGTGCTCACATGCCAGGCTTCAAAGTTTGGTGGTTGAGGGAGATGGGAGGGGAGAGAATGGAAAGAGACTCATGTGTTAATCCATGGGCAGACAAGGTGGGGTGAGCACAGTGCTGTACCATTAACTCCTTGAACATAAGGCAGTTGTTTCCTTATAAATTCCAACGTTTCTAGCTTATGAAGATGGGAAATTTTGTCTTTAAAAGAAAAGCACGTGGGTCAGATGCTGTAGAAGCACTCTGCGCTATAAAGAACAGAAAGGTGATCTGAGAAGCTGGCACAGTGGGTACCTCATGACATTCGCCCAACTGTTTGCTGAAGCTGACCCCTGCCTTCTGGTAACACGGAAAAGTTTTGGCTCAGTGCACATGTGCGGCGCTGGAATTTTGAGACTCTACTCCCTTGACCTCCTCAGGACTGTCCCCTCCCCACCGCCAGGAGAATCATGAGTGGTAATTTTCAGGATCCACTTAGGTACCTCCTCCCAGATTTGCCTGAGGAGGCTTCCTGGATGCTCAGCTACAGACAAAATTGGAAGGTAAGCAGGGAATCCTTGGTTTCCAAAGGGAAATGGGCATGGTGGGGTGGTATCTCACGGAGGACCCTTGTGGGGTTCTCTTAGAACATCCGAGCTTAGAAACCCCCAGTGGTGCTCAGACTAAGGGTCCAGGAGACAGTCCCTGGATGGGTGACTTGGTGGCTGGTGGGAGGTGTCTGGCAGTTCATGTCTGGCTCCGGTTTTCACTCTGTCTTTAGGTGCTGTTCCTGACTACAGCCAAACCCTAACCTGTCAAAACCTTTCACAGCATTTCCCCTTCTCTGCATCTTGCTCGTCAGAGCCCCTAGGGCACCTGGGAGGTTTTCTCTCGGCCTTTCATTTAAACGGACTTTTGCCTCGTGTTGGCTCATCAAAGTGACTTAACAGCAACGGTAAAATAAAACGATTTGTCTTGCCTTGCGGTTGTAATCCTTTGCAGCCATAATTTTTCTGAACTGACAACCAAGTTTAAAAAAAATAAAATAAAATTACCCGTCCTCCCCGACCCACATCCCCTTGTTAACAAAGGTGGTTGATTTTCCATCTTCCAGCAAAGTTCGTCTGGCGTTAAAGCGCCCTGTGGACAGCAGGGGGCAGTGTTCATCTTTAAATAACGTGAGCCCGGCAGGCAGGCAAAGCTTTCCCCGAGCGGCCAAACACCCTTGGTGTCCAAGGAGCCAGTGAGCGAGGCCCCCAGAGCAAACACCGGAGTCTTTCAAACACAGATTTCCTGAATACAAATCTTACGGCCTGGTATGTCTAGATTTGCATTGATTTGTGACATTAAAACAAAAGCACTCCCATAAAACCGAATGGCAGGGACGTTAAGGCAGCAGGCGGCGTTATCTTCCTCGTGGATAACGCTGTAATCGCTTAGGGCTGTTGGGATGGTCACCCAGGGACCGGGGGACCGGCCCGGGGTTATCAGAGCAGCTAAGCTGGGAGGACCGTTTCTGTTTGATCTCGATTCTGGTCATCACCCCGAAGGACAGATGAAAGAACTCCAGTTCGCGGAAGACCAGCCGATGGCTGAGGCCTCTTCGCTCTGGCTAGGGTGGGAGAGGGGCAGTCAGTCCACCGTGGTGTGTGAACAAAAAGCCCAGACCTGGGGCACACTGGTCAGTCCGCTTTGAACAACCGGGGAGCAGACATACTAAGCCTAATATGGTCAGGATTTCGGGGGCGCCGGGTGGGGGTTGCAAGCATCTCGACAGCTTCAGGGCCCCGGTAGAAAGCATCAGCCCACTGCAAACGGGAAGGAGAGGAAGTCACCGCCTGGCCTCCGAGCCACCTGGAGGCTGGCAGTTACCTTCCCGAAGCGGGTCGAGTCCCAGGGCGGGCGCTGCTGAAGCCTGGAATCTTCCTCGGATAGACAGCCCCCACTTTATTCATTGGGGGAATGAATAAATGTTGAGGACTCCCTATTTTCCTAAACTTTGGGATTTTTTTTTTCCTTCCAGGACATATTCCCAGTGGCTTCCCCCACACACACCCTGTGCTTCGTGTGAACGGCAGTTTCTTGCGGCGAGGGAAACATTGTTATGATGCTCTTACAAAATGTAACTGAAATCTGGACATGACGGGCTGACAAAGGCCGTGCCATCCTTCATGTTACTGGAAACTGAGTTCTCTTGGAGTAGAGAAGTGGACCTTAAGCAGGAGGGGAGGGCAGAGGAGAGGGAAGGGTAAAGGGAGGGGAGGGCAGGGCAGAGGGGGGAAGGGGAGGGCAGAGGAGAGGGAAGGGTAAAGGGAGGGGAGGGCAGGGCAGAGGGGGGAAGGGGAGGGTAAAGGGAAGGAAGGGTAAAGGGAGGAGAGGGGAGAGGAGAGGGGAGGATAAAGGGAGGGGAGGGGAGGGAAGGGGAGAGCAGGGGGAAGGGGAGGGCAGGGCGGAGGGGAGGGGAGGGGAAGGCAGAGGGGATGTGTTTAGCAGATACTTCCTTTTCCTTTTCTCAGTCACTTGGACTTGACTTCAACCTCACACGGGAGCAGCTGTGCCTTGAGTGTGTCTGACTTCCCGCACAGCGAAGGGATTTTAAAGCCCTGAGATTCTGGACTTCGGCAAGCACACAATCGCTCATCTGACCTTGAGCTGTGTTCCACAATCCCCTGTTCAGCATAAAGGCATATGTGCATGTTTAATGAGTAAGATCCGTAAGGTTGGAAAAAGAAAAAGCAACACCCTAGATTTATATATTCCATTAAACATGATCTTCATGGGCTAATTAGTTAGTAATTTCACCCTTGCTTGTAATATAAACCATTTTATGCTCAATAATAATAAAATCTATGTAAACCAGGCTCTTTATTAATAAACATTATGTGCTTCTGGCTTTCAAATAAAATAATGCTCCTAGTGCTTTTCTTCTTATCGTGCCTAGACTAATCACCCAGTAAATTCAAACAACTAAAATACTGGTTTTTATCTCATGCTGTAGAAAAACAATACGGGACATCAACAGCCTCGGGACCAGGCATGAACTAGAAAAAGCTGGGGTGGGCGAGAGATCCAAAGTGTTATTTCAGTGCTTGCGAAATATTGCGAAACTTGTAGGGCTCTGAGGGGCTTTGGGATAGCATGTTTGTGTTTTCCCACAGCCCATCAGCTAGTGCTAATGAAGCCAGGTGAAGGAGACGACTGCCTTGTGCCCACCAGCTTCCCGTGGCCCCTAAAAAATCTCCCAGAATCCCAGGAAGCAGTGGGGGTAGAGACACTGCTGGAATCCTTTTTACTTTATTTTTATTCTTTTGAGCCAGGGTCCCACATAGTGCAGGCTGGCTTCACACTTGCTGTGTGCCTGAGGATGACCTTGAGCTTCTTGCTTCTGTCTTAGGGCTAGGGGGGTGGGTGTGTGCAAGCACACCTCGTTCGTGTGATGCTGAGGGTGGAAGCCAGGATTGTGTGTGTGCACTAGGGGCATATCATAACGGGGAATGTTAGTAGAATATGAACGACTCGAACCCCCGCGGTAGCTGGGAGTTAGGTGGGGCCAGCTAAAAGTTTTGCAGGGGTTACTGGGAAGGAATACGTAGGATCCCTCGTTCAAAATTAAGACTTTTGTGATGATAATATCAGAGCATGGGGCCAAGTGCAGGACCCCGTGAGATCGTCCAGGGTGTGAGCCCAGGAAGCAGCTCTGCCTCCGGAAGGCACGGTGGCTCTTAGCTTGCCACGCTAAAACTTTTTCCGGTCTATTTTGCCTGGCCAACAGACTGCTTATTTCAAACAACAAGAACAGCTCTGCCCATCTTGGAGCCGATATGAGCGTTTTCAAAGAGGATGCTTCCAATAGACAGGCTTCCTGTTGACATTGCTTCTATCTAGCGTGGTATCTGTGCTTGGAAAATGCCAGAAGGGGAAAAAAAAAACAAAACACATTTTTAATTGACAAATGGAAACATCTTCACTGGAAGGCGTATCACTTCGGAAGTAAGAGCATCCAGGGGCCTGGGGGACGCTGGTCATGAAGGCTGCTGCCCGCAGTTCCTGTCTGTTGGGTAACAGCAATTCAAAGGCTAATGTGTTCTTCCCTGAAGCAGTCCTTACAGGCATTAACCCACTAACCCACAGAACAGGATCCACCTTTATGGCAGGTAGGATTAGGTCCGTAGTAGAGATTGAAGGCTGTCAGAAGCTAGATGGGTCGCTCGAGGTCACACGTAGCAGGTGTCAGGGGAGAGGAATTGGCTTCAGGGGGAGTGTGGGTTTTTCACCATCTCACTGTCCTCGGGCAAGAAGGGGACACGAACCAAGTGATCTTGGAAACGGAGCCTACCTACGACCCTTCAGACACCAGATTTTATCCAGCGGGCAGCCAAAGCCCCCAGCCAGTCTGCCCTGATTTCCCAGGTCCACTCTCTGTACTCAGTTTGCCGTGGTACACAAGGAACAAGATGTCATCCCCACTGGGATGACCACTCTGGACTGAATTAACCCATGCCATCAGGCAGCCATTCCAATGAGCCAACAAGCTACTCGAACTGGCCCTAAATTGGGCTTGGTTGATTGATTGGTCCTCAGAACTCGGTGATGGGCAGCTCAGTCAATGGACAGAGAGAAACTGGTCTTAGCAGTCCCATCACTGACATTAAATGACTCGTCAAGTTCTTCCTGTCAAAATCAGCACAAGTGGGACCCTGAGGAGGGTATCTTCTGGTCCCCTTCCTGTGACGCCAGCTAAACGGACTGAATCAGAGCAAGGAGCACATTGTTCCCTACACCTTCAAGGGCAGGGCTCCTAAGGGTGTTTGGACAGCGTTCTTCTCTTCAGAGAGTCAAGGTTAGCCTCCACATCTGTGAGCCCTAGAGCAAGCCAGCAAGTCAGGTATCCCCCAAGCATTCTGGAAGAGCAAGCCAGAGGTCAGAGTGCAAAGAGGTGTTTGCTTAAGGCTGACTAAAGCAGTAAATGATCCGAGGAGACTGGAAACCCGAGGGCTGAAAAGCCCAGGAATGTTTTTAAGTGAGCAGCGGATGGTCACTTTACCCCATAAAGATCTGAAGGATGAGCCCACTCACCTGCATGCGGCTCTTTATTGCTGTTAAATATTTACAGATAAATGTTTAAGTGCCCCAGGGCAGGGGAAGCTTTGCTTATCAGAAAGCCCCCTTTAAAAGGCAGTTAACTCTGGGCCTGGCAGACCTATGAAAATGTTTTCTGTCCCATTCACTTCTCAACAGCTGCAAAGCTAATCGGGTTGGCATGGGCCATTCTAAAGACTTTGCTGGGAAGGAGACCTTGGAGCATTCTGAATGAATTCAGGGCTGTGAAAGGGAAGGCTGACACGGGCAAGTGTCCACAAACACATGACAGATTTATCCATGCGGGTATCTCTCTGTTTGAGAGGGGAGTAGGTAGGAGCTATTGGGGGGGGGAGGGGTCTGCTTTATTCATTCATAAATATTCAGGAGCTATTTATCGAGTGTCCTCTCTCTGCCTGGTGGTATGCTAGTCGTAACGAGAGAGCCGCAAATTCTTCCAGAAAAGACCTCTGCCTTCCAATGCATCCAGCGCAGCAGGAAAACATAACCGGTGTCCACTGGGTGCTCAAGCATCGGCACCACATGTGGAAAGGCTGTGCCAATCTCTGTGAAAGCAATCCTCACCTGAAGGGCAGGTGCACATTCTTCCTGCCCACCACTAAAGATATGCCTAGGGAAAAATCAAGGAAGTGTGAAATAGGATCCTATACGAATGCGAGCTATAAAATTTAATTAGTTATGTGCACGTTAAAAACAAGGAGTGATGTTCACCATTATATAAATCAGAGCAACAGTTTACTCTGTAAAATATTTCTATGGATGGCGAATCTCATCGAGTTGAACATTTAGTGTCTTTCACTAACGGTGCTCTGGGACCAAAGGGCAGGGTTAGAGATGTGACATGGGAAGGGTCTTTCACGTCTTCCCCAGAGTTTTGTCAACTGAGTAGTCAAAATGAGTATTGTGTCCTTTGGCCAAACTGTACATTGTCCTGTAAAGAGCAAGCCTTTTGTAGAGTTCTGTACTGTAGGATAATCTCATGTTTAGAGCTGATTTCTCCCAGGCATTATCAGTTTGGGAAGCTAGTTTTGGTCATTGAACTATTAAAGGAACTTAAGAACATTCTAGCCTTCTGTAGCCTCCACGTGAGGCTACGTTGTTGTGATCAGTTCCTGAATAAATGACCACGTTGAACTGGAGCACTGGCTCCCTTTATATCTCTGTGGGTCTGTCAGGGTTTGGGAAATTCTTTCAGCAGGTTTCCCAGGCAGTTCACATTCATTTATCTTCAGCCTCTTGTGTCAGATTCTTTTACCGAATCCTTTGGCAAATATTACCTTCTGGATGTCCCAAAGTCTGAGAGTAAGTAGAACATGAACTTCAGAATTCTGCATTCTCAGGATCCAGCTATTCTGGATGCTGAAAACACTACCCCACAGCCTCTGATGATGCTGTCCCATCCATACTTGTGAGGCTCAGAGTAAGAATAAGTAGAATAATGGGGCTTATGGATAAAATTTTAGTATAAATATCAACTGTGAAGGAAGATTTTTCTGACAAGGGGATATATGAGAAAATATTGATAATCTCTAAATATCCTGCCTACAACGCCCATAATTGTTAATAATTGATCAGAGTAGTGATCAAATCAAGTTGAGATGGATTCATCTGAAATTTATTTGAAATCCAAAAGTTGACATAAAAATCTTGGGAGCTTTCTGCGCCTCACCCATGAAACGGTACTGTGACTTTGTTTCTGAGAATTACGGCACTACAGGGTTTGTGTTTTACACACCACGCTGGCTACTCTATCTCCTGAAAAGCAGTTTCAGCTTATACCTGCAATGTTGATGGGCTCCCAAGATCCCATGACCCAGGGGCAGAAACTCATCTTTCCAGACACACTCTCCACCCTGTCCATGTTGATGTGACTTAGGTATAAGTTAAATCTAAAATTTTACCTATGTAAAGTTGGAGAATCAGGCTTGCACCGTTCATATGAAAACACATTTCTTGGATAAAATAAAATAACCAGTTAAAAAACAAAACAAAACAAACAAAAAAAAACCCTTGAAACTTTGAAGCGTGAAACAAAACCCACAATGATGCTTTCCTGAACATTTTTGGAAAAGGAAAAGATCCTTTTCATTCCCTTTCATCCACTGTAACTTTTGGAAACTTTTAAAAAATAAATGACTAGGGAAGTGAGATTAAAAAGACACACAAATATGTAAGCGCGACGTAAAAGTTTATTTTGCTCTCTGTGAGCATAAATCTGTTCTGTTTCATTGGTGTAAAGGTTTCTAGATGCTCCTGCTCCATTTTAAATCCTGCCTCGTCACGTGTCAGTGACAGCTTGGTGGTGGCACTGGCCTGGGGACAGAACAGCAGGCCTGCAGAGCTGGGGGACCTCCCCTGTCACCGTCCTGCGGGTCTTCTCCTTTCCCAGTGACATCACAGTTCCCAACGCCATGGCATGCTATAGTTTTGAACTGCCATCTCTTCGCTTTTCTAGATATAGCAGCTTCATTTAGGAGACATGTTTCTAAGTATTTCACATTTAAATTTGCAGTGATGCTCTTTTGGGCTTCATGCCTTGGCATCCTCTTTGATTCTGCCAGCTCCCTTACCTAAATCCCTATATCGTTTAGTTCAGGCATCTCTTCTCCTTCTTTGCCCATTGCAACCCTTCTAGGTCGGTTCTCCTGCTCGGAGCTGTCCCAGCCCGCGTCCAGTCTAAGGTAACGCTGTGGCTGAATCACTTCCTGGGCGACATCCGGAGCTGTCGCATTGCCCTGCCCACACACTTTCTAAGGCTCGTGATTGCCTGTCAAATTAAGCAGCACTTGTCTCAGTCCTTCCCATACTTTAGCCCCACCCCCCCCTTCAGACCATTCTTCAGCTTGTGATTTCCCCAGTCCTAATACCTGACTTTCATACCCTCCCTGAGTTCCTACCAAACACCATCTTCCCTAAAAAGCCTTCTTCAGAGGGCAACGCTTTGTCCTTCGAAGAGTGGTCTGTGTCCCTTATCTGACACTGATACTATGTTGCCCAGTACTGCAGTACTTTGTGAATTGTGTGTGAGTATCTCCCTCTCCTTTCCCCACCCCCCACTTCAACTCAATGTATGAATGATATTGAAGTGAAGTCACGCTAATGTTATGAATGAAAAGGTTATTGCTAATTACTAAATAGCACCAAATTGCCATTTAAAAAAAATGCTTAAGCAACACAGAGAAGGGTGGTGGTTGATCACTTTCCCAATTCGTTTTTTTTTTTTGGGGGGGGAGACCTCTTCCCTATTGATTTACTCCACATTCCATGGTTGGAGCGTCATCTCCTAGAGATGAGCATCGGCTGTTACTTCTGATCTTCCTCAACAGATCCTTTTCATTCGAGCATTTGTCCTGGGGACTTCTGTATTCAGTGCCCAGAAATCTCCCTCTTTCTGAACCTGCCCTGTGGCATTCCAGGACCCAGTGCACCTGCGTCCATCAAAGTGTGGCCCCATCCCCGGGCACAGGGATTCTTTCTCGTTTTTTTTTTTTGTAACTACAAACATCAGCATTTCTCCCTGACAGAACACAGTCCTCAGAGGCAGAAGCAGAGGATGGATCGCATTAAGTCGGATTTCAGCATGAGAATTGTTAGGCCTGAGGTAACTATGGATCCCCCACCTCCACCTTCACCCTCAAGACTTTTAAAAGCGTAATTGCTTCTCCTCATCAGGAAGTGATGTAACTGCGGGCTTTATCTAATAATAAGGACCTATAGCACGTGACTTCTGGGGATCTTGGCTGACGGAGGACCTGGTAGCTCGTAATTCTCTTTTTAAGCCCCTCCCCTATCTTATGTAATTGGTTTGGTAAACTGGAAATTCCTTCAAGATACGGTTACCATGTTAATGAGTGGGCTGGGAAGCCTAATAATCTGTGTAATTTACCCTGTTCCTAACTTCTATTTCTGCAACTAAACATTTTTCTGGAAATGAACTGCTCAAGTAGATTGGTCCTTGGAGTCTGCCATTCCACCTTCCATTTTGACTCAGCCTGGAGTTCCATTGGGACCTGTGGCCTGAGTCACGGTTGAACTCAGACTGGAGTGGTACTCTTACAAATTCCTCTTGTTTCAGACCTGCATCTTTTCAAACGTTCTTTCTGTTATGCTCAGGTGTTTGCTCCCCAAGCCGTGTTTAACCCCATCGTCTTCTCTCCGAGCAGACGCCTCAGCAGACCTGAAGCCCATGCCCTCCCAGGCTCCGTTAGCTAGCCTTCTCTGCAGTATTGTTCACCGCATTTTGGACAGCCATTGCCTTTCCATGCTCTGCTTCGTCATTCTGATGATCTGACGTAACAAACACTATGCAGGAGGGTCACGAACGCGATCCCTTGTTAGTCTGGTAAATGATTCCTGCTAAGATGAGAGAGTTGGGTCTCCACAGCTTCACACCAGCATCCTTCTGAATTTGAGAAACACGTTGGAAAGGAAGCTGCTTTAATGAAATTACAGGGTAAAAGGTGAGCCCTCAGAACAGGGCTTGGTGAGAGAGGAAAGAAACTAGATAATGGATTTGTTCGAAGAAATAAAGGGACAGGGAGGCACAGGAAGACGAGGGTTAACTCACCTGGGAACGACACTGAGGGGTTTAATTTAAGTGGATTTGCCTCCTACGCTTCACCTTTATGTTACTGCTTATTCTGTGACACTGCTTTGGTGTGACCCTTGGGTGGGCAGTCATCTTTAACCGAACAGGTCAGGTTCTGTTTGTGGCTCAGCAAAAGATGAGACACCGAGCGCACGGTGAAACGCCAGGTGAGCTGAGCTGGCACAGGGTTGCTGTCCCCTTTCTGAGCTCACTCTGGAATTCTGCACAAGCTCTCAAAGGGGTTGGACTTCCCTGGGGCCCAGAACTGAGTCTAGGGAATCACAGCTGTGCTCCCGAGAGAGGGGAGACTTCGGCTGATACCCAGTGTGGATACTTGCCCTGTGTAAGGCTTTCTGAAATGGCTAAGGTCCAGTTTAACATAAAGCATACTATAGTGGATGAGTGATTCCCACTTTGTGCTGGTTAGGTTTCTGTCAAACTGGACAGCCACTGGAGTGGGAGAGGGAACCTCCACTGAGGGTTGTCTCAGATTGGGGTCCGTGGTCGTTTTCTTGATTAATGACTGATGTGGGGCGGGGGCAGCCACTGTGTGAGGCGTCAGCCCTGGAAAGGTGGTGCTGGGCTGTATAAGAGAGCAGGTTTCACAAGCTATGGGGAGAAATCAAGGAAGCAGTGGTTCCTCTGTGGCATCTGCTCCAGGATTCTGCCATGTGCATGGTGGTCGGGATGTGTAAACCAAACAAGTCTTTTCTTTCAGAAGTTGTCTTGCATTGGGGTTTTGTCTAGCAACAGAAATCTAAATAGACTCCCCTCTCAAAAAAAAAAAAAAAAAAAAAGTCCATTTGGAACCTGTAAATGTGACCTAATTTGGTTAAAGGGTCTTTGCCTATTTAATGAGTTAACGAGCCCCAAATGAGCTCATCTTAGGTGAAACAGAATGGCAAATATCCTTACAGGAATATCCCTGCTAGAAAGGGCAGAAACCAAGGGGGAGGGAGAGGGTCTGACTCGGAGAGGAAACAGGAACATTACTACCACCCCAGGCCAGGATCCCCCCAATGAGCCACCGACACAAGAGGAAACAAGGGTTCATTAACCCTTAGAGCTCCAGAGGGGCCTCGCCCTGCAGTAGCTTGATCTCGACCCTTTGGCTCCGACAGCTGCAGCAGGATGAGGTTTGTTCCCACTCTGCCCCTCGAATCACTGTTGAACTGACTGCCGATCGTCTGGTACAGTTGGCTCTGTCAAGTCTTGCCTGACGTTGACTGGGTCACAAACTGAAGAATAGCCTCGGCAGGGTCATGGAATTCAAAATTCTCAGGCTGTCTGCGCTCAATGAGTGTTTAAAAAACAAAACAAACAGCCGGGGCGGTGGTGGCACACGCCTTTAATCCCAGCACTCCCAGGGAGGCAGAGGCGGGCGGATCTCTGTGAGTTCGAGGCCAACCTGGGCTACAGAGCGAGATCCAGGACAGGAACCAAAACTACAGAGAGAAACCCTATCTCGAAAAACCAAACCAACCAACCAAACAAAAACAAACAAACAAAAACCAGTACTGGTATTGCTGTGACTGCCAACCAGCTGTTTCCCATGGCAGGTTGGCATAGGGAGCCCATTGCGGGCCGGGTCCAGGTGGAGAGCATCCTGCAGGTTTGTGTGAGGATAGGGAAGTGATGGGCAAGGATGTGTTTAGACCTTCAGTGACAACTATGTAGTCAACAGCTTGGGTTTAACTGGTCCTGCTGTTCTCCGTCATCATCCCCAGGGAGGGTTGATGCTCATAGGTCGGGGCCTCTGTTACCACCTACACTGCAGCTTCCTCCTCCAGGAAGGGTACTTTCATGAAGACT
Source organism: Peromyscus leucopus (assembly GCF_004664715.2). NCBI lineage: Eukaryota > Metazoa > Chordata > Mammalia > Rodentia > Cricetidae > Peromyscus > Peromyscus leucopus. The sequence goes on from NC_051074.1 coordinate 54,863,552, forward strand.
TGCGGATACCATCTTTGCTGTGCCCGAGCAAGCACAACCCTCTTCTCAGTCGTTTGGGCATTGTCGGTGGGGCGTGTCTTCCGTTTTTGTTTGTTTGTTTGTTTGTTTGTTTGTTTGTTTGTTTGTTTTCCTGGCAACTCTGAAGATGCTGGAGGAAGTTGAATGATAACGACAAAGAGACGTAGGATGGCCGCTTGGGATGCTCAGGCACAGAAGAAGGAAGGACAGGGCTGACACACAGATGTAGCAGGATGGTTGCAAATACCCTTCTTCTGGAAGCTGAAAGAAAGGGAACCCCCGCTGTCAGTTCCTCACTGGCTGGGGCAGCCCAGCTCCTCCAGCTCCCCCATCATCATGCTCTCCACACACAGCCCCATGCCCAACGGAGGCTCTCGGATGAATGAGGTAGATTGTTCAGGACGCAGGACAGGTCCACATTCAGTATTGCTCTTCGGGCTCTGGAGAGGATTTTATTCTTTATTAACTTTGCTTATTTCTGGGTCCTGGCAAAACTCCATATAGGAGAGATGGTTCATAAAGAAAAGCAGTAGTCACGGTGACACTTGACACCCCAAGAAATAAGTGCAGCAGCAGAGAGGAAAAGTGGGTGCCAGGGTCAGACCTCCACCAATCCCCTAATTAGGGACCCAGAACCTTAACCATTTCCCTGGTGTGTCTCCTTCAAACCATGGCTCCCGCCTTACTGCAGGATTGAATATTTTCATTTATCCAGGAAACTGCTAATTTTATTTTTCCTTTGTGTCTGTTATTTCAGGTTAGATCTATAAAGGCAAATTATTAGGGCCGTAACACTAATCCCGCCAATTTTCTTAGGCCTCATAGTAAACAGTATTATGGTAAAATCCTATTTAAACAGCTCCTAAAAATCAAGAGCCGCTATTAATCATGAGCTGTTTTGTGTATGTGTGTGTTGGGGGTGGTGGTGGTGTGAGTGTAGCAAAGAGAACCAACAAAGATGTCCTCCCACAGAGCCTTACAGAAGAGACTTTCAGAATATGCTTTCGACCTCTTCGTTTATAGATCACACGCTTGTACCCGGAGGCGCTGACAGATAGGGAAAGACCTTAGGGATGTTACCAACTTCCATCTCTCTTCATAAACAAGGACATGGGGAGCCAGGCTGTGGAACGGCTGTGCATGAAGTCTCCAGGTCAGCCGCAGCCTGGTTGGATACACCCTGCAGGGCTCTTGAGTGCCACGTTGATTGGCTCAGCCAATGTAGTGATGCATGGCAGTTTCAAAATTAGCACTTGTCAAATAAAATTCCCATTGTCTTCGTTATACTCAGTAAAAGAGGAGAATGACCATATCTTCAAGCAGGGAGGGGAAACCACTTTCCACCCAGTCCTGGCCTCTGGAAACTGCTCTTTTGTTGTTATTATTTTTTTTACTTTACATATAGGATGTATGGGTTAGAACCCCATGTTGCTCACATGAGTGTGTTTCGAAGTGCTTCTTCTATTCTGGAATAATATTGGACCCTACGGGCGGGAGAGACAACAGAGTTTGTCAATCTGCTGCTTTGGGCCTTTTCGGGGTCCCAGTCTTGTAACTCTGAAAACTCTGCTCCTAGACCAGTACTGGGCTTTTGACCACCCTTGTCCCATTGGTGCTCGCTCTTAATAGACAAGAAGCTTAATCTCTGTGCCTCAGTTTCCTCCTCTGTAAAGATATTGATACCATGTACCTTGTGAGCAGCGATGGTCTCCCACAGAGAGGATGAAGCGAGACTTTTATTGCATGTCTCTTAGGAGCGCTTTGCATTTCTTCCGTGGTAGGAAACAACCGTGGCTCAAACAAGGCAGAAAAACATTGCTTGCACAGATTTTAAAGCGTAAAGGCAAATATCCAGGTGTGGTGTGACTCTTCAATGGTACCCAGATGTCTGTGTAGCTGCTGTGCTGAGCCTGCGTGGGCAGAGCTCACGGTTCCCATGGATACAGCCATCTCTACCCTTGCAGATGGTCACATCCCCTGGCGCCCTCCAGCACCCCCGAGCTCCCCGGGATAAAGTTTATGTTTTTCTTGTAGAAAATGTAAGGTCTGAGAAGAACCAATTTGTTTGGGTAATTAGATACTTACTTGAGGTGCTTGGCATCTTAGGCTAGGTTATATCAGGGATACTGTGGAATAGGGATACAGCAGCGTTACCTTTCCCTCCCCCATACGAATCCTTGGGTTTGACCCTCAATACTGCAAAAAGAAAGTGGGTTTTTGTTGATTTTTCAATAGACAGAAATCAAGAATTTTGGAGAGAATTTTGACCTAAATATATTTGGACTAAGTATTCCTTTTACTGGTGCAAGTTAATGAGCCCTGATGCAGTTTGGTGCCGCAGGCCATTGAGTGGAGAGGCCCTAGTCACGCTGCTGTGGACGAGCTCAGCTGTCAAGGACTTCGTGGTTATGGTGTGGCATACACACAGACCACAGATGCCAGGAGGAAGTAGAAAATTCAGAAAGATCTGTCTTCTGTGTGGGAACGAGGCTCTAGAAATGACATATCTCAGCCAGAGAAAAGAGCCTGTCTTCAGAATGTTGTTTTTCTTTCTGATGATACACCCAATGCGGAATCTTTATAAAATGAATTGTGGGGAAAAAAAAGAAAGCACGAACAGATAAATGCTCATCCTTTGTGGGGATCAACTTGATATCCATCTAGTGTACACATCGTTTTCTCACGAATGTTTCAAAATCCCTACTTTGAAAAGTATGATTAAAAAGCAAATTGTTAAAAAGTAATCTGAGGCACAACGAAAATTTAAGGAGTTGTTTGTTTGTTTTTTAGGAAGCAGTGATTCTTAGGTCAGGTGGCTTCAAGCAGGAGGTTCTCTGAGGCCCCATCATGGACCACATAGATAACATTGAAGCATGAACAGGGAAAGTGTGTCTCGCTACTGCGGTTGTAAGTGTCCCTTTTCAGTCAAGTCTGCTGGAAAGTCCCTAGTGAGTAGCTGTGGCTTCATTCTGATTGGCTGAACTTGTTTCTTTCTTTCTTTTCTTTTCTTTTTTATATATAGGTACATGTATAAAAAGTAGCCCGGGAGCCATTCAGGAATTTGTCGCACCAGGTCCTTTATGTTGACTCCTGTGACAATATCCACAGACACAAAACTCTAAACGCTGGTGTGCTGAACAAGAAGCAAATGGATTTTCCCTTCTGGAAGTTTCCTTCTTTGGTTTTCTTAATTTTTTTCTCTTTCTTTTTTGGGATTGTTACCTCCATAATTCTAAAAGAAATGTGTATATTTTTATTTCTTTCCTTTTCAGTTTTAATTATATCTACTTTTTTCTAGCTCTGAAAGATGAGAACTTTGCCCTTCGTCTTGGTATTCAGCTCAGTTCTTCCAATTAGGTTTTGATTTCAGCCACTGGAAGTTCAAATATGCAAGAGTCCAAGGCCATTTCTGGCATCCCTGGACTTGTGTGTGTGATCGATACTCATGAACTTGAGTGAGTTTCCTTAATACCGAATCAGCCACATAGTATACTATAAGCAGATTATGTTATTAATGTAGTTGTTAGGATCTAGATCCTTTCTTTCTGATATAGATGTTTTAAGTGTAACTTTTCCAAAGAAAATAAAACCCTCATGTTTTGGAATTCTACTGAAGTATAAATGTGAAACTATCCATTCCAAGGCATGCTAATAATTCAATATGATGGTAAGAATACCTATTTATGGATCGATACAATTACTATGAGATCTCAAATATATAAATAGGAAGGTCTGTCTGGAGTCCATGTGCCTCTTAGGAAAGGATCTCTAGAGCTCTTAGTCCTGGTCTCTGACTCAGTGAGTCCTTGGCCATCCTGGTTTATTCTCTGCATCACACCTTAGGATATCTCTGCAGTAGTCAAATGGATCATGTAGGTCTCCGGTCTGTTTTTTTTTCTGAAAGGGTGATTGCCCTTTGTTCTTGCATACCCAGTGTCTCTGATATTTCATGTTTTACTCCATGCTTTAGGTACTTCAAGCAGAGAGTTGAACATCTTCCCTATTCATTGATCTTGACTGGAGGTGACAGGATTGTAAACCTCAAATAGAAAGGAAAATCTCCTAAATCAACTAGAGTGGCATTCATGATAAGTTAGCATTGAGATCTAGCCATTGTAAGGACTTAAAAAGAAAGTGGCAGAGAGGAGCAAGGTGAGGGACTTGGAACACATTCATCCACATCACACTACAGAACTACATTAAAATGCTTTAATGAGTGCTCAGGAGACTGCTATAGGTTGAATCTGAGCCCAAAGATCTGAACCCCCCAAACTCCCAAGGGGGTGATCTTATTTGAAAAAAATGTATTTGCAGATACAGTCAATGGAGGCCATGCAATGATAGGGTAGGCTCTTAGTCTGACTAACACTACATTAATACTAATGTCATATTAATACGAACCTAATATGACCAATGTCTTTCTAAGATGACACTGAAATACACACCAGCAAGAACAGCGTGATTATAGAGGCAGAGATTGGAGAGCCGGAACTGTAAATGGAAGGGTGCCAAGATTGACAATGACGATCCAAAGCTAAGGAGACAGGGGTTTGTCTAACCATGCGTGGTTCAAAGGGAGCATGACCAGACAGTGACTTCAGACCCCTAAGCTTCAGATTGGGCGGTGGGAAGCCACCTAGCTCGTGGCTCTTGTCACGGCACCCCAGACTGGAATGCAGAGACTATACAAAGTTCCTGGGATGATCGCTATCATTTGTTAACTATTTTCACTCTGTGAAGTTGAAAGACATCAGTATATTCCGGGCATAAGACTTCTTCTAGAATGCTACTGAACTGGATATGTTGCAAGTGAAACATTAGTGATATTATTAAAAGTGCCAGCTGAGTAATGTCTAATATCTCACATGCTCAGCGACAGCCGGAGGAGCAACTTGACATTCTGAAAACTAATGTGCATCATCCTATTAAACATTGACTAGTCAAAAATTTGGAAATTAAACTGTTTTTAATAAAAATAGCATTTCACTTTTTTTTTTCACCTTCCCCGGGGTTTATTCTATAGTGATGGTACTTTTTAGGTTTAACTGGACATTAATTTTTATTCTCAACCATTGGTTGCTGTTGTTGTTGTTGTTGTTTTTAATCAGAACATGTAGCCCTGTTTTCTGTGTTTTTGCCTTTCATTGTTGTGGTTGTGTGGGGGGTCAACCATGGTTTACAAATATTAAGTGGAAAATTCCGTAAAATAGACAATCCCAGAGTCTTAGTTGGATGCTATGTGAGCAGTACAATAAAATCATGTGCCATCATGCTCAGGAATACCTGAGCAAATACCGTGTCTTCACTCGGTGTAGACACACTTTGTGCGTTCTCTGTTCACTGGACACTTAGTGACATCATTGAATTGACTCCGTGGTTCCTATTTTGGTTAATGATGGCGCCAAAGCACATGGGCAGTGATCAAGGGGTTTCCAGGGCACAGAACATGAAACACCAGATGAGCTCTCTAGTGCGTGGCAGTGTTGTACGGGACATGGGAACAAACACAGTGTGTGCATGCCTGAGTACTGTTTGCAGTTCCCGACATCCCCTGGGCTGTATCCCCTACAGCTAAAGGAGCAGTTCTGTCCCTCTGCTGGGAAGGTGATGCGGTTCTTCCTACAGTGTTTTTGGCTACTCCTGTCAGACCTGCGTCCTCTAGTCTCCCATTCTCCGGCTTGGGTTGTGTAGGGAACAGAAGCACACCCTTGAGGGGCTGGAGTATTGGTTAGTGCCACCGTCTCCTTGTAAACTGAGTATTACTGCTTCTTTCAAAGTGACCTTCTCACCATGACGCTCCCATTCCAGAATCTAAAATGCTGGCATCAGAACCCCACCCCTTCCCTCAGGAGCAGAGACGATTGCTTCAGTGTGACTTGTCAGTGGAGGCCGCCCCCGTCCCTTGGCGCTTACAGAACCATGTTTTCAATAGTGTCTTTAAAAGTCGTGAGAGAATCTTCATTTTATTTTTGTCACTTAAGGCCATGACTTCAACCAGAACAGACCAGCTGGTGATGCTCAGTTCCAGTGTCGAAACACCGTGACACATGGGTACCCAGGAAAACCGAAGACCAGGATGTCGGCCTCCCACAACCCAGCATCCAAGTCCATACCAGACTACTCAGACAAAACTATTAAGAAATCACTCGTTTTCAAATTGCTATTAACAATTTTCTTTTCTAATAATAATAATAATGATTTAAAAAAAAAAGGCCAGATTATGCAGAGAACTCATTTCAGGCTTCAGTCCCCTCCCTGCCCCCTCACACTCCGTGGAAGACAAGTCACCTTCTGTCATCCCACATAGGGGTGCGGATTCCTAACGCTAAGCCGAGCCTCGCCCTTCTGAAAAGAGTTGTAGACGGCTCTCTTGCTTCTGATGTTAAAAAACCCCAAGTGTGAATTGAGGTTACCACCTGACCGGGCTCTCTCTATTGCTCATATTTTTAGTAACGAATCCATACCTCTCTCAGTCTGGCTGCGTCTTTGGCTCTCTGCTCTCAAAGCTGCCGTCAGAAGGCTGTGCCCTATTTAAACCAACTGTGGTTGTCTTTAAAAGCCCTCATTAATAAAATCTATTTCTTAATGTGACATGTACTGTTAACATGTGGGGGTTATTTTGATATGACTTCCAAAGCCATAAGCAACTCTCTTCCTGGGAAAACTTCCCAGATTTTAAAAGAAATCTGTGTGTGCTATTTCATCTCTGTGGTGTTCTAGAGTGCATGGTACAGAGCAAGGCCACTGGCCCTAAGGCAAGCAAGAGACTTCCTCAGGAAGGGTCTGTTTATTCCTGGGGGTTTCCCTTACTGATAACGAAGGGGCACTTAAAGATAGGGTCTCAAGGCCTTGGTAATAATTTTAACTTAAACAGCTAAATTCAGAGAACTGGAGAGAGTGCTCCGAGGTTCACAGCACTTGTGGCCCTTGTATAGGACCCATATTTGGTTCCCAGCACCCACATGGTGGCTCACAACCATCCATAACCCCAGTTCCAGGAGCTCTGACACCTTCTTCTGATGGCCACAGTCACCAGGCACCAACATTGTACATACACGCAAGCAAAATAGTATACAGATGAAATAAATGAATCTAAAAATGTTTCAAATAACTGAATTCTGGGCTGGAGAGATGGCTCAGAGGATAAGAGCATTGACTGTTCTTCCATAGGTTCTGAGTTCAATTCCCAGCATCCACATGGTGGCTCACAACCATCTGTAATGAGATCTGGTACCCTCTTCTGGCCTGCAGTCATACATGCTGTATACATAATAAACAAATAAATCTTTAAAAAAAAATTAACTGAATTCATAGATGACAAAACCAGGTAAGGCCAGAGGCCTTGCTAAAAGACAGCTAGTAATTAGAAGAATTGGAAAGAGAACTAAGATTTCTTTTTTTTTTTTTTTCGAGTACATTTTCTGCTGTGCCACTTTCTTATAAAGAAAAACAGGCAGAAATAATTTACAATGCTGTATCTGTAACACATGGGTTACATGTGATGGAGCATGCTTATGTCAGAACATCCAGGGTGTGTAGCAGGAGATCATGACTTCAAGGCTACATAAGAAAGACTGTAGAAAAAGGAAGGGAGAAAATTAGTAACAGTCAAGCATCTTCTATAAACACCCAGATCCAGGACACTCAACTAATCCCCAAAAGATAAACACAATGAAAATCACATAAAACCCATCATAATCAAACTCTGAAGAACAAAAGATGAAAAAGAAAATCACAGCTTTTAAGGGGAGATGCACTGTAGGTGCAGGGAAGAAGTACCAAAGACTTCCTTTTGCAACTTACCTAAGTCACTTGGCAGTGGGATGCTGTCTTCAAAGGGCTGGGGAGAAAAACCATAGAATTCTATGCTTATTCGAGAACTTTTTTGGAAATGAAGGAAATAGACTTTAGTTGAAATAAAATCTGAGGTGGGTTTTTTTGTTGATAGATTTCCTTCATAAGATATGGTGAAATGGAAAGAAAACTACCAAGTGGAATGAATATATGAGTATATATATAGGCACGAACGCACACACATATACGTGTGTGTGTGTGTGTGTGTGTGTGTGTGTGTGTGTGTGTGTGTGTGTGTGTGTAAAGGAGAAAACTCAGATTGCCATTATCAAGAATGAGGAATACCACTCTGTAGAGCCCAGATACACTAGGAAGACAGGAAGAAAATATTATGGTCAACTCTATGCTGATAAATCCAGTGACTTAGATAAGGAGGAAAAATAATTCCTTTAAAACTCAGAATTATGGAACCTTACAAGAAGAAATAGATTATACAAATAATCCTATATATTAAAGACATTTAAAACATAACAATAAACATTGGAGCAACTGAAATTTGTAAGCCTGGTTGGTTTTTGTTAAATGGTGTCAAGCATTCAGAAATGAATTCCCTACAATATATGAATTCTTTCCAAAATCTCTGTAGAAGAGAGAACATTCCAACTTTATGACCTGTCATTAAGCATGTGTCCACACTAGGGTCTGATAACACGGCAGAAATGCTTTGCAATGGAGCCTTTAATCAGCTGTTATCACTCGCATCATATTGAACTTACCAGGTGATGAGGTCTAAAATGTCCAGCCGTGGTCCATGGAAAGATGGAAATGCTGTATCTGGGGTGAAGCCTCACTATGACCAGAGGTCATGGACCAGCTGACTCTGAGAAGATAGCCCGGGCCCTCACACAGAGATCCCATCCTGTGGCTCTTAAACATCATCATAGAATTCAAACCTTGTTTATACTGCCAATGGGCCACCCAGTCAGTAGCAGAGAGAGGAGACCTGCGCTTGGCAGCTGGGCCGGCTGAGCAAGGGTGTGTGGCGGAGCCGTCTTGACCCTGGGTTTTCTCACCAAGTGATGAGGGTAAATTTCACCAGCAGAGTGGAAATCTCCATTCTCATTTTTTTTGCTAAGCAAAGATAGCTTACATTTTTTTCCTGCCTGTGTGGCATTGATCAGAAAAATAGATTATATGCCTTCCTTATTTTTAATGTATTTAGCATGCATTAGTGATACACAGCAATGGGTTTCATTATGATATTTTAATATATGTATTTTGGTCACATTCAGCCCTCTTACTCTCTCTTGACCCCTCCTTCTGACCCACTTCCTCTTCTCCATCGTGTCCCTTCCCACTTTCCTGTCTTTATCTTCTCTTTCCGTGGTGTCTTCCTTGTGTGAGCACAGGCAACTTGACTAGGGGCCTCAGCACTGACGTAACTCTCTCTCCCCCAGCCGCCATGCACGCCTACAGCTCCTCAAGCAGGCCCAGGGCTTCAGAAGCCCCTCTCTCCCTCTGTGATGAATTGTTGACAGGCCTAGTCTCGGGCAGATCTTGTGCATGCCATTATAGCTGCTGTGAGCTCATGAGTCCAACAGCCAAGCCACGTCTGGAATCTGCCTTTAAGATTTTTTTTGCTTACCCATTCTCGCTTTTTTCCTCCTTTGCTGGCAGTTTCCTGGAGGTGCAGGAGGGTGTTCAGAAGGAGGGTGTTTCAGAAGGAGGGTGTTCTCTGAGGGAAAGGGCAAGCCCAGCACCCTCTCTATATACTTTTTCCCATTCCTAATGCCAGCGTTGGAGGAAACAGGAACTTTATCATTTTGATCCAGTCTCATACCTTTTGAAGTTTTAGCTACTTTTGCATAGCTATGACCAAAGTGCCTGTGATAATAACTTAGAAACGGAGACGTTTCTGTTGCTCACGGGTTTAGAAGGTTCAGCCCATGGTTGCTTAGCCTCGAACACCTGAGCGGAATATCATGGGCATGGGAGCACATGGCTGAGGAGTTACTTCAGTTTAGGGTAGATGTAGAAGGAACTAGTGTCCAGACATGACCTTCAAAGGCATGCTTTTTGGACCTACATCCTCACTAGGCTCCACCTCCTAAAATGTTTATAGCATCCTAAAACAATAACCTTAGATGTGGATGAAGTACTCAATATATGAGACCATGGGGGATTGTCCATATTCAAGCTATAACAATACTATTTGTCTATATGTTATATATAGATTATAAGTTCTAAGTATGTGGATTTTAATGATCTGGTTTACAGCTTTATCTATGGGACCTAGAAGAATAATGATAGAGAGTAGCAGGGTTTGTGCAGAGAGGAGATCTTTTAGAGTTCAACCTTCCTGCCCAGGTCATAGCTCAGATTCTGGCTTAAGAACTTGATGCTGATATTTTTATATCCAGAGATTATCAAAAGGATCTTTGTATTATAGTATTACATTTCCATCAAGTCAACAGAATTTAGTCTGCATTTTATATTTCCAGAACATCTCAATGCTTGATAGCCACATGAATTATTTAAATTAATTATATATATAATTAATTAAATTATAGATGATTTCAGAGTACAAGTAAAAGTTAACATTTAAAATATACTTCAAAATAAATATATATTAAAAGAAAATGTAAGTTTCTTTTTGTAAATCATCTATGGTGGATTGAACCATCATTAAAATGTGTCATGATTTCCCTATGTTAGAATTACCCAAATCCTTTGCCCTCTGGTTTTGAAGTTCTTCCCACTAGAAATGAAAGGTATTTTTTTCTGCCACACTGATGTAGGATGGGTCATGTGACCTGTGTTGGTCAATGGCGTGTGACTGGAAATGTAAGAGCATGCATGCTGGGCCAATGCCCTAAATCTTTGCCATTCATTATGAAACAATCTTGTCCTGGGTAGCCAAAGATCTGAAGAACAGAAAGGTACACAATGCAGACCTGCCCTAGGCTGTAGCCCAGTTTCCAGAGCACGGAGCCTGGCCTGTTCCTAGCCTGATCAAATTGCAACCAGCTTGAAAACCCATGAGTAAAAAATGGTGCATGTTTTGAGTGGGTTTATTTAAGTCCGTGGTTCATTCTATGGTGTTACCGAATAAGCGAGTCAGGCACTACCCAAGACAGAGGTAGGGAGAGCTGGATGTTGGGAAAAGTACTAAACAGTCTATTTGGTACAGATTTAGGCATATCAGATTGGGTACCTCAAGAGTTCAGAGCTAACTAACAGAACATCTGACTGCCTCTTTATTTCAGATAGCTACATAGTTTTGGAGGAAAAACAAAGATCAGGGCTCTGGGGAAAAAAATCAAAACACAACAACAAAAACCACAATGTGCCTTGACAATACGTTGAAGGCTGCCGCAAACAGGCCCCAGCAGGAACATAACCTCTGTGTCACTCAGTTCCGGGTCTCTCTCAGGCTGAGGTTTCCTCGGGCTTTTGGGAACTGGGGTAACCTCCCTTATTAGTACAGCTTCAATGGTTTCATTTTGTTTTAATTACATATGTACATATGCATGTATAAATGTATGTGTATGTATATATATGTATTTAATTGTATAGATGTATATAGATATATTTCATTAACATATATATGTGTGTATGAATGTGTGTCTGTACATGTGAGTGCAGGTACCCCTGGAGGCCAGTGCAGCAAGTTCGATCTCCTGGGTCTGGAGTTACAGGGGGTGGTGAGCCTCCTAACTCTAGTTCTCTGTAAGAACAGCACAAACTCTTACCCAGTGAGTGAGCCATCCTTTGGGTCCTCAGCTTTAAACCTCTTCCCTCATGCTTACGTCCTTCCGAGTGTAGCCCCAGAGGAGGCTACAGGTGCTGGCTTTGACCATCTACTGCTTATCTTTCTTTGCTACAGATCTGTCTATAAGGTTCTGGTTTGGGAAAGGGTAGTGGTGGTGGCGTGGGGTGCAGGTGGTGGAGGGCGGGTAGGGGAGGAAGTAGCCAAAAGTGAGATGACAGGATGCAAAATTCTTTGTATGTTCCAAACCACCCTCCAAAATCCCTAAGTCAAGCTGGTTAGTGCCATGGTTAGTGCTCTGGAGGAGCCCTGTACAGTGGTTCACAACCCTGGAAACTTGCGCCTTATAGACCACCAGGTCGATCTCTGTTTAACGATAATAGCAGTTTATATTTATAGGTGTTTGCAGACTTCCAGGGTCCGGTGCTTTGAGTTTGTCTCCCCTGCCACCCGATCCTGAGACAGCGGAAGAGGCCACTCCATCTTGCTGAAGCAGTTTGAGCTCTGGTGAGGTAAGCTGCCTGCTCTAGAGTCCCTCTCAGCTGAAGTAGAATCACAGTTTTCTCATCTACTCTTATCTGGGAAGGCCTTTTCCAAACTACTCTAGATTTTCCTCAACTGGGTCACTCTTGGCCTCATCTTTCCTCACGGGTGTAAGTTGTCACGCAATGGCCGTGCTGCAGAGTCGGGGCTCCCGCAGTGACCGACACTAGTTCCGGAGTGAATAAAAACGTGTTTCTGTATTGTACCATTGCGCTGCTCCAGGTAGATTTTCTAATCCAACGCTAACATTCCCACAGCCTGGATTTTTTTTTTTTTTTAACTATGAGTTTGGCAAGGATTAATTTGGATATGAAAGTGCTTCCTAAAGGACATTTCCCTCCATACGTCATAGCTGTTAGGAGATCCGTGTCCATAAATCAAAGCCACTTTACCGTGCTTCACACAAAGAGATGTTCCTTTTTTTGTTTGTTTACATTTTTTTGTGCTCTAAAGTGACAGCCTCACATCCGTTCTCCTCAGCACACAACAGGACGGCACAGACCCCACAGCTTTCACCACGTTGACATTTCTACCAAAGACAGCACTCTCCCATGTCTCCTTAAACAATCTAACGAGGCTACAACAAGCAAACGCTTCATTCAGACCATAAAAACAAAACCTGCAGCTACCGAGGCCGATTTCTTCGAGCCAACAGTTGCCATCTTGTTTGTAAGGGAAAGAGCCGTTTCCTGTACTGTATACACGAGCTAGGCAGAGCTGTTTGTTTGGTTTTCAGCAAAGACAATACAAAAATAAATTAGGCCTCGATTTGGTTGAGGTAAGCAGTCTTTTGAGCCACAGCTGTATAACTAACTGATCTGTAATTGCACCGCCTCTATGAGGGACAGTTTATTCTCTTGCTTGCCACACAATAGCCCACGCAAGGGAAAACACTCCAAGTTTCAAGGGCTGCCGTCTTTGGGTGCCTGCCAGGACAGATCTGTTTAGCAAACAGGCTGGAGGGTGCTTATTAGTAGGTTGTGGCTTGCAGACCATGAAGCCCCTGGGGCTAGATGCACTGATCAAATGGGGGGGGGGGATCTTGGTGCCGGCCAGCCATTGGCTGAAAAGGGGAACAGCGCCACATCTGCTTCTCCCAGGCCTTAATTACGCCACTGCAAAATGACTTCTTCTGTAACTCTTTCAGTTGGTCCAGAAGACAGGCCATTAAAGATTAACATAGGAACTACTTTTCAAATTAAAACGTAGGCTCTCCTGATGAGTTAGCGCGATGTTATTCACCCTACAGGAACAAGGCTCGGTTAGTCTGGGAAAGTGGAGTCAGGTTTCTGGTGGAACCGAACACGTCCTGTTTTCTCCAGTTGCGTTTCTTTTTTAAAAAAATTACTAGTCTCCTCTGCCCCCTGCTTAGATTTTTGTTTCTATTGAATGACTCAAGGTGGCTTGAGGCTTTAAATTAATGCCTGGGACAGTATCATTGAGGCCTTAAAAGAATGAAGCTAGTCTGACCCTATGGTACATGAAAAAAATCTGGGTCATTTCATCCTCTGGTCTCACATAGTCTCCTCCATGCCTTTTTCTAGGTCTTAAGGGAACAGCAGGAAAGGGACATTATCCGTGTTGCTGTGTTTACCGGAAGTTTGTTCAAGAATGCAGACTTACGCTTCCATCCTGTCTCTGGGAACTGGAAAGAGCAAAAATTTCTGTGTCTCCTGATCTCCCATTGGTGGGTTAATAATTTTTCTCTGTTAAGGTGATGAGACCATCGACCATTAAATGTGAGTCTTAAAGTCTTGCCTGTGTCACATATGTGCGGGAAAAGTGATCAGAACGGCTGTATGGCTAAACATGCGCAGTAGTTAGTTGTATCCAGATCTTTGAACTGTGTGTACTGTGAAGTTTCCACGCTATTCATCAAGCGTATTTTATTTGGTAATAATAGTAAGGAGTTTCAAGCTCCTCTGGTTTGTCTTTACATACAGCCAGGCTCGCATGGACCTCGCTCCACTGTGAGGAGCATACACAGACCTCTGGTTCTCCTCCAGTTTCCAGGGAATTGTTTGTACCTTGAAACAGCACCACTGACTCTTAACCGTCTCTGAACGGAACAGCTAGCCTCAGGGCATCAGGACAACTCTTCCCTTTGTTAAGATGAAGGCCAAGCGACCCCACTTTGTTCAAATCAGTACACAGCTTCCTAATGCAAAGTGCTTTGCAGTGGGGGCGTTGAGAAGACAGGAAGAAGAGTGGGTGAGAAAATGTTAGTTTATTTTGAAAAAGAACATGGGCCTGGAAAGCCTAGAGAGGTGATTGTCCTCCGTGATCCCAATGAAGAAAAAGGACGCTGTGTTCAAGCCTGGTATCTGCAAAGTTTTAATATTTAACGTAATTTCACAGCTGGAGAAGAAGGTTCTCCCTTCTGGTTTTGTCAACGAAGAACCGAGTCCTGAATGAGTGAACCCATGGGCGCCCCAGGTGAGTAGGCTCCTGTGTAAGATTCTCACGCCTGCCGCCTTGCCTTCCCACCTTGATCCTCCCATCCTAACAGCCCAGAGCCTGGAGCCAGGAATTTCACAGCGGCTCCTCCCTCTTAGGTTGAAAACCGTGGCGACCTTTGAGATGCACAGGTCTCACTAAGAGGGGAGTTCTGATGCTTAGGGCATTTCTCATCTCAGAAAGGAAAGGCATGGGCATGAAATTATGCGTCCAACATACAAATGTGGCCCCCATTGTACGAGACTCAGTGCTCTAGAGTATCTGTTGAGATAGATACAATGATAAAGGAAAAGATGTCTGTTTCCCAGCCAGAAATTTCACCCAGGCAAGGAAACAGTCCTACTACTGTGCAGGGCAGTTAAGCTCTGAGAACTAGAGAGTCTTTAAATGGGGATCACTAAGTGGAAGAACAGACATCGATGTTAAAAAATGAAAAGAAAAGGAAAAAGAAGAAAAGAGAATGTTCTAGACAGAAGGAACTGGAGAGGAAGAACAGAAAGGAGTAGGCAGAATGAACGAAAGAGTTCCAGCTTGCGTGAGAAGAAGTCGTGGTGACTCCTCGACTTCAAGCAGGGACACCGTGAGTGGTCACATGCTGAGGGCATCTGCCAGCAGCAGGCAGAACCTTCTGCAGCATAGCAGTGGCCAGCCGCAGACCCTGCTCAAGGCACGGTCCTAGCAATACCGGAATGTGGGGAAAGCTTCATGCCTCCGCTACTGAATAAGCATTTTCAATAAATGTGGCCAAGATAATAACAGCTAGCATTTGAAGGATGCTTGCTATGTAGCACGTTTTCTCACAGAATCTCCAGAGAAGACACGAGACCCGGCTTAGGCACCATAAGGGCAATGACTGACAGTCAAGGTTCAAACATGGATCTAAACCCTACAAGTTGTAGGAGCTAGCCACATCCTGTTCATACCTTCCAGAGAAGTTCAAAGAAATGTATTCATCAGCTGAGAACTGTGTAAGCTATGGGCTGTGATCAAAGCTAGAAACATGCCCTATATAGATCAAGAGATAAACAAATGCTCCCGTTCCTGCTCTAACCGGTCTAAGCCTGGGCTCTAAGGCCCTACCAAAAAGGTAATTACTTCCTGATTGAAGTTGGGACTAATGAACAGGATGCTCCTAGTGTTAGAGCCTTTCCAGGGAGTGTGCTGGGGACTTGGAGACAGTGAAGCCATTTTAGAAGCTGGACACCTTTGGAGTTTTTCACGAGTGTTTCTCTGTATAATGGCATCAGGCCACTGAGCCAACATGGCTCTCACAGGCAGGATGACCGCACTGGGCTAGGGTAGCCCAACTTCTTTGCAGCTTCCCTGGCTTATCTGTGTGCCGGGGTACTGATGCCTAGGGCTGCTGTCTCCATCTGGAGCCTTTTGTTCACATCACCATGTGAACTGTGCAAATAATGCTCTTAGGGGACTGACCTGACGCAAGTGATGTTGGGAACTACCATGCAGGGCTGTGGTTCCTAAGCCTGGGTGGAGGTCAGCATTGCCTGGACAGCTGCCAAAGAAGAGGTGACCCTGTATTCCCAGGCTCACAGAATCAGGTTTATTGGCTCTGGGGTCAGGAATCCTGTGCTCAGAGGAAGCTTCTAGGGGTCATTCTAATGTACTGCTAGTACTTACTATTGGACAGACTAAGTACTGTCAACAACGAGAGAAGGCCTGCATGGGCAATCCCTGACCTTAAGGAGAACTGAGACAATCTTAGCTGTAGCTTGAGTTTTTCTGCCTTGCCCACAGTCAGGACAAATCTCTGTCACCCGCCAGTCCCACAGCCGCTCAGACCCAACCAAGTAAACACAGAGACTTATATTGCTTACAAACTGTATGGCCGTGGCAGGCTTCTTGCTAACTATTCTTATATCTTAAAGTAACGCATTTCTACAAATCTATACCTCACCACGTGGCTGGTGGCTTATCGGCGTCTTCACATGCTGCTGGTCATGGCGGCGGCTGCAGTGTCTCTGGTCATGGCGGCGGCTGCAGCCAGTCCTTCTGCCTTCCTGTCCTTTTATTTCTCCTCTCTGTTAGTCCCGCCTATCCTTCCTGCCTAGCCATAGCCGATCAGGTTTTATTTATTGACCAATCAGAACAACTTGACATACAGACCATCCCCCAGCACAGCCAAGTGCAGATCATCTCAAACACCTGCACTCAGACCCATGGTCCTAATCATCCTCTATACAGACCTGCTGGGTAACGCCACAAAGAACCCAAGAAGGGCTCCCACAGGACATACAGAACATCCCACAGCACTTAGCTATTGTTGTTATTGTTTTGTTTGTAACAAAAAGACAGGGTCTCTCTATGTAACCCTGGCCATCCTGGAACTCGCTATACAGACTAGGCTGGCCTTGAACTCACAGAGGTCTGCCTTCCTCTGCCTCCTGAGTGCTGGATTAAAGGCACGGGCACCATGTCTGGCTGTTGTTGTTAGCAGTAACAGCTTTGCTTCTGTTTCCTGATACCTGAGCTGGTGGTCTCTGGCTAGTCCCGTTCATTTATTTTTGTGTTTATTACTTGCCCTTAAGGATTCCGAAAAGCTCTCCGTGGGCCACATGTATTTATCAGGTTAGGTCCTTCCAGTGACACATTTGCATGCCATCTGCCACCTTCAGGGATCCAACTGGTCCACCCATGAACTGACCACAGCTTTCTTCCTTCATGGCCTGAGCAACGTGGCTGGGGCTAACTTTGGGGTGGAAGAAACAGCCCTCAGTGTGTTCCCTAGGCAAGGGGGGAATGATCAGAATTTGGTTTCTTCTGCTAAGAGGTAAATTCACATTTGTTCACTGCAAGTATAAATCCTTGTGACATGTTGTTTTACATTAAATTCTATCTTGACCCAAGCTTCCCAAGGAATTAATAAGAGCCTCTGGGAGACAAGTAGAGTTTTTTTTTTTTTTTTTCTCAGTCAAAATTAAGAACAGTGCCATCTTCTAGAATGTTTTAGAGAAAGAAAAAGGAAACCCAACTACAGCAAATGATTAAAAGGCAACACCACTTTTAAAGATAAAAGTTTATAATTAGCATGGAAGTTCTAGAATTTAAAATGGAAAGTTTGTGAAGCTATAGGAAAGCAGGATAAACCTCAACGACAAAATAACAGGTTTCAGATGTTAAAAATATCCACCAGCTAACCCAGAGCGAACCAATTATAACACATTGCCTCTAATGCCTGGGTCTGAAACCTGGAGGTAAGTCCCCAACTTACAGGAAATGTCAGCTCCTTAATACTAATTAGCAGACTTTGGTCTCCAAATTTAGAATTCCAGGTTGCTCTTCTGTGGGAGCTACTGAGTTCAGTACTGTTTTTCTGTTCACAGGGATGGGCACTTACAGGACCTATTGCATTCAAGTGTGTGATTGTTGCGATGTCCACATTGCACTGATATGATTGTTACCCAGACAAATACGTTTTTCACAGTCACCTGGGATCTATTTGGGATGATAGAACTCCCCCTTTGTAGAGTTATATGTATTCCAATGTTATTTCACTTCCATTATATCAAACACATGCCTCAAAACTTGACAGGTAGTACGTTGTTATTGCTGGAGAGCTGTCCATCATTTCAGAACATGTTCTCCAATCACTTGGCGTGAATTTGATACATGGTAGACAGCTTATCAAATGTCATTTGGAGTGTGTAACTGAACCTATGGAATAATGAAACATAATCTCCGGCGACAGTGAAGGAATTTTTGTATCTAAAATATAAAGAGCCTTTTGAGGTTCGGGAGCCTAGGTGATGAAATTCTTCATCACGCACTGCCAGCTCCTTCCCACACTCCAGAGTTAGTTTAAAATTGTGATCAGTGCGCTCCAAAGCCCAACTGCACTCCAGGAAATAATTTAAGCAGTGCAGTTGAACACCATTTTATTCGTAGTGCGTGACAAAGAAAAATAAATTTGACTACCAGAGGTTTCTTTTTAGCAAACCAGTTGGCTCTTACGAGCACGCTCACATCTCTGTTCACACTCGTGATGAACAGCAGAGATAACCCACTGGTCCTTCTCCCGTTTGCAGTAAGTTTGGGCTACTTCCCAGCACTCTGGGGGTGCCCACATTCCTTCCCAGCTATTAGCTGAGACCTGCCTGGTGGGCCTACCCTTTTCCCCACAGGAACATGTAAAACTCATTTTCCATAACTTTTCATGCTGCCCAAACTGACACTCTGGTCAGACCGCTCACATGTAAAGTGAACAGAAGTGTGGGCCTTCCAGGACATGCCGGGTCTGAGCATCTATGATCGCTTCAGTTGGTGTGGTCTTTGGCGTGCTTGGAGGCCTTCCTCTGGACTCCCACCACACCACAGTCCTATATGATATAAACTTCTCTATTGTAACTGTTGTGTTTGTGTGGCTGTATCTGCACCTGGTTTATTTCAGGCTCCTGGGGCTGCAAATCAGATTCTGTAGTCTTGAGACATTGGATTCGAAACAGAGTATTTTAAAAATGTATCGACTGAGTCATTTGAATTAGCTGCAACTGTCTGGGTAACTTGGAATTCTCTCATTTCTGCCCTTACCCATGCATATGTAACATATTACAGTTTGAGAAAGTCTCTCACATTCACCAGTAACACAGGAAGGATGGAGCTACCTATAAATTCCAGAAGTCTCTTGTCTCAAAAAAGATCCTGCAGTTAAATGAACACAGAGTAGAATGGATTGGTGGCCTGAAGTGTAGAAAGAGGATGTGTACAGTGGGGAGTCTCGGTCTGGACCAAGACGCTGTCATCTATCCAAGGCTCTGACTTGGAGTCCGGTCATGGCCAAAGGCTGGAGAATGGTGGTCAGGGTTGGCTGGATATTTCCTTTGCCTGCAAGTCTTTACGTTGGTGTCTTAGTAATTCTGTGCTAGATTCTGGAATATGTCGTCATATGTCACTATGTCATGGTCTGGAACAAAAGGTTTTACATGTCTAGGCTACTGCTTTGACCCCACATTATTCTGTAAAAAAACATCAGCCTAGAACAAGGGTCCCAGTAATGTGGGGGGAATAAAGGAAAAGTAGGTCACACCGGTAAGAGGTTTTGAAAATATTTGTATTTCTGTCTCTGTCTCTGTCTCTGTCTCTGTCTCTCTCTCTCTCTCTCTCTCTCTCTGTGTGTGTGTGTGTGTGTGTGTGTTGCACACGTGGAAGTTAGAGGATAATCCGTGGAGGTCAGTTCTCTCCTTCCACTGTGTGGGCTCTGAGTATCTAACACAGGTCTTCAGACTTGGCCACAGGTCCCTTTACTTGATGATGTCTTACTAGCCCAGTATTGATAAGTTTTAATTAATAAAATGTTGTCAATGGGAAAAAGAAAAGCACAGGAGCCTTTGACTGCCTGAAGATGCTTTTGCACAACCATTCTGTGCAGTCAAAATCTATTCCAAGGCACACCACCTGTCTCCCCTCCGCACTTCAAGCAAGCACATTCATTTTCTCAAAAGTTGTTCTTTCCTGAACCAGTAAATTTTAGAAAGAGAATTTTTCTGTGTCCTCATGCTTAAAGCAGATAAGTATCTGTGACCTGGCTACTTAGGAGACTGAGGCAGAATGATCTAGAATTCAGGGCCATCTTGAGATTACATCGTGAGACCACGTTTCTTTTCATTTTTTATCATTGCAGTCTAATAACCTTATTAATAACAATCTATACATCATTTTAGCCATTTAAATTGTACAGTTTGGTAGTATTTTTAGTATACTCACCAAGTTACACAACTGTCACCTTAGTTTTACATTTTCGTCACTACAAAAATAAACATGCTATCCCCCAGCATGCTCTATCACCTCTCACTAGCCTCCTTTCCCACTCTGTAGGCCTCTTCAACACATACGTTCTCACTCATGATGAATCTGCCGCATCTAGACACATCATGTTGATGGACTCATACACCACGGGGTCCTTTGTCTTTGGCATCTTAACTTGTATCAGATTTTCATCCCTTCCCATCAGCGAATTACATTCGAGTGCATGGGTATACTAGATATATAGTATGGGTATCATATGGGTATATGATGTATAGATATACTATCTTATCCATCAACTAAGGGGCATTTTTGTTACTTCCACCTTTTGATATTACGAACACCCAAAACTCTGTATAGACACATATTTATATTCATTTTGGGTACATACCTGGGAGTAGAGTTGCTGGGTCATGTGTAAACATGTGTTTAAGCTTTTGAAAAAAATATCAACTTAAAAAAACTGATTAGGCCATTCATATCACACAACAGAATATGAGGGTCCCAGTACCGCCACACGTCACCAACCCTGGTTATTATGTCCTTTTAAATTCATAACTATTGGAGGCACATGAGGTGGGTTTTTTTTGTTTTTTTGTTTTTTGGCTTGAGTTTTCCTACTGATAAAGACTCTGCATGTGTTTATTTACAACGGACAGAGCTTTTTTTGGAGAGATGGCCAAAGAGATTGTCACTGCTCTAAAGGCAGTGGGAACTTGAAGAATGGAGCTGATAAATGGGGTAGACTAAAGTCTCGTGCAATAGCCAGCTTTATTTAGAGCATCAGACAATTTGTACTCCAAGGGTTAAGAGGAGTCACACTAGTGAAGTGTCCAATCACAAGGACAAGCCACATGTGGCAAAACCACGTTTATCCATAGAGGCATATAAATAAATAGCAAAATCCAGGTGTAATGAAAAATCTGAAGAAAACTCATTCCTATCTGCTATTCCTGGAAGGGATACAAGAGCACAATCCAAGAACAAGTCCGTGTTTTTAAAGAAACTGAGGCCACAAGACTCTTGTCTTGTTTTCTTGTAGTTTTTCTCACAAGCACTCAGGATTCTACTCACACAGCTCCATTCATGGACTGTGCTCTGACAGTCCCTGACTATTTTTTTAGTGTAATTTCTCCCCCCCTCTTTTGTTAAAATCAACCCCCCCCATGTAATATATCCTGGTTACAGTTTTCCTTCCCTCTACTTCTCCTGGTTCCTTCTCCTTCCCATCTGGATCGACTCCTTTTTGTCTCTCATTAGACAACAAATAGGTTTCTGGGGGATCATAATAAAAAATCAAACATAGTAAGACAAAACAAAAACTAACACAGTATATATATATATATATATATATATATATATATATATATATGTATATATTTAATTTTGTGTCTGTGACTTTGGATATGTGCATGTGAGTACAGTGCCCATGGAGACCAGAAGAGGGCGACAGATCCCTAGGAGCTGGTGTTTCAGGTAGTGTGAGTCCCTGAATGTGGATAACTGAATACCAAACTCAGCTCCTTTCCAGGACAACACACTCTCTTAGCCACTGGGCTGTCTCTCCAGCCCTGGTATAAAATGGTTAATTTAGCATGATGGGTATTTGATTCAGGGTTTTGGAGATTGTTGGAATTAACCGAATAAAGAGAAAGAGGACTGTGGGTCACCTGTTTGGTCTGTGACAGTATATGCTTTTATCGAATCAATATTTTAGATCTGTCTTTGGAACTGAAAAGAATTTAGTCCAGAGTGTTGTAGCTGACATGCTCATGTGGATATAGCTCACTATGGGTTTGGGCTGAGTGAGTAATAAAACTTCTTTAAAGGAACGCAGAGCTTTGAAGGGACCCAACTCTGGAAAGTAGGTTGGGTCTTAAGATTTGAATGTGAAACATCTCGTGTGTTTTTACACTTGTGTGTGTCACCCCCCCCCCGCTGGGGGCACTGTTTTGGGAGATTGTGGAAGCTTTGCGGGGACATGGGTCATAGGGACAGGTTTTGAAGTTTTCTATCCAGCTCTGGTTCCACCTGTGTTCTCCATCCTCCAGTCTTCATACATGGAGACCCTTTGCTCTGCCCTTCCGCCTGAGTAGATGGAGTCATTCCCGTCACCATGACCTCCCTGCCATACAAGCTGCAATACCAGGGAAACTGTGAGCAAAGCTACATCTCCACTCTCTTAAATGGCTTCCATCCACGATTTTGTCACCGCGATGAAAGTAACTAACAAAAGTAGCTGCAGTACCACCACCCGTCTTCGGTGAAAATTCTTGACGCCCACCCCTCTTCCCATTTGGGTAATAATACCTACGGTGGACTAAAGGTTGGTGTGATTTGTGAAAATGGGGCTCTGTTCATCATAAACAGTCGCCATTATCGCGCGATCCATCTCAAGTGACAGAATTCGGATTCTCATGGGAAGAATTTGTCACAGGGATAATCATTGAAAGGTGACAGTGATCTAGTTCTTTTGCAAGGACATCGGAGCCAGTCACCCACCATCACTTTCAGTATCTGGAACCATTTTCTTTATAAACAACAGTAGGCCACTAGCTCTATGTTATAAGTTGTATCAGCAACTAAAGTGAGCGTGGACCCTTCCCTCTAGGCATCCATACAGAGACAGTGGGGCAGGGTGCTGACTCTTAAGAGCTGGGTCCCTGCTAATCTCTTGGTGTTCAAACAGCATGACTTCCCTGGCTGCCACGCATCTATCCCAAGGCAAACTGCTGTAGAAA
Source organism: Peromyscus leucopus (assembly GCF_004664715.2). Lineage (NCBI taxonomy): Eukaryota > Metazoa > Chordata > Mammalia > Rodentia > Cricetidae > Peromyscus > Peromyscus leucopus. The sequence goes on from NC_051074.1 coordinate 54,886,631, forward strand.
TGCGTGCCCTGGGAGAGTATGACTGCTGCAACCCGAAATGGCCTCATGGGTCAAAAAAAGCCATGCAGGGTAGGAAGGAACTGGGTTGTCATGACTGAGAGTAGGCTGAGCCCTCTTCACACTGGCCGACGTGGGCTCCTAGAAGAAAGCACAAGGGGGTCGGAATTGGGGAGTGGTCTTACAGGTCATTTAGTGACTGCTGAGCTATGTAAAACCCCTGGCCAGTGGGTTGTCCCTGGCTGTGTTAAACCCGAGTCCGCCAAACTGGAGGGTATTGGAATTGCACCTGTCTTTGGGTGGTGTACTGGTTCTGGCTGAGATTTGCTTAGAAATATCTGAGTAGAATGGAAGGGATCCTCTGCGTGTTGACTCTCCTACATGTTTAAGCAGAAAGTCCAGTACTTTTTTTTTTCCCTTGGTTTTTTCCAAGACAGGGTTTCTCCGTGTAGTTTGGGTGCCTGTCCTGGGTCTCACTCTGTAGCCCAGGCTGGCCTCGAACTCACAGAGATCCGTCCGGCTCTGCCTCCCGAGTGCTGGGATTAAAGGCGTGCACCACCGCTGCCCGGCGGTCCAGCACTTTCTTGTGCACTATGGCTCGTTACAGTCGTGCGCCCTCCCTCTCCTGATTTCGGCAATTTTATCCAGTGCAAACTCCATTTTAATGAAGGGTCCCCAGTGCATGAGTGGCATTGGCTTCCTTTGGAATCACTTGCCACTGCTGACTTCACTTGAAGAAATGGGGCATGAATCTTCTTGGAAACTGTTAAGGTGAATCCACTCTAAGGCTCACGCAGTTGTGGAGGCAGAACTTGGTCGGAGTCACACAGTGGAGGAAGAGCTGAAAGGGACTTTGTTTTCAAAACCTTGTATCCCTGCCCCATGCAGAATAGGGTACCCCAGTGCTGCCAAATGCTGAAAGCCTGTTTTGAATATGAATTCCTGGAAGGCAGAGTTTTTAATCTATGGTTTCAAAGTAGCTATAAAATAATTCCTGTAGAAGAATTCTCATTTTATCATTCACTGTGAATATTCTGTTCCAGGTGGGAGTTCTCTTGGGGAACAGTTTGCATAGGATTACCAGAAATCTAGTATATATGCATTTTTCCTAGACTTTCTTTTACTGAACAATTCGCCTGTTAACTCACAGTTTTTGGCAAATCCACCTAATACATAAGTCTCGATTATCATCACTCAAACAATGCCTTTTTGTATATTGTTTTGTCAGTTACAAAATGCGTAGAGATTAAGCTATTTTGAAAGTTTGGATGAGCTACAGTCCTGTCCGTAGTAACACTGCGTTTGACAAAGAACTCAGCCTAGTTCCAACGGGATCTCAACAGTTAGTGCGCACAATCTTAAGAGTCAGCCCAGGGTTCTGTTTTATATATTCTAACTTCCTTTCAGATCGGGGTGTCTTTTTAGCTACACAACAGATAGCACACATATTTGTCAGGGTTTTCCAGAAAGCTAGAACACACAAGAGAGAGAGAGAGACAGAGACAGAGACACACAGAGAGAGACAGAGACAGAGACACAGAGAGAGAGAGAGACAGAGAGACAGAGAGAGAGACAGAGACAGAGAGACAGAGAGAGACAGAGACAGAGAGACAGAGGAGAGGAGAGGAGAGGAGAGGAGAGGAGAGGAGAGGAGAGGAGAGGAGAGGCAAAGAGAATGAGAAAAAGAGTAAAAGAAAAAAGATCCATTTCAGGGAGTTGGCACATATGACTACGGAGGCTGGGAAGTCTGATGCAGCCTGTGGGGCTGGCCGTCAGGCTGATGACCGGGGAAGAACTGATGTGGCAGTTCCAGTCCAAAGGTATCTTCTGGCAGAGTTCCTTCCCACTCGCCGAGGTCAGTTTGTTATTCCACTCAGGCCTTTCACTGATTTGATGAGGCCCACCCACGTTATGGAGGACAATCACTTTACTCAGGTTTCACTGATTTAAATGCTATTCGCATCCAAAAAAAAAAAAAAAATCCCTCACAGAAACATCCAAAGTTTTTGACCACATATCTGGCACTATGGCCCAACCAGATTGATATGAAGTTAACTATGGCAGCACTGAACTACAGTCACAAAACTAAGAGAGCATCTGGAAGGAGTGTTGCTCTGATTTTCTGGCCTCTTGGGCAATCAGATTTTCAGTGAGATAGAAAACAGCACACACATGCTCACAGACACATACTCACACATGTACACACACATATACACACAGATACATTTACACACACATACACACGTACACATGCACTCATGCATACACACACACACACACACACACACACACACATCCTGAAGTTGGTCAAGTCAGACTTTAGGGAAGCAGAACATAGTTAATAGAGAGTGAATGTACTAATATTTCAGAGACTGAGCCCCACATGATCCCTGCGAGTATCTGTATAGAACCAGTTGCAAAATATTTATATTTTCATTATTACATTTGTTCACTGTGTGCACGTGAGCACACAAAGGTGCATGTGTGGAGATGAGGGGACAGCCTGTGGGGCCCATTCTTTCCTTCCCCTAAGTGGGTCCCGGGGATGGGATTCAGGCCGTCCTCAGCAGCTTGCACCTTTTCCTGCTGAGCCATCTTGCTGGCTCCTTGCTTAACAGAAATCACTAAGAGTCTTGTGATTTCTGTCCTTGTAAATGAGATTCAGAAGCCCTCGCAGCTAGCCCAATCTTGTTTGGTTGCCCTGTGAGGCTTCTTTCCAATTCTAGTCTAGGTAGGGGACAGTGAGTGTGTGTGCATGAGTGTGTGTGTGTGTGTGTGTTTATGAGACAGTATCTCAGTGTGTGGGGGTTAGCCCTGAATTCTCTGGGTAACCCAGGTTGGCTTTGAACTCACAATCTTTCTGCCTCTGCCTCCCAAAGACTGACTTTGCAGCTTAGTGCCACCGTGCGAAGACCACATTTCCACTTCTTTCTTCATGATGGGAGCCGGCCGCTCTAATCCTGTTCACATCCATCTTTGTTTCTCACCTGTTTTCCCATCTCGGCTTCAGGACTCCATACCCTCTAACTTTCTTTTCACATTTTAACTTTTAAAAACATATCAAACAGTCTTTGAAAATACTATGCGTGTGTTCCTTGTATTTTGCGTGATCAGGTGATTCTAGAAACAGAGCTAGCAAGCCTGAGATTGTTCATAGCCCTTCGGCTCTTCAGGACCTGGTGCCTCTGTAGAAGAACTTGCAGCCGATCAAGTGACTGCTCTGGCTTCTCACAATCTAGTTTCTCAAGAAATCACAAAACCGAAGGACTCTAGACCAGGAAAGTTTCTAAGAGAAAAGGGCTCTTAGTGAGTGAGAGGAAGAACAGCAGATATCCCCAAAAACATCCTTTTAAATAAAAGTAACTGCTGTTGCATTCAGACAAAACAATGCAAATATACTGTCATTAAAAATGAATACCCAAAAGGTGACCTAAAAAGTTATTAAATGGAAAGGTAACCATTTGGTAGACATGATCCCAGACAGAGATTCTGAGATGGTATCAATGAAGACCAGAAAGCAACATGGTGAAGGGTGGGGGTGGGGGTGGGGTGAAAATGTGTCAAATTTCTAACCTCACATAATGAAAATCGAAGGTTTTACCTCATCCATGAACTGGGCATTTTGTGAAATATAGATTCAAACGTGATTTGATAACTTAGCAGCAACCACCAGCAACGTTTTCAAAGAAACCCAACATCTGTGATCCACATAACCCTCATAAGACAAAGGCGATCAGAACGTTCAGCACAGAGAAAAGACAGGGCACACACAGAACACACACCAAGATGCCACTCAGAACCACAGCCGTGGCAGGCGCTCAGCACCGTCAGCAGCAAACGGAGACACGGGAGTAGTTTTCTAAGCCTTCCGAAGGAAAAGGCACACATTCTGTAGAGAGCCGTACATGAGGAAGATGCCATATAGAAAACACGACGCCGATGTTTAACGTGAAAACGTGAACAAAGAAGCCTGAATGGTTCGGATCCTTGTGCGGACGACACAGCAGCAAACAAAAAGGAGAAGATGTGCAGTAGAAAAGTGAGTCCACGAGAACAAATGATGGGCGGGGGAAACAGAGACAGTAACTAACAGAAACTGCAAAGATCACATTAAGTGGTTGGAAGTGGGTGGGGTCCATGTTCAGATAACCGGTGGTCACGTGGGTTAGCACGGGTTTTCTGGGAAGCAGTCTGGTACTGTGTATTGAGAGTCTTCATACCACGTGTATCATTTTGTTCCCTAATTCTGTTTATAGCAGTGTGCTTCAAGGAAGGCAATGGGAAAGTCAGAAAATTACTTCTGGAAAATAAATCATAAAATTAGAAGAAAACCAACTTGAAAGTTTAGAACAATAAAGGAATAATTATACGAATTATAGGATATTACTGATTCATTAGAAGTGACGTGGCATTGACCTGAAGATTAAAATCAAATGCAAGGGCATAAAATGTATGATTTCAGTCTTACAAGTACATGTGTATATAGTATGTGTTTCTCCTCAATCCTAAGACAAATTTCCATATTCAGTGCTTTGAAATTAGGATGAATTATACATTTAATACAATTTCCCTCAATCAAAAAAAGTATTTTAAGTATATACATTATCTCACAATGAATTACATGTTGTGTTCAAGGAAGGACTATATTCTCATGCTTGAAAAGGTACTTAGAAAATAAATCATTTTTCACAAAGAAGGAAAGTAGCAAACCTTTAAAGGCCATTTGTCATGTTTGTGAAGGGACTGTCTTGCAGGTGCTGTGCACCTGGTGGGAGCTTGCCTGCCGGCTGTTCGTCTATCACCCCAAAGAGCCCATATGTATAATTTAGATGTATCCAACCTGTGGCTGGTGGACTACGTGTGTCCCAGGACAGCTTTGAATACAGCTCAACGCATTTGTAAATGACAGCATCACGTCAGGATGTCAAAAGACTGGACACCTGTGCAAATGCTACTGATTTTGCTTTTTTAAGTCCACACAGGACCGGGGAGACAGTCCTCTCTAGAACTTTGCAAAAGAACATGTGTCTTCTCATTGATTTTTGTGCGGAGTCTGCTCCCAGACCCCCCACGCTCCGTACTTCCGAGAAGGCAGAGACTGTGCAGCTCAAGTCTTCTTGTCTGTGTTTGGACTTGTCTGTGTTCCAGCAGCGACCCCAGAATCATGACTACAACAAGGTCCTGTAGAATTCTCTGGAAATGGAGGTTAGGATTCATTTCAGCCGCCCACTCTTTCCCAGAGACTATGTCCCCCTTTAGCCCATGCTTGCCTTCCGCATTTTGAAGGTAATTTCCCATGATGGAAAAGCCTGGCTCATCTGCAGCATCAACTGTCTTCCCTGGCTGCACAGTTCCCTCTCATTCACATCAGACCTCAAAACAGACGGTCGGACAGGCCTTATTGCCTTTGTCACTTTCGTAAGCACTGGCCTCTCAGCACATGAACGATTTTGACAATTTTCTTATACATTTCATAATTTGACCTTGGTTATTCGACCTTCCTTTGTACAGACTCTTTCAAAACCTAAACTCACGTAGAAATTCTGTGCGGTTGGACTGATGTCTTTATCTCTACATTCATGCATCAGAACGTGTGGAATTTCACTTCTGAATCCTACGGGCTCTCAGGAGCCAGTTCTTTCAGATTCACTCTTCAAAAAGCCATATTTGAACTTTCTCTAAACTGATTTTCAAGTATTTTTTCTCCCTAAGGCCGAGGGCACATGCCTGACTCTGATCAAATGTTCACATCTTGTGCATTGGCCATTCCAAGATGGCGTGGTCACTGTTTCCTCTGGTCCTGCTGCTTTACCGTCCCTGCAAATGAGAGACCTAAATGAATAGTACACTTTGTCAGGCTAATTGGTGGAGTAATTGATATCAGTGAGCAGCCCTGTGCAGGGCTCTGCCGGGTCCTGATTGCTTGGTTTCATTCTGTAACACAAAATGAGAGCTGTCAGTTCCAGGCTTTGTCCTTGGGGAAATGCAGTGTGACTGGTCTGGCAACTTCATCCCCGGCGTCGTCTGAAAAGCTTTAGTCTACATGCATATAATATAGAAGCCCATAGACTACACACACACAGCACACTGAAATCCAGACTCCAAAGTACCTCCGCTTGCTTCTCCGGGGCCCTGTAATCCATAACCACAATGAGCAGAGCAGCAACGCTCCTTGTTTATCCCATCGGTGAAACCCAATAGTGGGGAAATTAGGGGTTCGTAAACAAGATGAGATTGAACTCTTTAGCGAACTCAACTGTGCTGTGAAAAAGTCCAAATGGGTTTTTCAATGTAGACATTCTGTCGAGACACTTAATTTGTTTGTCAGATCCCAAATGTGGGAGTTTCAGCAATTGTTTTCTTTTTCTCCCCCTGTGTGAGACATAACAATGTAAAGTTGACTGTTAACATTTTGTCCCGACCTTCCAGGTTAGGTTGGGAGTGAATTCTCAGTTGAAATGGTGCTGTGTGTGTGTGTGTGTATGATAACACCAAGGTATCTGGCAGCTCTTAGAGTGGGCTTGTCTCAATCCATCGTAATGGGGAAGAAAACATCACGGCTTTGAAATATTCTCTCTTTGCCTCACCAGTTTTAATTTGTGAGCATGTTTTGCAATGTGTATAGCATATTAATGCTGAAGTACATTTGTGGGCAACGTAGACTTAAAGTTTATTGATTGTGGTACGTGGGAAAGAGTTGGGAACCACGGTGGTTTACACAAAAGCAGTCCCATTGCTGAGTCTACCTAGATACCTAATCATATGTAATAATACAGAAATCACTTTTAATCACACATAATCAACTTTTTAATATTATACATAAATCACCCAGAGCTAGGAATTGGCATTTAGCTACATTTAAAAACTGAAATCTATGCTTCAGAGAAAGGCTTTAGTGGGAGACAGAGGGTAGGGATGGAAAGATAGTGAGGGTGAATATGTTGAAAATCCATTATGCACATGTACGAAATTGTGAAAGAATGAACATAAATATTTTTAAATGAAGTTCGTAAGTATCAACTGCGGAGCCAGTAGGAATAAGTAGGCTAGAGCATGAGAAAACAACTCAAGTTAAGAATGCAGTTTCCTGGCCCGTGAGACCTGACAAACACGGAAACAGGCCAGCCGAAGTGACCTTCATGCTGACCCTCAGGGTCTGTTCTCCCATCCTCTCCTGAAGCAGAAGGTGTGGATTTTAAAGCACGCATTCTCCCCTTTCCCTCACTACTGGTGGCTATCTGCACCTGGGTGGAAGCCAAGGTGAGGACAGCTGAGATGCTGTGGGAGCTTCTGAAACATGTCCTTAAAGGAGCAGGGCTGTGGCTGTCTTCCCTTCCTTTCCACTGAAAGCAATAAAGATATGATGGCTGATGGCCAAGTATCCACGGTGAATCATGGGGAAGAAGTCATGTACTGAGCAACATAGAGCAGCAAGACAGGGGGACCACAGAGTCACTTACCCCAACTTTTGAATACTAGTGGGTATATACACCGAAGGAAAATATATAACCACTTACAGTTAAAATAAGGGCTAAGAAGGAAACAATGTCAGGCGTGGTGGTTAGCATCTGCAATTCTAGCATTGGTAAGACAGGCAAAGGGGTTACTGTGAGGTCAGGGTCAGCCAGTCTTAGGGTGAGCTTTAGGACTACCTAAAAAATGAAAAAAAAATCAAACCCCAAGGCAACCCACACAAGAAGAAACAACTAAAAGCAAGCTTGGAACAATGGGAGACCCCTAGTGTAGACAGCAAAGAGATCATCGCTTTGAGAAAAGAACATTTGATCTTGGCTTGTACTAATGAGGAAGAAATGGAGCTGGTGACCAGGGCTGCCACTTGGGAGCAGAGAAAACACACTGACGTGGAGGAAGCAGGAAGTATACATAGAGGAGGATGAATGGATGGGAAAATGCTGTCCCACATTTGCTTTGGGATACAACTTTCTGTGTACCAGATACTTCATAACCAACTTTCCTCTGGAAAGAAATCAGCATTCCTGATAAAGACTTAAGCAATTTTCTGATAAACTTAAATGCAATTAAGAGGCCCTTCTGAGAAGTCAGCTCCTCACCTCCTCCAACAATGTTCTCTAACCAGAAAGATTATTTTTTCTGAATTCTGTCTAAGAGTTTTACATAAACATCCCCTTTTCTTGTAACATGTCCTGGTGGACTTCTTTCCCACAGCAGGAGAAATCAAAGCTTAGCTATGTTCTTACAAATAAACGTAGCATCAGGGGCGTTCTAGAATAAACACAGCGTGTGAGAGGCAGTGTGTGAGGCACCCTGGTAGATGAGCCAGGCTAACTGATACTAGGAAGCAGTCCACGCTGGTCTGGGGTAGTTACTCTTTGACGTGGGGAGCCACTAGATGCCTTTGAGCATAGTACCCACGCCAGTGCCCTCTTGTTGATTGGGTTGGAAGACTGGGAGAGGGCACCGTAGGACTGTTTGCCTGGAAATAGTGTGCTGGGTGGTCAGGACAATCCCAGCAGCTTCTCCACCAAATCAGTGCGGCGGCGGCGGCGTTACAGGAAGATCCTGAAGGCGGTGCAGGACCGGCTGGTTTGTGAGGTGCTGGCCACAGTCTTCCTTCTGGATCCACACTGCACATTCATAGGGCCGTTTCCCCTCCTTATTGGAAGTCTCTGCTCTTGGCTGCTACACCACAGTATTGTCTTGTTTCCTTGTCACTTGCCGAGGTCCCTGATGAACATCATCGTGTTTCCCTGGTGACCCTCTTCCTCCTTCCGGCCTCTGCAGGTAGCCTTTCCATGGTACCGCCTCTTTCATGTGCTTCCTCTTAGGGTTTCCATGCTTGAGGATGCACCAGGACCTCCTGCAGCCCGGAACGTACTCCCCACTCTGTGAATGTGAGAGCCATTTCTGTAGGCACCTTCTGGAACACCGGAGGATACCTGTGAGCCAGGCTGTGGTCTGTCTGGACGCATAGGGTGATTAGACCATATCTCAAGAGCTGAGTCTTAGGGGAAGCAGCTGCATTTCTGCCTCTGTATTGTGATGTGGAGGTCTTCCTTTGGCATTACCCTGAAGAACTATGGCAGGGAACATGTTCCCACAGTTAGGAGCGATTTGGCTTATGATCCTTCCAAACAGGTATAGTTGGAAGATGGATTTTCCAAGTCCATAGAATGGGGTGGTGGGGTAACTTCATTGGGCTACTTTTATTTCCTTCATCTGTTTCAGCTCTGTCTTGCTTGTGTGTCTAATGAAGATATTGCATATAACTGTAAAGTTGACTGAATTCCTCTTGAAAGCCTGTATAGTTTTTTTTGTTGTTTTTTTTGTTTTGTTTTGTTTTTGTTTTTTTTAATTGTGAGTGCATGTGCACATGCACAGGAAAGCAGATGCCAACGAGGTCAGAAGAGGGAGCTCTTCTCCCCTGGAACTTGACTTAGAGGCAGTTGTGAGGCACCTAACTTGGGTTCCAGGAACTGAGCTTGGGTCTTCTGCAAAAACAGCAATTACTCTTAACTGCTGGGCCATCTCTCCAGCCTTGGCCAAGGATTTCCTCAAAGCGTTGAGGGAATTGGTGAGATTTATTTCTGCGTCCCGTTCAGTTGTTTACACACGCTTGGGATCGAGTAGCACAGCCTACATTGACCAGTTGAGTGAAAATGAACCTGGTGTTGTTGGAAGTAAAAGATGCTCAGTGGCAGGGGAAAGTCGTAGTGGGGACTGGAGAGATGGCTCAGTGGTGAAGGCCTCCTACTGCTCACGAAGAGGACCTGAAACTGGGTCCCAGAACCCGTGGTCGGGGGGCTAATAGCTACTTGTAATTCCAGCGCCAGGGCATCTGAGACCCTTTTCTGGCCTCCATGGGGACTGCACTCCCGTGTGCAAATATACACGTGTGCACGTCATTAAAAATGAAAAGAAAAAGTCTTTAAAAAATTCTATGGAGAGCATTTTGAAGGGCTGAGTTTTATGCTTGCCAGGTTCTTGAAGGCATGAATGGTGGGGGTGGTAACTGGCTCTCACAGTTTGTTGCTTACTGATCATTTTCAGTTGCTGTTAACCCTTCCCGACAGTGGGTATCTAAACCAGATCTTCAGATTCTTCGACAGGCCCAGTATTATGAGCTGAGGATGTAGTCCGTTTGCTACAGTGTTTATCTAGCATTAAGGAAGCCCTGGGTTCAATCTCTAGCACCCTATAATATGGGCATGTGACACATGCCTATAATCCCAGCACATGGGAGGTAGAAGCAGGGGGATCAGAGTTCAAGGTCACCTTCATTACATGAAAAATTCCGGGCCAGCCTGGGCTACAGGACACCTTGTCTCAAAAAGCTCCCGTCTACTTACCTATCCTTGCCGATGAGGCCAGACTCAGCCGCTCAGTTCTACCGAATTAGAACAAGGTGGAAGCAAGTCTAGCATTACCCAAGCTCTGTTAGGAACAATGGCTCAGCTTCTGTCTGACTCTGCAGCCTAGTGCATGCCTTTAGGTGGAGGAGCTGAGCTGCTGTGTGAGAATTCCTCGCACCCTAATGCTGCTGTGTGCAAAGGACAAGTTGGGAGATAGGTCAGAAGAGTCCCAGTTACCGCAGCCACCAGCTTCATGAACCGTTGGCTGGTATTTCAGACACAGAAATCAAGAAGTCTTCAAAATGACGCCACCCCCATCCACTGTAACCTCATGATCCCTCCTTCCCCATCTGGGTTACTTTCAAATTCCTGAGCCACAGAAAATGTTATCAAATGTTTCTTACTGTTTTATACCTATTAACTTGGGGGCAGTTTTTCTATACAGCAATGGACACATCCTTACAGTCACCCAGGTTCATCTATTCAAGTTCATCACGCTTTTCAAAGCATGCTAAGATGTATAATAAGTAGATGTCTGTTGTAGCAGGAATCTTACAGGGTCTTATTAATAAAATCAAACCTGGGGCCAGTTATCAGGGTGAACACTGGAAGATCAGAGAGACAGAACAAGCCACAGCTAACCTCACCTGGCCAACTTCTCAGCTGGTCTTGTTTCCTCAGAGTGGAAGCTTCTGAGTCCTCATCCAGAATGGGTCTCAGCTGAACTGCTGCTAGAAGCCTGAAAGCTTAACCAGCCAAATGCTTAACCAGCCAAATGCTTCTAGTTTCTGGTTCTCACGCCTTATATACCTTTCTGCTTTCTACCACCACTCCCTGGGATTAAAGGCTTGCTTTCTGAGATTAAAGGCATGATGAGTCACCATGCCTGTCTGTATCCTTGAACACATGGATTTCTGCCTCTGGAATGCTAGGATTAAAGGCGTGTGCTACCACTGCCTATCCTTTATGTTTAATATTGTGGCTGCTCTGTCTCTGACCCCAGATAAGTTTATTAGCATGCACAATATTTGGGGGAATATAATACCACAGTCTGTGCTTCCTAATTCTGCCCACACTTTCTCGGGGGCCCTCTTGTGCCAGTTTGAGAGTTATGAACCTGGAAGTTCAGACCTTGCAGTCACCAGACCTACAGAGAAGGTGGATTCTTCTACACCCAGCTGGGGAGGAAAAGCAGCCACGGCAGAAGGTCACTGAGTAGCTGTGAAAGATGGGGAGTAGGTGACAGCAGTGTGAGGGTACCCCTGATTCAAGTCCTTTTAGGGCAAAGACAATAACCCTGAGTAATTTGGGATGTTAACTTGTCTATGACCAAAGCATGGAAGAAAATACACCAGAAAGATAACACTGTGACCCCACTCACACTGTGTATGAACCTCTGATAGTCTAGACCCCAAAACAGTTGTAAACAGATGAAATCACATTAGATGCCGGGAGTCTCTTGTTTTTAGGAGGTAGGTTCTTTGGTTGGACCAGTAAGGAAGTGTGCATTTCTCTTTGGACACAGTGGTGCTCAGGTCCTGTACTCTGCGTAGGGTACAGGAAACTGCCAAAACTGAACTAGGAAAACTGACCAAAGAACACAGAAAGCTGACTGGAGGGACAGCTTGATCAATTCCGCTTCCAGATCAATCTAGATGAAGACACTGAGCAGCCCTCAGTTAGTGACCACAGAAGGGCCTCACGGAGTCCTCTCTTTTGGGATGAACCTGTTATCTGTTAATTGCTTATAGCATTTTGAGAAACTATTGGATATGTTAGACTACAGGTTCTTCCAGGCTGACCCTTTCTAGTGTGTGAACTGAGGTGTGCGTCTGTAAGCATCCTTTCAGCTCCTTGGTAATTAGAGCCTCCCTGTGGTCCCCTCTGCTGGGAATCCCCTAGCTCAGCCTGGGTCCCTGGAGGCTGGATTCTCATCGTTAGCGTATTCTCCTTCCTGCCTCTGAGGTGTGTCACCACTGAAGGTGTGACATTATCGGCGGCATTCACTCCTCCACACAGTCGCTTCCGTGTTGTGTGGTCACCATTTGTTTTCTGGCCTCATTTAGTGCTCTATAAACTCCTACATGGCTGACTCTCAGGTTTTGTTGTTGTTTCAGTATAAATGGGATAAAGATAGCTTGCCCCTCCTGGTTTCTTCATCCATTCCGTGGGCAAGCAATAGATATTCTCCTAGAGGATCTTAATAAGGTGTCATTTGTAAGACGCAAACGGAGTGTTTATGCAGTTTCTAAAGGCTGCTTGGCAAGGACCAGGTCGGATTGGTGCTAACCCCCAGAAGCAGAGACATTACAGGTCTCAACTTGCTGCATGGTCTCTGGGGGATATTGGTGCTGGGCTGCAGCTACAGTCACGACTGCTGTTCTCTCAACTGTACAGCTGGCGACAGTCTGCTCCCTTCTCACGAGGCTACTTCCCTAAGAACTTGTGAAAAGCCAGAGGAGAAGGGTCCAGAGCTTCCTCCTGCAGCCATGTGCAATCCAGCCACGATCAGCCAAGGAAAGGGAGACCCAGTGTCTACTGACTCCGCCTGTCTGTGCTGGCTCCTGAGCTGTGTTCAGCGAGGCCCTTTGCCTGATCCCAGCCTACTCCCTGGAGATGAAATGATAATGAGAAGATGTTCACATGGACAGGCAGACACAGGTGGACAGACAGTCAGACAGACAGACAGACAGACAGACACACACACACACACACACACACACACACACACACACACACACATACACGGAGAGGGAGAGAGTTCCTTGGGAAATAAGCGGTTTTGGGGAAAGCATTTATTCAAAGGTCCTCATCAGCTGGTGACCGACCACTTCTGCATGGCTCCTGGCTGGTGCTGGCGCAGAGCATCAGACCAAGAGATGCTGTTCTTTCACCCGAACTCATCTGCTCTAACTTCTTGTTATTTGAATTCACAAGCTGCTTGCTTTCTGATCTTGGTTAAAAACGCTTCTTGAATTTTCTTTTGCTTTCTGGAGACGTGGGCAGCTGACAGGGTTTCTACCTGAGGACCCAGGGTCTAGCAAGTGACAGTAGGTTACGGAAAGAAGTAGAAAGTAGAAATAAATTAATTTTTAAAATTAATTTCTGATACACTCTAAATCGGCTGTTTCATGTAGAATAGCTTTAACTTTTGGTACTTGGTGTTCCAAAGTGAAACAGCTGGAGAGTTTCTGTCTTTGTGCCAGAAACAGAAAGGTGTCCTTTGTGGTGGGGATCTTCCCACTATCCTTCTGCAAAGAGATTAAAAGGTTGGGGTTGTGAGCTGTACTGAAAAGGAAGCCATTAGGAAGACAGCATCCCATGCAAACACACAAATGGAGATTACGCTTTCAAGTAGAAACATGCTTTATCTAATTGCCATTTAAAATTTCAATTTTGAGTTGTGGCTCTTATGAGGAAATTTACTTACAAGGGAACCACTGTACCAAACACCAAACTGAACAAATCTCATTCCTTCATTTCGATGATTATTTGAGTGTTGGTTCATAACTGGTCTTAAGAAAGACTCTTCAAAGAAAAATTTTACAAGGCAGTTTCCCAACCTCTCCTCGAAACACTGTTATCTCTATCCAGATAACTCACCCTCGTGTGAAAGCAAGTCATGGCGGGGAGGTAAGAAGAGGTAGTTCCCGGCCCCCCGTTGGCTCCGTTATAACTGTGCAACTCTCCTGGCTCAGTGGTTTGAAGAACAAAACATTCAGCAGAATCTTTGGACATCAAATGGCCTTTATGAAACAATGTCTTGATGAGTTAAGTAAAAATGAATCAGAAACACATGGACTCGACTTCCCTTGTAATATAAGAGGGCATTCAAATCAAGGAAAAGAGCACTTAGCAAACACTGGGTTTGGGTTTCCCAAACCTGAAATGTTAAAATAATTAACAAGGACTTATTGAGACTGAAAAGTGATCAGTTCCAGTATGCCTGACTCGAAACTGAATTGAGGAGAGGCAGCAAGGCCCTAGAAGGGAAAGGAGTGTGCGTGGGGTAGATGGATACCTTTGAAAACCAGCTCTCCCCACCAAACGGTCTGTTTACTGGAGCTCACAGACTTCGCTCTTACTGCTTCTCTTTTGTTTTGACTTGCAGGCTTCAACGTGAAGACCCGACTAAAATATTCTGTCCCGATTCGTCGCATCCCTCTATTCTCTCCTCAAAGCCAGGGGATGATGATATTTTATAAGACAATGCTCTGTTCATTCTTGAGTTGGATATGAATTCATACCTTGGCCGTTCAGGAAGTTTGGTTAAGTAATCAGGTTGAATTTATTTCCTAGCGAGCTCTATTTCTCATCATTCCCCAAACCCAGAAAGCGCTGTGCAGAAGTTGTAAGGAAGAATTATTATGTACCAGAAATTTTAAAACAGATTGTAATCTTGGAGCAGAAAATAAAGAAAGCACGAAATAATAGAAATAGAAAGATAGCAGTTTCTTTGCTTGGCTTTGTGCCCTATCTGAGATTCCCAGAATTTCTCCCGTGGGGTAGATCTGAGGCCCCTTCCTCCTTCCTTCCTTCCTTCCTTCCTGAGCTCCTCAGGGAGCTCAGCCCCCATCTCAGTTCTTCCATAGTGCTCTCTCTTTGTCCTTAGCAACTTAACTCTGACTTTCAGGTCTCACCACAGAGTGTGGAAGGGTGCTCACCACCTCTCGGGAATGCACACTATTTCCACAGAGTGTGAAGGGGTGGCTCACCACCACTCAGGAATACACACTATTTCCAGTATAGTTTAAAGACTCTGTGAGTGAAAACCATAGGAAACAGAAACAAGGAAGAGGAAGTCCTGGTCCTTCGGTTCCTCCCTTCCTCCGTCCCTGGAAAGCCTGAATTCAGCAGCCCTGAAGGTCGCTTTGACATGGAGCTCTGCTACCAGACTCTTCCTCTTCCTAGGGCCAACTGAATCATTTATCTTTCAAGATGGCCCCTGGGATAACCTGGAGCTACTACCTGGATAGCATCTCTCTCACCTGCTTCTACTGTAAGTGGTAAGAACCCCTAACAGGAAGTTTGAACCCCTGAAAATATTCTGACATAGGATATTTCCCACTATTGCTGTGGGTTAGCTTCTTCAGGCATGCTTCTGTGCACTCCCCACATTAAAAGCATTTATATTATGTTATGTGTGTGCCTAAGGACATGCATGTGCACCATGTATGTGTACAGTAGCCTGCAGAGATCAGAAGAGGCCAGTGGATACTCTAGAGCTGGAGTTATAGGCAGTTGTGATCTGCTGTGTGGGTGATGAGAACTCAACCCACATCCTCTGTAAGAGTCCTTCCCTGCTGAGTCCCTCTTCAGTTCCTGCTCCACATTTTTGATGACTTCTGTTGTTTAAATATTAAACATTTTATTTCCTCATCGGTATAATGCATGCTGTCTACATCAAGCCTCGTCATCCAGTGTTACGTGGTCAAGCATGTGATGTAATTGAACTCTAATCATTGTGAAACTCTCTGGCAAAGCCTGATTCAGGGGAGTAACTTCATTAATTCAGTCAACAAATGTTATCAAGCTGCTTTTATATTTACTGATAAACACTTTAGCACATGGAAAATTGGGAGCAATATTTTGGGCTAGGAAGCAGTATGTATGTGCAAACTGATTCTCCCTTGTTGTTCTGAGCCTTCCATAGACTGAACCCATTACGCCCTCTTCTGCTGTCTTAACAATAGTATCCTTTGAGCTCCTCTCAGGAGGCAAGCAAAGTCTGTTATTTAGCCTCTGTGCAAATCTATCAAATAGAAAAATAATGCTGACATCATGATGGAGCAAATGTAGACTTAAAGCAGTTAATTTTCTCACCACTGAACCAGTGTATGCACTTGATTCCAGAGTCCACCGTAAAGCTTATTTTATCCACGGCACTTTCCACATCAATCATATTACAGGACGTGATGTGTGTGTGTGTGGGGGGGGTGTTGGAACCCATCTAACTGTTCTAGGTCATGGCAGGCCCATACACTGTTAGAGGGGTAGGTACATTTGTTTTCCCTTTGGCAGAGCTAAGGATCAAACCCAGGGACCGTGGCCTGCTAGGCAAGCCTTCCACCACAGAAGTCACGTTCCCAGAAGGCAGGGACATTTGTGATCACCACATCCAACCTCAGTTTCCACACTGCCTGAAAATAGAGTGTCGTCTTCACAGGGACATGGTTACAGCCTTGATCAGAGTTCTACTGAGGCTGATACAGGGCTTTATTTTCCTGGCCAAGAGAGTGGAATCTACCTCTGGCCTAGGTGGAGACTAAAAATTCCAAACTACACAAAAATGGAAGAGTTAATCCAGTTGGAAGAGTCAATCATCTCACCTAGGGACCAACCCCTCAGAAAGTCAGATTTCCCTGAATCCGTGCTAAAGAGATAGGAAGAAAAATTATCCCCTTCAGGAGATAATGTGCTCCCTCCCCCAGAGTCCGTATGCTCTGTACAGTCACCACGGAGCTGCCTTGAGGCTCCATACGACAGCCAGCATCTCTAGGTCCTGACTCAGGAAAACATAACTTTCCCTCTTTCTTTTCTTCTGTCTTTTTCTGTTGGATGCTGGCCAGAGCCTAAAGATGTTTACTCTGGTGCATTGGGATCTTCTCATTCTTAGTATGAAGGCTCCTCCCTTTAACCACATGACTGATGGCTGAACCTCCACAAGGAACCCAGAAAGCCACGATTTCTCTCTCTCTCTTTTCTATCTTCCTCCACTGGGTGGGTGCCAAGATGTACAGGTTTCCTGCCCTGTGATTTCTTTTTTCAACACTAATAAAATTGTCCTTGAGCATCCTTCTGAGTTGTTCTTAAATCATCTTATGGATGAGACTAATGATGCTGAGTGGGGGCCCCAGTTTCCCTGGTAGGGACACTTAGACAGCAATTGTATTCTTTTCGCTCATTTTCCTCTTCAGTCACCAGGACAAAGCAATTCAGAACTCAGCCGCACACACGCCCCATAGATAACCATGTCGCCAAGCTCATCGCTACCATAACCATTTCTGGATCTGTGACTTCTGAAGGGACTGATGAGGATTTTGCTTTTGGTTATCATGGCTCTCTAATCTTTGAGTACGCTATTTTTTAAAAAAATCTTGTTTATTCTTTAAAGTTTATTTACTTTTGAATTTATGCATAATATACATGTTTATAGACTACCATGTGATACTTCAATAGAGTTGTATATTTCGTAAAGAGCAAGCTGGATTCGTTAGCTCATTTCGACAACTGCAAATCAAGATAGAAAGAAAGCAGTACAGCTTTTCAGAAGTCACGTGTTGAGTGATGTGGGTACCTGCCCTGGTTGCGTCAAGCCAGGGCGTGCTTTGTATTTTGAGTACGTGGTTGGGTTGAGAATCACCGTTCAATGATTTGCAATCGCTTTTACCTGCTTAGACTCAGGTTTCATTGTTAGTTTTAAGAAACAGTCCTATATTCCCCTTTTCTTTGCTGGCTATAAGTCCTAGGAATTTAGCCCGTTTCCTTGTGTGAGTAAAACAAAGAAAAAAAGTGATAGTTCATCACAATTATTTTTATTGGGTTTCCATTCTGTGCAAATATTATCTTGAGTGCTTTACATTCGTTGTTTCCCTCCGAAGCCAGGCAGAGTACTATTCCACACTTACAGATGAGTGAGTGAGATGGAGAGGTCAAGAAACCTTCCCCAGGCTAAAGAACTAGCGAGCAGCTGGTCTGTCCACACTGCATCCTTTTGGTTCTTCCCCCAGGAAAGATCTCTCGGTTCTCTCTATTACTGCTTGCAGGCGATATGCACCTATTTATGGGGTACCTGCTCTCTTCCACGGCATTGGAAGAGCGAGAACTTTCTGGTAGTCACCGCTTTGTATAAACCAGCACTGCAGCTCAAACACTGAGAAGCCACAGGTTACAGAGCTTGGGGAGACCTCTTCACTGATCTTTGGTCTGTAGTTTCAGACTCCTTTCTGACACGAGCACAAAGGAAGCCCCGAGGCTCTTTCAGTTCCCAGGGGAAGCAGGCTGTCCTTTTCCCAGGTCTGTCTCCATACCTGGAGAAGTTGAGCCATCTGAAGACACTGGCAGCAGAAAGCTGAACCCAAGATGGACCGTGGTCCTACCAGGGCTGACTCATCACCGACTCGCAGACACAGTGGTGCACCCGTGACCTGCAGAGACATCCTCTGTGGGGAGAAGAAGGCAGGAAAGGGAGGGATGGGTGTCCTCATCTGTTGAGATGCAGCCAGTGTGCTGTCCTGTTCTGGACTTGTTGATCTTTTGAAAGGGTGGTGGCCAGTGACATGGCTCCTCTGTGGATGGGGATGTTTGTTACATAAACCTGATTATCCGAACTGAATCCATGGGACCCACAGTGAGACATGAACATTGTCCTCGGATGTTCACACACCCGCTATGGCACCCGTGTGTCTCACTCATATACACACACAGGCACACACATACACACAAATCAAAATTAAAAGTAAACAAATAAGCAGATGCACCGCTGACCCTTGTGAATTTATGTTATGGTCACTTGGTGAATCAGACAACTGAGACTTTCAGTGGCAACACCAGCTGTTGGATTTCTGACTCGCAGCCTCCAATGTTCCTAATATTTGTCTGGAGAAAGCAAAGGCCACGTTCCATACAGAGCTGCACTGTGTTTTCATGATCTTGTATTGTTCTGAAGCTTTCATACATTATAGCGTAAGATTCTAATTGAGATTTAAAAAAATAAACAAAGAACTCACTTCACTGGACAAATATTTTGGTTCCACTGTTATTGTTTTGTGATGTCAGCCTGTGTTTCGACTTTGTTTAGACTCAGTTTCTCTAAAGGGACAGAAAAAAAGTTGTTTCTATGGTACCTTTAATTTGGATATTCCTTGGTCCTCAGAACCATTAGAGGAAAGGGCTTTTAGGAAGTTGGAAACAGTAGCTTAAGGGAACTCATGCTCTTCTGTTAGTTTGCGTTTTACCAGCTCTTACCTGGTTCTGAATATTAAAACAGAATGGGACATTTTTCAATTAGTTTCCTATGCAGTTCAGAACACATTTTTAATTCAGGAAGGAAAAAAGCGAAAACCTTACTTAGGAGGGAAAGAAGCGTTCTTTAGTTTTCTTAGACATTAAATGGCTCGTTCAAAGCAACATTTTGATAAATTGTGTAAATGAGAGAAGAACATATGGATTAAATTTTCCTTGAAATACATATGCACTTAAAAAGTGCAGAGAAAAGTGCTTGGCAAAGCCTATTTTGGGGCTTTGCCAAATGGGAAACATTTTAAAAATAGTTGAAAATGTAGTTTTATCTGAGAACGCTGCCACATCTACACATTCTTATTGATTATAGATTTTTAATTTGTGAGTTATTCTTGTATTTACTTTTGCAGTTTCTTTATGCTGCAGGATTATTCAATTTTGTTACAGTCCTGTGTGTGTGTGTGTGTGTGTGTGTGTGTGTGTGTGTGTGCATCCACCCCCAACAGAGAGTACAGCCAATCAGCCGCTAACACTGACATCATGGTATCTGCCTTCCTTGTGTGATTTCTGTTTGGAGGACTCTCGGAGAGGTTGCACGTGACCCTTTTGGAGCAGCAGTGGCTCATTTCACTTGGCTATAATGGAACATTCTAAGGAGTGCTGTGCTGGTTAAACGTGTCAAACTTGACAGGATCTAGAAAAGCTTTTGAGACAGGCCTCTGGGTGCCTGCCTGTGAGGGATTATTGTGGTGGTATTGTGTTCCTCAAAATATTGTGCACCGTAATAAACTTATCTGGGGTCAGAGACCAGGACAGCCACAATATTAAACATAGAGGATAGGCAGTGGTAGCACACACCTTTAATCCCAGCATTCCAGAAGCAGAAATCCCTCTGGACCTCTGTGAGTTCAAGGCCACATTGGAAACAGCCAAGCATGGTGACTCACGCCTTTAATCCCAGAAAGCCAGCCTTTAATCCCAGAGAGTGGTGGCAAAACAAAAAGATATATAAGGCATGAGGACCAGAAACTAGAAGCATTTGGCTGGTTAAGCTTTTAGGCTTTTGAGCAGCATTTCAGCTGAGACCCATTTTGGATAAAGACTTAGAGGCTTCCAGTCGGAGGAAACAGGATCAGCTGAGGAACTGTCAAGGTGAGGTTAGCTGTGGCTTGTTCTGCTTCTCTGATCTTCCAGCATTCACCCCAATACCTGGCCCCGGATTTGATTTTATTAATAAGACCATTTAAGATTCACGCTACAGATGATCTAGATGAAGTTCATTGTTAATTGGAGGTGGAAAGGCCCAGGTAAAGTGGTGTGGGGGCCATAAGAAGGAGAAAGTGTGCTGATTGCCGGCGTTCATCTTTCCCCGGGGCTTGGACACATTGTGGTCGGCTGCCTTGTGTCCCTGCAGCCATGGCTTCTCTGCCACGATGAATCAGGAGCCACAGTCAACCCTTCCTCCCTCAAGTTGTGCTTGCCAGGCTGTTTTAGCCCGGCACCCAAGACTCTGTGGTAGAGAAGTGGAGAGGTCTGATTTGTGAAGACACGCAGCCAGGAGCTTTCGGAAACACAAGCCCAAACCTTCCCGTTCACAGTTTGAAATTGGACAATCAGGTGGCTTAGAGACAGCACCAGTTTGCATGGATAGAAAACTGTGGTTTGTCCATGGCTCTTATTGAACCACTTGAAGGAAAGAAAAAAAATAGTTCTTCAAAAATCTCAAAGGATTAAAAAGAAATAATTGAATTTGCCATGTTTTCCTTCTGAAGTATTGAATTAATCTGGAAACGGCTCTGTATTAATTGTGGGATTAATACAGCTCTCTACATGGCAAGCCAGCAGGTGCATGTCCGTAGATGCTCAGATGGGAGGGACAAGGATGTAGTCCCCGTGCTGGCCTGCTGAGGGGGAATTCACTCCCTGCCCTCTGGCCTCTTTCCTTTATGTATGCTAATCTTTTTGGTGGAAGGCTCTTTTGCTATGAAAATATAACAAAACCAAAGAGTAATTTCTTGATGTTAACATCTCAAACCTGAGATTAGGCCATCACACTCAGCATTCAACTCAGGACATCACACTCTAGGTGACTGATATTTACATATACATATATGTAATATGTATTATATAATATACCACACACACATATCTCAACTGTATCTTAGCTTCTGAGGCTGATCTTTAACACAAAGTTGTGTATGGTCCGTTTTCTTTGACAGCATCAAAATGCTATGCATTCTTTTAAATGATTTTCCAATGGATTATTTATGATTTAGAGAGAAACCTTCCTTGTGAGTACACTTGTTGGACTCAGTCAAAACTGCAAGCAGAATGTATCACTGAGCTTTGAACTGAGGCTGTGGCGGGCAGCGTTGTTCAGTCACGGGGACCTGAACTTTGGAACATCCCTTGTGCCGGTTTTACATTGAAACAGCCATCCAATGCAAGGGCATATTTGAAATACAATCGAAGTAACTTTGAAATGCTTTAATTTTACTTAGGGGGCTGAAAAAAAAAAAGAAACAAAAAGGAAGGCCATGACTGCTCCTAGGTATGGTGGAGGAGAAGGTTTATTGTCGATAAAAGGGAGACACAGCCAGAGGCAGGGACATCTGGGAGAGTCCAGAGTGGACACGACCCTGAGCCATGTGAGGAGAGGGGGGAAGGAGAGGGGAGAGCCAGGAAAGTAAAGAGTAGAAAAGGGGCCGGGTAACCAAAATAAATGGATTATATAGGGAAGGGGATCTGGGGGGAAGGGCAGCCCAGGCCCTGGGCTGGAGGACTTTAGGGTAGTGGGCAGAGTATGCCAGCCATGCCCTGAAACAGGTGGGGACTGAGGGATGTTTGGAGAAACTGATAGCCAGGTCTGCTTCCATATGTTAAACAGGGACTTCAGCCATTGGTCCTGGGTTTGAGCCCTAACAGGGGTATTATAAATAATGCTATAAGATAAAAATTTTCTCCACTTTAGCCCAGATATTTTAAGTACACCTTGTTTTATTCTCCAGTCTATTTGAAATACAGTGACATGTTCTGAAATTCTCACAGAGAAGAAATGAGTATAAACGTCCAGGAAACATTCTGGCTCCTGATGAAAGGAAGGTGAATACAGAAATCCTTTATTCTTTGGGACAAAAAGTTAACCTGTCAGATGTAAGTAGATGGTAGTGATGCAGTGTCGGGCTGTTCTAATAGTTCTTCAGTAGCTAAGAAAACTTTCCCTTCAAAAAATATTATCACAGCCTAATTTACATATAATGAGGTGGAACTACTGAAAAATGTGTGCATGTTCTGGTTCGAATTTGAAATGTTGCCCACAAGGATCAAGTGTTTGACCACTTCTTCCAAAGAAGGTGATGTAGCTGAAGTTTTCTCCAGTCCTGCCTGGCCCACGATCAGGACAAATCTCTCTCACCCGCCAGTCCCGCAGCTGCTCAGACCCAACCTAATAAACATACAGAGACTTACATTGCTTACAAACTGTATGGCCATGGCAGGCTTCTTGTTATCTAGTTCTTATATCTTAAATTAACCCATTTCTATTAATCTGTAAGTTGCCACATGGCTCATAGCTTACCGATACCTTAACATCTTCTCATGGTGGCGGTTGGCAGCGTCTCTCTGACTCAGTCTTCCACTTCCCAGAATTCTCCTCTCTGCTTGTCCCGCCTATCCTTCCTGCCTGGCTACTGGCCAATCAGTGTTTTATTTATACAGAGCGATATCCACAGCAAGGTGACATTATTTGGGGAGTTTATGAAATTTTAGAAGGTAGGGCCACTGGAGGAAGAGCCCCTGACCGGGGTTTCCTGTCTTGTTCTCTGCTTCTTGTTCCACACAAGGTAAAGAATTTTCTCTGCCACAAACTCTTATTACCAATGACTGTCTCAATCCAGACCCAGAAGCTCCGAGCCAAACTCTCGTGGATTGGACCTTCCTTCTGAAACCATGAGCCAGAATGGATAATTCCTCTTTCTGAGTTCTTTCAGCCAAATACTTCAGTCACAATGTCAAAAAGAGGTAGCCAGTGCAGTGTTTAGATGAGTCTCAACAGGTATCCATAGCAACAGCACAACCTTACCATAGTCAAGACTCTGGATAATCTATCCCACAGCATCCCAGCCCCCTGTGCAGGAGTTGCCCCCTCCCTCGCAGATGTAGGCTAACACCAACCTACTTTGTGCCTCCGTGACTTAGTTTTGTCTGTCCTAGCATTTGGGATAAACTGGGTTACATAAATTGGACTCTGGCATCTGATTCATGGCAACATGTTCTTGTGATGGATTCAAGCTACACGCTCTAGTACCTTCTTCCATTGTGGATGTTCTTGCCCATGGGCTCTTGAGTAAAGCCCCATAATCATGCACGTGTGGGTCTTTGGGAGGACATGTTTCATTGCTCCTCAGCAAGTACCTGGAAGTAAAATGGATGGTATGTCTATGAATAAGTACGTGCTTACATCCTCCACTGCCGAACTCGTTTTCTAAAGTGGTTACACCACGCTATAATCCCACTACTTACATGTGAGGCTCCATTTGGCACTGATCCTTCCTTAGTGTTACTGTTCTTTTTCAAAATAGCTACTCTGGGCCTGTGAGATGACTCAGAGGGTAAATGTGCTGGTTGGGCAAACTGGACAAGCTGAGATGGATCCCCAGAACCCGTGGTAGAGACCTGACTCCACAAGATGTCTTCCCACCTTCACACACGTACAATGCCTGCACTTACACACACACACACACACACACACACACACACACACACACACACAACTGAAAGCAAGGACTTGGAGATGTACTTATACACCCACATATATAGTAGAATTAATCACAATAGTCAAAAAGTGAAAACAGGGCTGGAGACATGACTCAGTGGTTAAGAGCACTAGCTGTCCTTGTAGAGAACCTGGGTTTGATTCCCAGCAACCACATGGTAGCTCACAATTGTCTGTAACTCCAGTCCCAGGGGGTTCTGGCCTCTGCAGACACTGTACACATGTAGTGCACAGAAATGTGTGTAGGCAACACACTCATGAGCATAAAATAAAAACAAATAAATCTTTGTTGTTGTTATTGTTGTTTTTTAAAACAGGTGAAACAGCTTCCTCTCTGCCCCCACTCCCGGGAAGCACACAGATTCTCCCCTACACCTTCCTTCCTCACCCCATTCATCTTTCTCACCTGCCAACTCCTGATAAAACTCCCTGGAAACCCATTGACTACACCAGCCAATGAATTAGATCCTCAGGGCAGACCCGGCTTTCTTCCCTCCTGTGGACCCTCTCGGCCCCCCACCCACCTAGCCCATCTCCATTCTTGCTTGCCAG
The DNA here is from genome assembly GCF_004664715.2 of Peromyscus leucopus. NCBI lineage: Eukaryota > Metazoa > Chordata > Mammalia > Rodentia > Cricetidae > Peromyscus > Peromyscus leucopus. The sequence goes on from NC_051074.1 coordinate 54,911,246, forward strand.
CTCCCAGTTCTTAGAAACAAGTTCTACCTGGGATTCCCAGTGGTCACTGGCAGGGACTCAGAAGAACTCCCTCCCAGGCATCACATAGCCTTCACACACTACTAAGATCCAGAGAGTGTGACAGAAACCAAGAAATGGAAAACCCACCCAAGGAGGATAAGACTGGACATCAACATTTAGAGTTATAATCATCCCAAGTCAGGATTCTTTAGGTGCCAGTGTAAAAATAGAATCACAGCAGCCAGGACATTATGTCTCCTAGAGCCCAACAATACCACTACAATCGGCCCTGAGACATGAAATATAGCTCGAGTACAATTCAAGGACTTCAAAATAGCTATTATGAGTATGATCAAGGACCTTAAAGTGAATATGAAAATAAAATCCTTTAATAAGATCTACAAAACACACACACAAAAAATCCTTTAATAAGAACTACGAAACACAAACAGTGGAATGAAATTAAGAAAACTGTTCAAGATATTAAAGTGGAAATAGAATCAATACAGAAAGCCCAAACTGAGGGAAAATGGAGATAAAAACTTTAGGAACTCGAACAGGAGCCTCAGAGGCAAGCCTTACCAACAATACAAGAATACAAGCAATGGAAGAGAAAATCTCAGACATTGAAGACAAGTTAGAGTAAATAGGTACCTCAGTAAAAGAAAATGCTAAACAAACAAACAAAAATCCAGACACAAAACATCCAGGAAATCTGGGACACTACAGAAAGGCCAAATATAAGAATAATAGGAACGAGGAAGGAGAAGAAACTTAGATTAAAGGGGTGGAATATTTTCAACAAAATCATAGAAGAAAATTTCCACAACCTAAAGAAGGAGGTGCCTATCAATGTACAAAAAGCATACAGAATACCAAATAGACTGGGCCAGAAAAGAAATTCCCAATGATATATAATAATCAAAATACTAAATGTACATAACAAAAAAATAGTATTAAAAGTTACAAGGGAAGAAGATCAAATATCATATGAAGGCAGACCTATTAGAACAGTACTCAACTTTTCAATGAAAAATCTAAAAGGCAGAAGGGCTGGATGGAGATTCTACAAACTCCAGGAGACCACAGACGTCAGCTTAGACTACTATACCCAGCAAAACTTTCAATTATAATGGATGGAGAAAGAAAGACAGTGCATGATTAAAAAAAATTTAAGCAGTATCTATCTACAAATCCAGTTCTACAGAAGGCCATAAAAGTAAAACTTCAACCTAAAGAGGTTAATCACATCAAAAAAAAAAAAATAAGGAATAGATAATATCATATCAAAATAAGGGGAAAAACACCACCACAATAACAAAATAACAGGAATCAACAAACAATGCTCATTGACAACTCTCAACATCAATGGTCTCAATTCTCCAACAAAAAAGACACAGACTAACAGAATGGATGAAAAAACAGGAGCCATCCTTCTGCTGAAACCAAGAAACACCTTAGCATCAAGGATGGCATCATGTCAGGGTAAAGGATGGGAAAAGATGTTCAAAGCAAATGAACCCAAAGAAAAAAGCTGGTGTAACTATTTTAATATCTAACAAAATAGACCAAACCAAAATTAATCTAAAGAGATAGGGAAAGGCACTACTGATAAAAGGAAAAATCTACCAAAAGAATATTATGATTCTAAACATCTAGGCACCAAACACAAAGTTCATTTAAAAAAAACAAAAACAAAAACAAACAAACAAACAAACAAAACAAAAAACAAAAAACAAGCAACCAGACAAACAAACAAAAAACCCAACAACTACCATGGCTAAACTCACATATTGACTCTTACACAGTGGTAGTGGGTGTCTTCAATACTCCACTCTTGCCAATGGACAGGTCATTCAAACAAAGGCTAAACAGAAAAATTCTGGAGCTAGCTCATGCTACAAAGCAAATGAACCTACCATATTTACAAAACATTTCACCAAAACACACACAAAAAGATATACTTTCTCAGTGACTCATGGAAATTTCTTCAAAATTGAACACCTATTTGGACACAAAGTAAGTCTCCTTAGACAGAAGAAAACTGAAACAACATCATGCATCCTGTCAGACCATCACAGATTAAAGCTGGATATCAACAACAATAGAAACAACAGAAAGCTTCAGACTCATGGAAACCGAACAACTCACAACTGAATGAAACAGAGATTAAGATATAAATTAAGAAAGAAATTTAAAACTTTTTAGAATCAAATGAAAATGAAAACACAACATGTCCAAACTTATGGGACACAAGGAAGGTGGTTCTAAGAGACAGGTTCCCAGCACTAAGTGCTTACATACAAATTGAAGAAATCTCAAATTAGCAATTTAATGGTACACCTGAAAGCTCTATAACAAAAAAGAAATACAGCTGAGTAGATGGTAAGAAACAATCAAATTCAGAGCTGAAATCAATAAAATAGAAACAAGCAAACAAAAGAATCAATGAAACAAAGTGTTGGTGTTTAAAGAAAATCAGTAAGACTGGCAAGCCCTTAGCCAAATTAGCTAAAAGGCAGAAAGAGAAGATCCAAATGAAGAAAATTAGAGGGAAAAAGGGGCATAAAAACAGATATCAAGAAAATCCAGAGAATTATAAGGACATGCTTTCTATACTCCATCAAATTGTAAGATCTAACAATTTTCTTGATATAGACTACCTACCAAAGTTAAATCAAGATCAGATAAGGAATCTCAACAGGTCTATAACCCCCAGTAAAATGGAAACAGTAATTAAAAATCAATCAATAAAAGCTGAGGGCCAAAGAGTTTTAGCACAGCATTCCTTAGCACAGATCTTCAAAGAATTAGCACCAATAATCCTCAAAGAATTCTCCAAAATAGAAACATTGTCCAATTCTTCTTGCAAGGCCACAGTTTCCATAATGCTTAAACTACATACACACTCAACCAAGAAAGAGAACTACTGAGGTGTTTTGAATGAGAATGGCTGCCATGGGCTCATATATTTGAATGCTTGGTCCCCAGGGAGTGGAACTGTTTAAGAAGGACTAGGAGGTGTGGCCTTGTTGGTGAAAGTGTGTCCCTAGGGATGGGCTTTGAGGTTTTTTTTTTTTTTTTGAGACAGGGTTTCTCTACGTAGCTTTGCGTCTTTCCTAGAACTCACTTGATCGTCCAGGCTGGCCTCGAACTTACAGAGATCCGCCTGGCTCTGCCTCCTGAGTGCTGGGATTAAAGGCGTGCACCACCACCACCTGGCCTGGACTTTGAGGTTTTAAAAGCCCATGCCAGGTTTTGCCTCTGTCTCTGTCTCTCTGTCTGTGTCCCTCTCACTGTTTCTGTTTCTCTCTCTGACTGCAGATCAGGACATAGGTCTCAGCTATTACTCCAGTGTCGTGAATGCTGCTATGCTTACACCATGCTTCTGCTGTGATGATAATAGACAAACCCCTGAAACTGTAAGCAAGCCCCCATTTAATTCCTAACTTTTTTACAAGAGTTGCCTTGGTCAGGAGGGCCCAAAGGGGGACTGGGATGCATGGATTTCCCTGGGAAGGAGAAATAGAAGAGATCTCCTGGGTAGACTGGGGGCTGGCAGGGATGGAAACATGAGGGATCGAGTTGAGGGGTGAATGGAAGGGGAGAGTATTGAAAGAGAGGTCTTGATGGGGGTGCATTTTGAACCTGGTGCAGGGGAAACTTCCATAATCTACAAGGATGACCCCAGTTAAGACTCCTAGCAGTAGTAGATAAGTAGCCTGAACTGGCCATCCACTGTAACTACCTCAATTGTCATCAGAGAGCCTACATCCAGTGACGTGTGGAAACAGACGCAGAGATCCACAGCCAAGCACTGGGCTGAGTTCAGGGAATTGTACGAGCCAGCAGGGCCAAAGGCATTACAAGGAAACCCACAGGAACAACTAACTTGGGTTCATAGGAGCTCACAGACTGGACAGCAAAGCTAGGAATCCTGCATGGGACTGACCTAACCCTCTACATATGTGTGACAGTTGTGGGACTCCTAGTGGTGGGAGCAGGGCCTGTCCCTAATGCTTCCAGAAACCTGTTCCTCATACTGAGTTGCCTTGCCCAGCCTCAATACAAAGGGGGGTGGGGGTAAAGCTTAGTCCTACCTCAGCTTGATATGCCATGCTTTGTTGACACCCATGGGAGGTCTGCCCCTTTCTGAACAGAAACAGAGGAGTGGAATGGGTGGGGTGGGGGAGGGGGAGGCAATGAGAGGAGAGGAGGGAGGGGAAACTGTGATTGGGATGTCAAATAAATCAATAAACTTTAATTAATTAAAAAAAGAGTTGCCCTGGTCATGTCTCTTCAAAACAATAGAACAGTGACTAAGACTATTACAGACCAATTTCCTTTATGAATGTAGATGCAAAAATTCTCAAAAAAATATTGCAAACCTAATACAAGAACATATCAAAAAGATCATCTATCATGATCAAGTAGGCTTCATCCCAGAGATATAGATATAATTCAACATATGTAAATTGATACATGGAATATGCCATATAAGCAGAAAAAGGCCGTTAACAAAATCCAGCATCTCTTCATGATGAAAGTCCTGGAGAGACTATGGATACAAGGAACATACCTCAATGTAATAGGCAAAACATAGCAAGCCCCAAACCAGAACCAACCTAAACTGAGAGAAACTCAAAGTATTTCCACTAAAGTCAAGAACAAGACACAGTCTCCACTCTCTCCATAGCTACTCAGTATAATTCTTGAAGTCTTAAGTAGACCAATAAGACAGCTGAAAGAGATCAAGGGAGTACAAACAGGAAAGGAAGAAGTCAAAGGATCTTTATTTGCAGATGATGTGATAGCATACATCAATGACCCTAAAAATTCTGCCAGGAAACTCCTATAGCTGAGAAACACATGCAGCCAAGTAGCAAGATACAAAATTAACTCACAAAGATCCATAGCTTTCCCATGTACAAATGACAAATGGACTGAGAAAAATCAGAGAAACACCTTTTACTATAACCTCAAAAGACTAAATATCTTGGAGTAACTCAAGTAAGTCGAGCAAGTGAAAGACTTGTATAATAAAAACTTCAAGGCGCTGAAGAAGACATCAGAAAATGGAAAGATCTCCTATGCTCATGGATCAGTAGAATTAATCTAGTAAAAATGGCCATCCTACCAAAAGCAATCTACAGATTCAATGCAATCCCAATCATAATTCCAACACAATTCCTTACAGACCTTGAAAGGACAACTTTTGACTTCACATGGAAACACAAAAAGCTCAGGATTACTAAAATAATGCTGAATTAAAAAAAAAAAAAACCTGCGGGAGGTATCACTATCCTTGATCTCAAATTATACTACAGAACTATAGTAATAAAAACAACATGGTGATGCTATATAAACAGACACATTAATCAATGGAATTAAAGAACTGAATTGAATACACAGATATAAATCCACACCACTATGGGTACCTGATTTTTTTTTTTTATCAATAATCCAGAAATACACACAAGAAAAAACATCTTCAACAAATGGTGCTGGTCAAACTAGAAGGTTGCATGTGAAGAATCCACATAGACCCATACTTATCACCCTGCCCCAAACTCAACTCCAAGTCGATGAAAGACCTCAACATAAGACCAGATATACTGAATCTGATGGAAGAGAAATTGTAGAATAGTCAAACTCATTGGCACAGAAAATAACTTTCTGAACAGAATGCCATTAGCATAGGTACTAAGCTCAACAATTAATAAATGGGATCTCATGAAACTGAAAAGCTTTTGTGTGGCAAAGGAAACTCATTCAGACAAAGCATCAGTCTACAGAATGGTAAAAGATTTTTTTTTTACCAACTACACCTCTTGATAGAGGGCTAATATCTAAAATATATACATAATTCAAAAAACTGAACACAAAGAAAATAAACAAACCAATTAAAAATGGGGTACAGATCTAAACAGAGTTCTCAAAACACGAAACACATATGGCTGAATAGCACTTAAAGAAATGTTCAACATCTTTAATCATGAGGGAAATGCAAATCAAAACTGCTTTGGGATTTCATCTTACACCAATCAGAATGGCTAAGATCTGTAAAACAAGTGACAGCTAATATTGGTGAGGATGTGGATGGAGTAAGGGTAACACTCATCCATTGCTGATGGGAGTGCAAATTGTACAGCCACTATGGAAATCAGTGTGGTGATTCTTCAGGAAGCTGGGAATAAATCTACCTCAAGATCCAGCTATACCACTCTTGGGCATATACCCAAAGCCCACCTCAGAGACATTTGTTCAACCTTGTTCATTGCTGTTCTATTCATGATACAGAAATTAGAAACGGGCTAGTCCATCAATGGATGAATGGATAAACAAAATTGGTTTATCTACACAACGAAATGTTCCTCAGCTGTTAAAAAAAAGTGAAATAATTAAATTCACAGATAAATGGGTGAATCTAGAAAAAAATCTTACATGAGCTAATCTGGACCCCAAAACATAAATATGGAATGTATTTGCTTATATGTGGATATTAGTTAGTAAGTCTTGGATAAGCAGGCTACAAACTATAAAGCTACAGGGGTTATATATAGAGTAAGGGCCTGGGGTGGATTGGACCACTCTAGGAAGGGGAAATAGAATAAATAGTTATACATGGGGGGAGGGGCGGTAGAATGGGAGAATCAAAGGGGAAGAAAAGGGAAGTAGGTGGTGAGGGAGGGTACACATGGAGGGAATTTGAGGAAGAATAGCTAAAATTAAGGGCCACTTGCTTTGGGATGGTCTGTATGTTAAATTGCTCTGATTGGTCAATAAATAAAACACTGATTGGCCAGTGGCTAGGCAGGAAGTATAGGCGGGACTAATAGAGAGGAGAAAAGAAAGAACAGGAAGACAGAAGGAGTCACTGCTAGCTGCTGCCATGACAAGCCTCATGTGAAGATGCCGGTAAGCCACGAGCCACGTGGCAAGGTATAGATTTATGGAAATGAATTAATTTAAGCTATAAGAACAGTTAGCAAGAAGCCTGCCATGGCCATACAGTTTGTAAGCAATATAAGTCTCTGTGTTTACTTGGTTGGGTCTGAGCGGCTGTGGGACCGGTGGGTGACAAAGATTTGTCCTGACTGTGGGCAAGGCAGGAAAACTCTAGTTACAGCCACTTGAGAGTTTTCATGGAAACTAATACAGTAGAAACTTCCTAAAATATATACATATATGAAGGTGTTTAAATAGAATCACCAAATAATGAGAGAGATGGAGCCTCAACTAGATATCTATCATCACCAAATGAAGACTCCAGTTCCAGGAATGGGTTGCATCTAATTGTGTTGCTGCCCAAAGGGGCCCCATGGGAACCCTAAAAGAGGCCAAGCCATTGTCAAGACTATGACTGTTGGTTGCTCTCCACACGCCTATGGTAAGGCCCTATGGCTGAGGACAACTCCTACACAACTCACTGAACAAGGAGTTGATCTGGTGTCCACCTTAGAGCCTTTGCCCCTACTGACTTAGTGTTCAGGGTATTGGAAGATACTCTGCATGCTACCAGAGGAAGGTAAATACCAGCTATAAAATCTCTGATCTATAATGGTAACCTGTATGCAAGATGTGCTAGTTTCAATAGTGGCACAAAGCTTGTGGTACTAACCAATCGATATCTGATTGGATTTAAGGACCACTCCATGAAATGGAACTCATCCCCAACACTGTTCAAGTGACCAAGAACTTGGGACTTGATAGGCCAGGAATCTAGGGGAAAACCAAATACTGCTGTTCTGTTAAAGGAATGTAGCAACAAAATGCACCTAACAACATTCTTCTATCCTCATAGATCAGTGCCTTGCTCAGCCATTATCAGAGGAGCCTCCTCCCGCAGTAGATGGGAATAAATACAGGGATCCACAGCCAGAAAATGTGCAGAAACTGAGAGACCTTGGAACACTTGGCCCTAAATGAGACGTCTTCATCAAACTCCTCCCTTCAGTGTTCAAAAGAGGAGGCAGAAAAGTGTAAGAACCAGAGCAGTTATGAAACATCAAGGAAACAAGGCCTTCTAAACATAGCAGATCAATGCACATATGAACTCACAGAGACTGTGGCAGCAAGCACAGGGCCTGCACAGGTCTGGGCCTCATGGGGTCCTAGTGTGCTGTGGAACAATTCTTTTCTACACTATGAATATGTATTACTCTTATTTGCTAATAAAAAGCCGATTGGCTAATAGCTGGACAGGAAGAGATTGAGTGCTAGAGCCAGACTAGGAGAATTCTGGGAAGAGGAGGGGCAGAGTCAGAGAGTTGCCAGCCAATGCAGAGAAGCAAGATAAGAATGCCATACTAAGAAAACTTACCAACCCATATGGCTAAACATAGATAAGAATTATGGGTTAATTAAGTGGAAGACCTAGTTAGTAATAAGACTGAGTAATCAACCAAGCATTTATAATTAATGTAAGCCTCTGTGTGGTAATTTGGGAAATGGCTGCTGGGTATTTTGTAACAGGCAGTTCAGAAGGAAATGTCCATTAACACTAGTGTTGAGAATGGAAGTGGACACAATTCCTCATCCCTAACAACATGCTCTCTTCAGTTGATAACCAAAGTCTCACTGGGTATACAAACCACTCTTAAGGCCAGACTGCATGCCCAGCAGTAGATGGCCAACGCAAAATGAACTCAGTGGTATTTATGCTTAGTCTGGACATTTCTCTCCTTTTACCCTAATGGTCTTTTGCTTATATAGTGTGATTGATGATTTTGTGTTTTTATGGGATTACTCTGCTTGTCAATGTGTGTATCTCTGTGTCTACATGGATTGTTTGTGACTTTTCTTTGGTTCTTTGTTTTTCTGTTCATTTGTTAGTTGTGTCCTCATCAGGTTTGTTTGTTTTTGTTTAGTTAATGTTTTTTTCTTTTTTTTTATATGAGTATTTATTTGCTAATGAGAGAGAGAGCAAGAATGGATGTGGATTTGGGTGGATGGGGAAGTAGGGTGGATCTGAGAGGGGTTGTGGGAGCAGAAACCATAATCTTAACATATTGTATGAAAACAATATATTTTCAAAAAATAAGGTGAAACAACCAAAATATTTATGGAATGATGTTGTAGAATGTTATTTTGAGATGTGTTACATTTGTTTATACTGTGAAGCTTTTGTTTTAATGATACAAAAATGTGTTGCATTCTTTTATGTTGAATTTGTTGACGCTGTGATTCTTTGCCTGTCTAAAACACCTGATGGTCTAGTAAAGAGGTGAATGGCCAATAGCAAGGCAGAAGAAAGGATAGGTGAGGCTGACAGGCAGAGAGAATAAATAGAAGGACAAATCTGGGAGGAAAAGAAGAAAAGAGCAAGAGAACAAGGAGAGGAGGACTCGAGGGACCAGCCACACAGCCAGTCATGGAATAAGAGTGAAAATAAGTACAGAAGTAAGAAAAGAAAAGAGCCCAGAGGCAAAAGGTAGATGAGATAGGTTAAGAAAAGCTGGCAAGAAACAAGCCAAGCTAAGGCAGGGCATTTATAATTAAGAATAAGCCTCTGGGTGTGATTTATTTGGGAGCTGCGTGGTGGGCCCCCAAAGACCAAAGTGAGTAAAAAGAGAAAAAACAACCAACAACAGAATGATGAATGGACACTTACATTGGAAGATTATTTCACTTCAAAAAGGAATAGAATGCATAATTAAAAGATTCATTTTATTTTTAGTGTGTGGTGTGCGTGTGCGTGTGCGTGTGTGCGTGTGTGTGTGTGTGTGTGTGTGTGTGTGTGTGTGTGAATGTGCACACATGTGTCGGTACTCCCTCAAGCCAGAAGGTGGCACTGGATTGCCTGGAGCTGGAGCTGGAGGTGGTGAGCCCTCCCCTACTCGTGGTGTGGGATCTGGGAAGCAAACTCAGGTCTTCTGCAAGAGCAGAAAGTGTGCTTAACTGCTGAGCCATCTTGCTATGGCTATTCTCAGCTGTCAACTTGACTACACCTGGAATCAACTAAAATACAAGTGGCTGGGTACACCTGTGAGAATTTTTCTTTCTTAATTAAATCATTTGAAGTGGGAAGACCTGCATAATTCTGATCTTTTGAGGACGAAAGACATTCCTTTAATCTGGGCCACACCTTCTGCTGGCAGCTTATATAAAGGATATGGGTGAAGGAAGCTCTCTCTTTGCTTGCTTGCCCTTGCTCTTGCTGGCAAGTCCATTCCTTCACTGGCATTAGAGCCTCCATCTTCAGGATTCTGAAAACCAGCTGAGACGTCCAGCCTCGTGGACTGAACAACTCCTGGATTTTTGAATTTTCCATTGGTAGATAGCCATTGTTGAATTAACTAGACCACAGCCTGTAAGCCACTTTAATAAATCCTTATAAATCACACACACACACACACACACACACACACACACACACACACACACACAAAATCAGTAGTTCTGTTCCTCTAGAGAACTCTGATTATTACACATCTGGAATAGAATTCTTATATCTGAAACAACACGAAAAATATTGGAAACATTATGCTGAATGAAATAAGCCAGACACAAAATGAAAAAGATTATATGCTATTATTCATATGCGGTAACCAAAGTAGTTATATTTACAGAGGCAAAATATAGCATAGCAGTCACCAGGAACTGGGGACAGGAGGAAAGAAAGGATTCTTATGTAATGGAAACAGTGTTTCCATTTAAAATGATGAGAAAACTCTTGAGATGGATAGTGCTGACGGCTGTACAATGATGTGAACATTCCTAATGCTATTGAACTGTGCATTCAAAATACTGAAAAGGAGCACTTGGGGGCTCCCTCTCTCTTGAGAAGCCCACATCCTTGTATTTCTCTCTCTCTCTCTCTCTCTCTCTCTCTCCCTGCCTCCACCTTACTTGACTATATATTAAAATCTTTTCTTAATAAATCCAATTTTGGGGGCTAGGGAGATGATTGAGTGGTTAAGAGTATCTGATGCTCTCACAGGACCAGAGTTCAGTTCACACCTGCCTGTAACTCCAGCTGTAGATCTGATCACTCTTCCCACCTCAGCAGGCACCCATATGTACACACACACACACACACACACACACACACACACACACACACACGTAAATGAATGATTAATCTTTAAAATAAATATTTCAATGTTGCTTTTTAAAAATGATGAAATGGGTCTAGAGAGATGGCTCAGTGGTTAAGAGCACTTCATGATCTTGTAGAGGACCCATGCCAGTTGGTACATAACTGCCTGTAATTCTAACTCTAGCTTCAGGAGATTCAACATCCCTTCTGGCTTCTATGGGTGCCCACACACATGTGACAAACACACATATATACACATAAATTTGAAGTTAAGGAGAAGACGATAAATTTTAAATTACTTATATTTTACTATGATTTTTTTTAGAATTTCCTGACATTAGAGGATACTTGGCTGTTAGAATTTATAGACCTAGATACTTATATAGATTCAAAGGTCTTTTGAAGTTTGTGAAAAAGCCAAGTACTTCCTTAGAAAGTTAATATTCAACTTATGATATAAAGGTCTGTGGCCAAACACAGTATTTGTGAAGCCTGGCACACACTGAGAACTCAGTAGATACCTGAATGGCCAAAAGGTAAATGCATGTATGGTTAAAAGCCTGAGATAGACCGATGGGCAGAAATCAGGATGAGGCTAGGAATATCCAATGTAGGCAGCAATAAAAGAAGCCACATGACTAAGAACTTCCAGCTTCCACTCCAGCACATAGGATCAAAGACGCCATTAGCAAAAAGCCTGAACAAACTGTTAAATCAATGTCCCATCTTAGGTCTGTAGGAAAAGAGGTGGGGTCACAGGAAAGTCTCCAAAATCAGAAAAGCTCCCAGGAAAGTATAGAGGTTTTTGCGGGAAGGCTGGGCTCAGGATACTGATCAAACTGTGAAACCGTGTTAATAAAATTAACTATGGATCAGGGGGCAGAGCTAGCAACTAGTTGACAGGAATTGGCCATAGAGAGGATGGAGGAGCCAGGAATATGGATAGAGAGACAGACAAGAAGGAGTAGGGAAGGGGCTTAGAGATTCATGGTCTTTTGGCTTGGGACAAGTAGAGAGACACTCTCTTGCTGGGTCTCTGGCCAAAAAGGAAAGTCAGCTGGTTGCTTCTCCGCCTCTCTGAGCTAGCAGGTTTTCACCCCAACATCTGACTCCTCAGTCTTTATTGGTAAATAGAATGATAGAGACTTAGTTAAAACTTACATTTGGCGGCCACGTAGGTGCCCGTGGGACTGGAAATCCGGCCAGGCCACAGTCTGAGTGGCAGCAAAGTGCTGACTAAGGGACCATAGCTTCAGACAGTAGTTTAAATATCAGTAGATTCGGGGGCCAAGCCAACAGAGAAACAACAGGGAAGCCTGCTAGGGATGACTCTTGGGAGGTTTGTGGGACCTTTTTGGTCTATAGTTATTCACAAGAGCTAAAATGGTTACTAGACAGTTAAATTTAATATTTTAGCACCTAATAAGGGTGACATCTGAAGACAAACACAAGGAATGTCATTGAAGTAGTATGGGGTTCTTGAAAACCCTATCTAAAATGCATTGTCGGGTGTTCTATATTGGGTAATGTTTAGTCCATGGTGATATTTAGTTCCAGGAATTATCTTGTTTGCAGGCTTAGTCTAAGTTGGACTGCACTGATCCCTGTATACTCTGGGAAGTAGGGAGTGTGGTAATCTCCCCATCTCCAGGGCAGCTTCCTCAGTGACCTATTCCTGTTACCTTCAGAGGAGAGTCACACAATATCCACGTCCCCAGATCTGTAGACTTTCTGGATCATGTTTTTACTGGAATTCCTCAGAGGAGTACGCCTCTAAATCAAGTGACCTATTTAGCTCTTATCTTTTCTGCCCTGTGGCAGAGCCTCTTCTTGGATCAAAGCTCTCCTGACGTGTACCTGATTTCAAAGAGTTTTGGTGGAAACCCTGACACAGAGCAAGAGACATGGAGTTAGCAATTTTATTAGAATGCCTTGACCTTGAGAACACAAAATCACCCCTTGGCCAAGTGGCAAGCCTGTTCATTTAAACACGTGCAGTAAAATACTCTCGGTTTACAGAGCTGTGGAGTCATCACAGGACTGGTGAGTTCTACAGGAGTTATTTTCTAGGCTCCAGTCAGTGTCAAAGTTTATCTCTGATGATGGGGCGGTGGGGTACTGAATCTCAGTCCCTGCCTTAGTTACCTTTTCTACTGCTGTGGCCAGGGAATGCTTATGAATAAAGTGTTAGTTGGGCCTACTGATCCAGGGCGTCAGAGCCCACAACGGCAGAGCAAAGGCGTGGTGGCAGGAACAGCTGAGAGTTCACATCTTGATCCACAAGTAGGAGGCACAGAGGCACATTGCGCATGGAGCAAGTCTTCTAAAACCTCAAAACCTGCACCCATTGACACACCTCCTCTGGCAAGGCCACACCTCCTAATCCTTCCCAAACATTTCCACAAACTGAGGATGAGGCATCTGAGCACATGGCCTATGGGGGCCATTCTCATTCAAGCTCCACTGGCTGTTCAGACTAGTTTGCATTTCTCTTTCAGTGTGAGTTGGAAGTTGCTTTCCTTAAAATCAAATGATGCATCCAGCAACTAACTTAGCAACGTACCCATCCTTCTCATTAAGGAATCTATGGCAGATACTTCCCTTTATTTAGAAGCACCAGCAAGAAACTCAGTGACTAACGTTGAGGATGCAGACTATCATGCCAACTGCTTTCAAATTTCTCTCTCTGAGCAATCCATTTCTCTCCATTGCTGCTAATCTAATCCACACCACCACACCTTTCCTGAACAGCTCAGACAGCCTCCTCGCAGACCCCTCCAATGTCCTCTTTACATCACGGCCACCGTAATCTTTTGCACATGCCAAGCTGGTTAAGTTATCTGTAGCACTTCTGTGGTTTCCTGTCGCTCTTAGAATATCATAGACTGTGGATTCTGGCTCTGGCAGACACCTTGCTGAGCAGGCTTCCCTGTTCTGTGTTCCAGCTGTTCCAGCTGTTCCAGCGTTCCCTCACTCCCTGGTGACCTGCAGGTGTCCAGCCTACCTCTGGAAGCCATGCTGCTCCCCCACCTGGAATGTTCTTTCCTTCTTGCTCAACGGACTCAGAGCCCAGAATTACTATAACACTAAAACAGCCATTTCTGGAGATATGACTTATGGTAAAGGTGGCACCAGAGAGCAGTAGAGAAAGGGCCACATTTTCAATAAATGGTCATAGGTCATTTGTTTTTTAATATGAAGGGGAAATGAACCTTAATGTGGGCCTTGCACCAGTTTTAGGTTTTTAATTTAAGTTTTAACATTTAAGTTTTTAATCGTGCAGTTGAATGAAGTTGAAAGAAGAAATCAGTGTCAGAGGACTGGGAACACAGCTCAGTGGTAGAGTACCTAGGTGGAGCCCTGGGTTCAGTATCTAGCCCACTAAGAGAAAGAAAGGGGGGAGTGTGGTGGTATTGTGTTCCCCAAAATATTGTGCACCTTAATAAACTTATCTGGGGTCAGAGGACAGAAAAGCCACTAGATACTTAGGCTAGAAAAATGTTGGCACTCACGCCTTTAATCCTAGCACTCCAGAGGTAGAAACCCCTCCGGATCTCTGTGAGTTCAAGGCCACATTGGATACAGCCAAGCATGGTGACTCACGCCTTTAATCCCAGAAAACCAGCCTTTAATCCCAGCGAGTGATGGCAGATAACAGAAAGGTATATAAGGCGTGAAGACCAGGAACTAGAAGCATTTGGCCTGGTTAAGCATTAAGGCTTTTGAGCAGCAGTTCAGCTGAGACCCATTCTGGATGAGGACTCAGAGGTTTCCAGTCTGAGGAAACAAATCAGCTGAGAAGTTGGCCAGGTGAGGTTAGCTGTGGCTTGTTCTGTCTCTCTGATCTTCTAATGTTCACCCCAATACTTGGCCCCTGGTTTGATTTTATTAGTAAGAACTTCTAAGATTCCTGCTACAGGGAAGGGGGAGCAGTGGGGAGGGGAGAGGAGAAGAGAAGAAATCAGTAATCAGTGTTGGAGAAAAAAATATTTTCATGGTCTTGAGCAGACAAATATTTCCAAAATAAGACAAAAGTACTAATAAAGGAAAACAGCATAAATAATGGGAGTGAGCATGAATTAACTATGTGATACGCATGTGTGATCATATTATAATGGAGCTGGTGAGTTTTGCATGCTATTTTTTTGTGGAAAAAAATTAAAGATTTCATTCAACTAAATGAAAATGATGAAATCCTTTCTTAAAAATAGCATGAGAGGCTGGAGGGCTGGCTCAGCAGTTAAAAGCACTGGCTGCTCTTGCAGAGGACCTGATTTCATTTCCTAGCAACCATATGGTGGCTCACAGCTACCTGTAACAAACTCCAGGGGACCTGATGACCTCTGCTGGCCTCTGTGGGCACCCGTACGTACGTACACATGGTAATGTTCAGCATCCGCATCCAAAACAAAACACAGCTGCACACAGGCATTCATGCTGGCAAGCCCAGTGCTGGAGGCAGAGGTGAGTGTATCCTGAGATCTCACTGACCAGCCGGGCAAGCCTGAATCTTTGGGTTCAGTGAGAGACTTTGTCACAGACAGACAGACAGACAGACAGATAGTATATATATAGATATAGATATATAGAGATATATAGAGATAGAGATAGTTAGACAGACAGACAGAGAGATATATAGGTAGATAGAGATAGACAGGCAGACAGATAGACAGACAGATAGATGATAGATAGATAGATAGATAGATAGATAGATAGATAGATAGATAGATAGATAGATATAGAGAGGTAGACATAGAGATAGAGAGAGAGAGATAAAGATAGATAGCTAGACAGATAGATGACAGACAGACAGATAGATGACAGATAGATAGAGTGAGTGAAGGAATGAGGTGATGAATGACACAGAAGGACACCTGGCATCCTTCTCTAGCTTCTTACAGATGCAAATGCTCACAGAGCATGGGGCAAGCCACAAAGAGGAACAAGATACTTGCCTGTATATGGATCCCCAAGAACTGGTATTTGGAATATAGAGTTAAGAATAACTTAGAATTACCAACTTAATAGAAAAATAGCCATGAACTTCAACAAAAATTCAAAAAAGGGAAGACATCCAAACAGATGATAAATATGTGAAAAGGGTTTGACCCACACTGAGTGCCAGGGAAAGACAAACTGAAGTCACCGTGAGAGGCCACTAGGAGCCCCCAAATGAAATGGCATACAACAGTTGACACCTAGTGCCCTGAAGGTATGAAACAACTGGAGCCTTAACCTGCTGGTGGCCACAGTGTAAACTGATACAACCACCCTGGAACATTGCCTGGCTGTGTCAACCAAAGCATAAAAATTCACATGATGCAGCATATCAACCTCACACCTCAATCTACACCCTCAATGCACGAATATGTGCCAAAAGACAGGACAGAGAGAGTCATAGCCACATTATTCCCACTCATCAAAAACTAAAGCAGCATGAGCGTCATGAACACACTAAGAGTAAGTGATTTGTGTGATATCCACAACAGGTGGATATACGACACAGAGAGTGAAGACACCACTCACACCAAGGCCTTGGTTGTCACGGTCATAAGACGGAATGAAAGAAGCGCGTCTCCACGCAGCTCATGCAGTCTGATTCCTTTCTGTAATGCAGGTGACCCTTCCCTCTGGCCTGGGCAGTGAGTACAGTGGCTGCTCAGAAGAGATTGGCATGTGGCTCCCCCTGTGGAGCGGATAATGCTCTTTTCTTGTCAGATCACCAACTATGTCCCTTTGGTGATAACTACTGGACTACGTGCTTTATGATTTGAATACTTTATTTATTTTACATGTCAACAAATGTGATTTATACCATGAGCATTATTGCAGAACTATTCATTCGTATGTTGTATTATCAGAATAAAATGAACTAAATGCAACCCCAGTTTTAAATTACTTTAAAACTCAGGGAATTTGCAAGATACAAAGTTCCTCCTTTTTCTATACACCAACAACAAAATATTTAGAAAAATCCATGGAAAACAATCTAAGTTACAAAACCACCAAAAGATAAAATACTCAGAGTAAATTTGACAGAGTCAGTAAAGGATCTGTATCCTAAGAACTTGGAGTTTTATAGATGAAATTAAAGAAGCCACAAATAAATATCAGTATTCACTGATTGGAATAATTAACATTGATAAAATGCCCATTTGGTCCAAAGTGACCTGTAGACTTAATATAATCCCTATTCTGATGACAATCTGGAGGCATTACACTTTCTGATTTCAATCTACATCACAAACCTATAGTAATACAACAAGGCTGTTTAGACATAAAAACAGATATGTGTCCCAGTGAAACAGACAAGAGAGGCCAGAAATAAACACACATGCTGTGGTCCAGCTGAAGCCTGGATTCAGGTCCTGAGACAGGGAAGGGCCATTGGCACAAAGGAAGTAATTGTCCGACCATCAGATGAGTTTTACTCAAATTGCCAGCCCCAATAGCTCCAGCCATTTTTATTTATACTCAAAACAAGCATGTTTTTCCATATTAACAAGCAAGTTTTTCCCATCCTCCAAACTTTAACCTCTGGCAAAAACAAATATGTCAAATGTTTTTTCCCCTACATTCACATCACAACATCCTAAAACTAAAAACAACCCTTATCATTTTGTTAGCTTGACCAAATATCGAGCCAGGTACATTCTCTCTTTATAAAACTAAAAGGTGATAAACATAGGCACACATTTTCAAGAACAACAATCTCTCCTGTCCAAAACATATTTACTGAAATAGGGGTGATCCGCCTCTGATCCTGTCAGCACTGAGTCATACATCTCCCGGGTCTGAAGTGACAGCTGGCTTCCCCAGACAGGAAACCCGAGAAGCATCATCTCCCAAAGAATTTTAGGGGAAGATATTTGAGGGAAAAAAATTGGGTTTCTAGGAATGATCACATCTATCCCATGCATGATTGACCAAATGACACTAAAACCACCAAGGGAATCATCAATGAGAGAGAAGAAAGTGTGCAGGATGCACGGTCCCAGCAGTCTTCTGAGATGTCCCGAAGTCCACTGGTCCTTGCCGAGTGAGACTGTCCCCATGGGCTTTTGCCTCATCTGGAGACCTATTAGGCAAATACTCATATACTGGTCCAAAACTAGGCTTCACTGCTCCCAATGATAGGATAAAAATGTCTGCCGGAGACTCTAGGCATTACATTACATTGGAACTTTGGATGACTGTCCAGGCAGCCAGATATCTTATAACTTAAACAGTGTACCCTGCGCCCCAAACCTTTTTATTTCCACCACGCTACCCCTCACTACCACTGTCCCACTTCCTTCTGTAGGTTTCTCTTTGTAACACTCCCACATACAAGTGAGGTCATGCAGCAGGTGTCTTCCTCTAGCTGCTAGTTATAATTTTCCTTAGTTGTGATAAAAGGCAAATTAGATATAAAACTTTAGACTCACAAATATAGGATAAATGATAGAATATTTTCTTTAATTTTACCAAATACATATAGACTATATATTGTAACTGTAATTCTTACTTGATAACTGTTTTGTTATGCATAATCTTACCATGTTAGAGTTAAAAACTTTCCTTTTTGATTAGACAGAAAAGAGAAAGTGCTTGTTGTGGGATGTCTTTCTATATGCTGCAAATATGTGTTGCTCTCAGTGGTTTGATAAATAAAGCTGTTTGGCCAATGGCAAGGCAGAATAAGGTTAGGTGGTACATTCAAACTGAAGATGGAGATGAGGAAGGGTGGAGTTAAGTTATAAGAGATTTGTTCCGGGGTCTCCTGGACAACATGGAACTGTATCTTATAACACTGTATTGTATGCTTGGATCTACGGGACAGATCTTAAATGTCCTTACAGCACACACAAAATGGTGACTCGATTGATAGCCATTTAAACTAACCAGGCTGCCTTGATCGTTTTGTAGGGCATACAAATATAAAAACCAACACACTAGGCCCATAAAATATAGATGGTTTTACTTATCAGTTACACCTCAGTAAAACTTGAGGAGAGAAACTGCTTACTCCTAGGCCAGTACTCATCATCCCCTGAGCTAGCAAGTGGTGCTGTCTTTCAATATGGTAAATCCATCACCCTTTTCTGAGTGCCATAACATCATTAGTGCATGTGATCTCAGAGTATCCTTCCCTGCAATGTTGCAAATAGCCACATTCTACTGTCTCCCCCACCCCCCCCCCAAAAAAAAATAAAGTATATTCTTTAACATCAAGTCCTCTTCGTGTTGGCTTATGCTCGTCAGGGAACCACTACCTAATTTTCAAAGCCTGGTGACCAACAGTGTAGAGACTCACTCCAGTGTAGAAAGAATTCTGGATTGTTCTTGAGTATCAAAGCCAGGATGAGGCCCTCCTGAGCAGGAAGCTCTTGCGACAGCACAGGCTGGGTGCCCACAAAAATCTGTCACTGTCTGGCAGAATGTGGACCGCACATCCATCTAGAAACTAATCATTTACGAACATATGTGTAGGGAGGAAAGGACCACATTGTCACTCTGGAAACGGCAGCAGAGGTTGGCGGCGAAAGCTTTAAAGGGATGTGGGAAAGGATGGCGAACCTGGATGAAAGATAGAACCATGGAAAACGTAACCCCACCCCCAGACAGCTGAAGCTCCAGGGAGAGAGCCCGCTGCATGAACTGTAGCAAGATAGAGAGGGAGCAGGGCAGACCAATCACCACTCACTCCCTCTCCGCAGCACCATCTGAGAGCGGTGGAAGGACAGAGGAGCCTGGGAAATAAGGTGCCTGGAAAGCCTCCCAGGAACCTAACTATAAAAAAGGAATGGCTTTTGGAGTCCATTTCAACTGCCTGTCTGCATACTTTCCATTCTTCAGAGGAGTTTCTGTAAACCTCAGTCACCAGCTCTCATTCCCAGGGAATCTGATTTCAGTGACCTGGGTACATCGTCCTCATCGTCGGGGGTGTCAGGGTTGTCAGAGTTGTTTTGATTTGCATTTCCCTGATGATTAGGGATGTTAAGCAATTCCTTAAATGTCTTTCAGCCATTTGAGTTTCCTCTGTTGAGAATTCTCTGTTTAGTTCTAAAGCCCATTTCTCAATTGGACTGTTGGTCATTTTGATGTCTAATTTCTTGAGTTCCTTATATATTCTGGATATCAGTCCTCTGTCACATGTGGGGTTGGTGAAGACCTTTTCCCATTCTGTAGGCTGTCGCTTTGCCTTGTTGACCGTATCCTTTGCTCTACAAAAGCTTCTCAGTTTCAAGAGGTCCCATTGATTGATTGTTTGTCTCAGTGTCTGTGCTACTGGTGTTATATTTAGGAAGTGATCTCCTTTGCCAATGCGTTCAAGACTACTTCCTACTTTCTCTTCTAGCAGGTTCAGAGTAGCTGGATTTATGTTGAGGTCCTTGATCCACTTGGACTTAAGTTTTGTGCACGGTGACAGATATGGATCTATTTGCAGCCTTCTACACGTTGATATCCAGTTATGCCAGCACCATTTGTTGAAGATGCTTTCCCTTGTTTGCTGGGGCAGCCGCGGCTGAGTGTGGGGGCAGGGCTTTTCAGCCTCTGTCCTGCTGCTGTCCTGTGAGGCTGCATCATGCTGCTGTGCATGCCAAGGGGCCCCGTCTGTGCCCAGGGAGATGCTTAGCCCTCTCCCTGGGCCTCTAGCCACCAGATGCCAGCAGCAGTTGTACCACCCCAAGAGATGGGCACATGGTGGTCAATGGCCTCTGGGGGCAGTGCAGGGCTGCTTCTCACAGCCGTGCTGGAAGTCTGCTTTGGAGACTCACAGTGGTCCCCTTGCCAGCAGCAGCAGAGGAGGGGGAAATGGGAAGGGGACTCTTAGAAATGCAAGGTCTCGCCTCAGACCTCAT
The DNA here is from genome assembly GCF_004664715.2 of Peromyscus leucopus. Taxonomy (NCBI): domain Eukaryota; kingdom Metazoa; phylum Chordata; class Mammalia; order Rodentia; family Cricetidae; genus Peromyscus; species Peromyscus leucopus. The sequence continues at coordinate 54,932,132 of NC_051074.1, forward strand.
TTTTACCAAATGGAAGCTTGAGGAGAGACTTTGAGAGGGGGGGGAGTCTATGGGGTCGGGGAGCTTCCAGACTGCTCCTCTCCACGTTCAAGTTAGAATCGTTGTTTTACAGCTGACCTGTGTCCCAGTACCTCAGGACTCCTGCACCCATGCCAGCTTATACCTGTCCACGGGAGCTGTTCTCTCAACTTCTAAAGCAGTGGTTCCCAACCTTCATAAGGCTGGGTCCCTTTAATAAAGTTCCTGATGTTCTGGTGACCCCCCCCAACCACAAAGTTATTCTATTTCTGTTAAAATGGTTGCCATTTCATAGCTGTAATTTTGCTACTGTTATGAATCATAATATAAATATCTGATATGCGATCCCTGTGAAAGGGCCATTTGCGGCCCCCCCCCCCCCGGGGTCACACAACCCACAGGTTGAGGACCATTGTTCTAAGAGTTTCTACTTTCTGGGTTTCTCATGTTAACATAATCATGTTTGAGACACAGGTTACCTGAGGGGCAGATTTTCTCTAAACAAGACTAGGTGCCCTCCAGGAGCAAGGACTTCCCAGGTGAATGTCACGATGCTCCCACAGACTGATTCTGCTTGGGGAAGAGGTGGAGGCCAGGGAACGGATTGGATGGAATCAACCCGAAGGCCACAGCATTCTCAGGTGAGCACTAGGAAATGTGAAGACAGTGCTTCTCTAATCCAGAAGGCTGAGAAGTGGTGAGGTATTTCTTACACTTTCATGTGGAAATGTTCAAGTTCAGGTTCTGAGCGGGTGGGTCTGATGGGTCCCACATCTCATCTCCCATCATCCATCCAAAGAAGGAAGAGATGAACCTCCCTCCCCTGCCAGCAAGTTGTGAGCTTGCCCCACAGCAGAGTTACTCCAGGACTCACCTGGGACCTGCAAGGGCCTCGTGGCACCTCCAGGCATAGAGAGACAGAATCAACACCCCTTGACTCCTAAACTGGAAAAATCTCTGTCATTGAAACTCGGTCAGCCATTGTGATTAAACACCTTCCGGTGTTGTAAGAACTGGACAACTATTTACATCCTCTGTGGGTGTTCATTGTTAGTGATGAACCCCCGAACATCCAGAAAGTTCTAGCATTTTCATTCTCCTGGATCTCCTTTTCTCTCCCAGATGTTAAAGTCTACTTATGGCTGTCAGAGAGGTACAGAAAATCCAACTTACACATTGGCCCTTTGTGCATTTGACACTTGACTATATTAGGACAATCCGAAGTTTTATTTCACTATATAATCTTTACTACAAAATCTTTTTGTCTTCTGCTTTTCACGTGGGCAGTTCTATCAAAATATAAATCAGAGGGGTGCCTTCATAGAGAGCAAGCAAGGAAATGTTTCTAACTAGGGTGTGTGTGCTAGGCTGTTATGTCAAGTATGACTGGGGAAACTTCCTTTGGAAGGGCGTAATGAGAAGACAGCTTACAAAGAAGGTTCATGTTTCATAAGGGAAAGGTTAAGAGTGGACTTTTCAAGAGCTGGACAACAACAGCAGCAGCAACAACAACAACAAAAACCAAAACACAACAACAAAAGGAAACAAAAGCCTCAACACGATACATTCCTCTCCCCGGCTTCTCATGAATGAACTCACGTTACAAGAATAGGGAAGACGGTGCACACAGTCTCAAGGACACAGTCATGGTCTGTCCATTGTGTCAGACTCATCACAACTCCGTCAGAGAGAAGAATGCCAGAGAGAGCCTACTGTGGGCTCCTCTCCAGACGGAGCTCAGTTAAACGCCCCTTCTTGATGTCCCTGAGTTTTGGAAGACTGTTCTCTGTACCTTCCCTGGCTATTCCTTTGTCAGTGTTAATAAACCTAACATTCAGAAAGTTCCTTTGTACTTTTGTCCTAAAGCAGTTTTCCCCCCTTCTTTTTGTCCTGCAATTAAAGTCAGTTTCTACTTATTTTGGCCTTAATGGAGATACAGAAAATTTGATCTGTTCCATTAGTGCTTTGCACATTCGAAACCTTACTATATTAGGACAATCCGAAATTTCGTTTGGCTGGGATAAATAGTCCTAATTCTGTTTACTTCTCCTCAAATACCCTATTACCCAAGCCTGAATCGTTTTTATTGCATCCTTTTAGCCCTCTGCAACGCGCTCATGTTCTCAGCTGTGCCTCTAAAACCCGAGCATGACTGTTTACTGAAGACTCATGCAAGGCCGAGGAGGAGAGAGTCTCGCTCCACAAGACACTCACATGCGGCTCTTTTACTCGGACAACTCAGAAGCAGCCTGATTTTGTTTTCTTTCCGTTAGGAATTCTTTCTTAAAATATGCCTTGTTTTAAAATTGCACATTGAGTTCTGCTTTAAAATGGCAGGCAGAGCTTGGACACACAGCCTCTCTTCTAAAGACCCCTTGAAATAACAGCAAAGGCTACTTAACGAAAGCAGAAAAATACTATAAAACATATGTTGGTCAGAAATGTTGGAGAATACAGAAAACATATGTGATCAGATAGACAGAGCAGAGGAAACTGTAGCCCAGGACACCAGAGGTGAACCTGGGACGTGCTCAGGCATCCCAGGAGAGCCCTTGAGTGTCAGAGGTGAGGCGGGCTGGCTGCCAGGTTAATCCTGTGGAAGGGAATTCCACCTTTACACTCTTCAGAGCATGCTGGGAAAGGGAAACTTGGGCCCTGGGGCTAAACAGAAAGTCGGGCTCTGAAAGAAGTGGGTGATTTGTGCCTACAACTTCCAAATGAGTGCTCTGGGGAGCACGGGGTGGGGGAGCAGAACTGGCGTCTCCAGAGCATACAACAGAGGTCTGTTAGCCAGCTTGTTACCACCCTCACTCTGGGATCTAGGCTGATGGAGAAAAGGGACTGCTACGTGGGACACTGTCATGTGCCATGGCAGACGGGCAGAGGAGAGTTTGGGGAGTCACAGAACAGATGCGCTGGCCTGTGAGGGACACTCTTTAGCAGGACTCCTGTGACACCAGTGAGGCTCAAATGCCTCCTCAGTCATTCTCCTTTTCAAAGGACCCAGCAAGCAGTGGCATGGGAAATGCTTACTGTGGCTCTCAGTTTCACGCTGTCACCTGCAAGGGCTCAGAAGAAAACAGAGTCCTCATCGCCACACTCTGCCAAACAGAGTCCTCATGGCAGCACTGTTTGAGCCAAGTATTCATAACAGTGCCTATGGCATGAAATAGGCTGTAGGATACACAGAGTCCGTGCTTTGTTCAGGATTGCATGAGCCTGCAGGAAGTACAGCAGTCAATGAGCAATGAAAACGGAGTCCAGAATTAGAGGAAAGGGATGAAGAAAGCCATACAAATTATAAAAGAATATTTATAGGTGTGTATGTGTGTGTGAAGTTCTATGTTGTTATACATTACTTCAATTATAGATTACATATAGGCTCTCAGCTTTTCTAACCTCTCTGCACAACGCTAAAATATTTTATTACGATTGTAAAATAGAATCCAAGTGGGGGTGGGGATGTGGAGATAAGGGAGAAAAACCGTCAAAACCAGGAGAGCATGGCCAGGCTCACCACAAAGTACTGGCCATTCACTGTCTGTCTGCATGTGTGTTGACGTGTGCAGGGACATGCATGTGCGTGTGCATGTGGAGGGCAGAGGGTAATTTCGGCTGTCGTCATGCCTCAGCTGCTGTCCACATCATTTCTTGAGAAAGGGTGTCTTACTTTGGTCTCCTGGTGCTGTGATAAGAGCTAAGGCATAAGCAAGTTGGGGGTAGGGCTTTATTTGGCTTCTATTTCTGTGTGAGGGAAGTCAGTCAGGACAGGAACTCAAGGAGGGGACCTGGGGGCAGGGCCTGAAGTAGAGGCCATGGAGGAGCACTGGTCTGCTCACAGGCCTGCTCCCCGGGGCTTGCTCAGCCTGCTTTCTTATGCACCCTAGGACCCCCTGCCCAGAGGCGGCACATCCCACACTGAAGACCAGGGTGGGCAGAGGATAGAGGGCATGCTGGAAAATAGAATTGACCATGGCCAGAAAACCTAGTTCCAGCTCACCACTGACTAGTTGGACAGTCTTAGTTAAGCTGTTTAAGTTCTCCAAAGCTTAATTACCTCACTTCTTATTAGGAGTGTTGCTCCCATCCAGGGTTCTACCCCTGAGCCTGGCTCCCTCTCAATTATGAAAGCGTCCCCTAAACTGCCATGAGGATACAGTTTTGGACTTCTGGAAAATTCTCCTTTCTCTGGTGGAGCACGGACTTTCTACTCATATGGGGAAGGAAGCTTGAGACATAAATCTGCTGTCATCTGTCACTGCTGGGTTTGCTTCTTAAGGAGAAAGGGTAGAGGGAAGGTGGCCTGCTCCCTCTGGTGGTCTGCATGGTGCCCGTGGTGGGTGGGTCGTGGGTACCCAGAGAGGAATACAGAAGAGACAGATTCCTCCACCTCAGTCTTGAGGCCTCTGTTTTTCATCCTGGCCTCAGACTGGCTCTGGGCGTAAGCCAAGCGTAACAGGAGGCTGGTAAGAGAAGACAGGGTAAAAAGAATTGCATTGTGGTGGCCACACCCCCCAGGCTGGAGAAAGTCCTCTGTTTTCACTGTCCCTCACTGGGCACACCGTGACCTCAGAATCTGTTGTGTGTGATGGAGGAAGAAGGTGTAATTCACTGTGAGGGACTGAGATTCAGAGCAATCTAGAAGAAAGATTACCTACCAGGACTGTCCAAACTTTTTGACATTGTGACAGTATTTTTATCTACAAGGTTGAAGTTCAAGATCCTTGTTACCAAAACAAAACAAACAAACAAACAAACAAACAAAAAAACCTAAAAAACAAACAAAAAATATTTAAAAGAAAAATATTTAACTTATTTAAGTAAGTTTATGATTTTGTGTTAGGCTGTATTGGTGTTGGTTTGGGGCCACCGGTGACCCATGGCCTGAGACTTGGATATACCTTACTGTCAAGAATAATTTTTGACATGGGCAGTGGTGGCACATGCCTTTAATCCCCGCTCTCGGGAGGCAGAGGCAGGCAAATCCCTGAGTTCGAGGCCAGCCTGGTCTACAGAGTGAATTTCAGGATAGTCCGGGCTGCACAGAGAAACCCTGTCTCAAAAAAGAATATTAGTTTTCTATAATATCCATTGTCATTACAGTGTTTACTGGAGAGAATTTCAGATGCTAAAAGTTGAACTAGACAAAGAAACTGAAATAACCCCACAGAAAGGAGGAACCCAGGCTGGCGAGAGGCAGGGCGAGTGGCCCAAAAGGGAGGCATATGTCCCTTCTGGGGGGAAAAAGAAAAGAAAGAATTGATCCTGACAAAGGGTTTTAAACTAACTCTCTTCTTTTCGAGAACTTACGCGACACCGGGGTCACACTTCTAGAGACGCGTCCCTTGCCTCCTTGCACAAAAATGGCAGAATGATGCTCAGCTATTGGGACCTCCAAATCCTAAGTGAATACTGACTGGCCGGTGCAGCTTCCTCCACAGGCCCCAGAAGGGGCACAGATGGGAGAGTCTGGCACCATTTTCGTCCTAACCAAGCCAGCTGTATTTGTATTTCCTTGACATCGCTCTGTAAATTCATCAGCTTTTATTAACCTGAGCTAGCATATCACACTGAGCATTCTGTACATGAGCAATTATTTTTTCTAGAAACAATGAAGTAGTCTCAGCTTTATTCTGTCTTTTGTGGCTAGGAAGTGCATTTTTTTTTTTATTATGATTGCTTGCTTGAATACTTAGGTTCTTGGGGAATGACATCACTTAGAAGAGAAACCGGGGAAACGCACTGTACAAGTTTTAAAATGTGGTTAAAAGTTGGGGGGGGGTAGGAACCCCAGAGTCTTCCAATTAATGATAGCTTTGGCAGAAAAGGTCTCGCCTGAAGCTTTCCCTCTCCTCTCCCAAGCCTGGTTGAGCAAGCAGGAAGCAGGGACTTTCACTCAAAAAATCAAGTTCTGCAAGGGTGAGGAGGACTTTCTCCAGCAACCACAGGCAAAGGAAAATGTATCTTAAAGTGGAAATCCAACGGCAAGTCAATCCGTGTGCCACTAAAAACCAGCAGCTCTGCGGCCATCCCAGAACTCTTGGTGATGATCGCTCTAACGTCTTTACACCCAGGGGAGTCACGGAGAGCAGACCTGGTGGGTTTTGTAATCTGGGGACCCCACGGTGACCCCACGGTGACCCCGCGGCGTCTGTGTGTGCTGCAATGGGTAAAGAGGAGGACAGGGGACAAAGGCTGTGAGCGTGAGCTGCCGAAGAGCCATGTGTCAAGTGAGACTGGACCGTGCACTCGACTCACTCCTCATAAAACCTCTCCACACATGGCGTCACTAAGATGTGGTCGTTGTCATGGCCCCAGAATCTACCCACAATGGGGAGAATGGGGGATCACGCACAGACTGCCTGACTCCAGGGGCTTAAACATCACGGGCTTGGGACAGGTCAGAGGAAGTGATTTGAAGGGTGAGGAGGACTTGAGCAGGCATTCTGGGAGTGAGTTTTGAGGTAGTCTCTATCTCCTCTGGGCCTCGCTTTCTTCATTAATTTATTAAGCATGTACTATGTGTGAGGCCCTGTACTCCATACCCGGATTCCGGCCAGGAGGAGGACCCTCCCTGTCCTTCAGAGTGAAAGTCATTATATTTGATTTGGAAACCCACTGAGTTTGTATAAATTGTTTGAGGGTGGCATAAACTCTTAAACTTTTAAACCTAAATTAGAACCCGGAAATCTGTCAAAGTTGGGGTTTCTGTTCTACACCTCAGTGAAAATAAACCAACAAGCAACAACAGCTCAGCTCCCTCAGCCTTTCCCCTCTGGAAAAACACTTTTATTTTCCATAAAGGCTTTAATCAGTTTGGAGTATTGGTTGAAGTGTTTCGTGCATCCTCAAGAACTTCAAGCACCAAACAGACTTTGAAAGTGGTTTTTCCTGTTAACACGGCACCTCCTGTAAGCAGGTTGCTGTGCCCAAACACCTTGTCTATAGGTAACAAGTCTGTGGATGTAAGTCGCGGGGGCCGTGTTCTGGCAGGGACGCAGCATGCTAACCTTTTGGGTGGTAACTCCTTGTTTCTTAGCGTCCAGGTCACGTGTTTAGACTCCTTGGCACACAATTGCCAGACTCCCGTTTTACCATCTTGTCAATTGGTTTGCATTATTCGTGATAATACTTACCCTTTATTATAATCACCACAAGTCATGGGAAGGTTCAACTGTTCCATTAGTTGACTGAGAACAACAAAGTCTAATGTTTCATTGAAATCAGATGTAATGTTGGTGTTCCAAGGTCAGCTGGAAACTAATAGGAATAATTTAAGTCGTAATATTCCCAACCATGGCTGAGCCACGCTAATCATCCTGCAGATCACACTGAAGTGATTCTGAAGGGGGAAAAAAAATCACATCCTATTTCTCCCTCATTAAGTGCACCAAAGACTGATTCTGTAAAAGGAAACAATTAATCTAAGCAGGGTGGTCAGAGCCCACGCCTCAGGAACCCTCAGTAGTCAGCAGCTACAATCCAGAGGTTGTGAGGAACCTGGAGAGCTGGGCCCCAATCTCCTCTTTTCTTTTCTTCTTGTTTTTCCTTTTCTTTTTTTCTCCCAGTTCTCATTTTCTACTTCCACAGTCTAGCAGCATAGCGTCAGGAGATCCCAAGAATGTTCTAGAACTTCCTGGAAAATTCTCTGACTCTGAGCACCCCAACCAAAAATAAATATATGAATGTGAGGGCGCTTTGAGGGTGGGGACAGAAAACGTCCTCTCTTCCGACCAAACAGCCCATTGAGATGCTTCCCGTCATTGTATCCCTCTGCTCTTTTATCTAGAAGTTTCTGGCCTTTCCTTGTGATCACTGTTTTTAACCGGCGAGGTGATGGGGGATGTGCCATCCCTCACTTTGAGGATGCTTCTCTCCATTCTCGAGTCTGTCTGCTGTAGCTTTTCCATGAATGAAATCAAGCTGGGCAGATGGTTCTTCTACAGCTGTGAATTTAAAAGAGGAAAGTCTGTTTGAGGAAAATACATGGAATATGTATAGTCATCCTCTGCCTAGCCGTGGCATTTAAATAGATAAATGAAAATGTAATTGTGTAGGATCGCGAAGTTCTGAATGCATTAGCTCTAAAACATATGTGAGCTGATAGGACCCAGTGCCTTGAGAGTGCATGACCATCCCAGCTACACCTCCCCGTCTTTGCCTTGAAAGAGAGGAGATCTGAGGAGTATACCCTTTGTTTCTGAGGGCATACAAATGTCACAGACCTCCAAGCAGTGACAATTTTCAGGCAAGTTGAAGAGAGGACACATTGCTGATTGAGGGGCCGTCCTGGGGATGGATGAGCCTTCGTGTGTGGTGTGTCCCTTTATCACTCACACTATTGTGTAACCACACAAAGCCACTTACCAGCATCTCCCCTGTCTCTGATTCCTGGTCCCTGTAGTCGCTTTCACTTTGCCGAGAACCTTTATGTACTGGGCGAAGACACAGGGGGGTTGCGGCTGCTGCCTCTTCCCATGGGCAAAATGTCATCTTCCGCAACCTGATCTATTGTCTGGTTTTGTCACTTCAGACAGAGCTTTCAAGCTGAGACAGCATCCGAGATCCTGTAACAAGAGGTAGATGTCCTAGAACTTGAACCCAAGTGTCTGAGTCCAGACTCAGCACTGTCTTCTCTCTGTGCCCCATCCTGCTTGGCTTGGTGGGCTGCCTCTGGAGGAGTATACAGTGAGGGGGGAGAGGGGCTTAGGCTCTGAGTTATTTTTACTCTAAGTGACAGGCATTATCTGGGGGTGAGTTTGAACCACCTCCGTAGACCCTGGGCAGTCTTTCTCAGACCACCTTTTCAGTGCACATGATACCAAATATATGAAAATATCTCTTATCCCATGTTGCCTACAGCTCTTACACAGTTGAGAAGTTGTTGCTCCTATAATTCTGAATTGAGAATTATTTGACTATGAATAACATTTTATAATTGCCTATTATTTCTTGGTCACTTAACAAAATAATGAAATCTAACCTTTAAGTTGCTTTCGAATATAAAGAAAATATGGAGATCAGCCCTCTGTCAGATGTGGGGTTGGTGAAGATCTTTTCCCATTCTGTAGGCTGTTGTTTGGTCTTATTGACCATGTCCTTTGCTCTACAAAAGCTTCTCAGTTTCAGGAGGTCCAGTTTATTAACTGTCACTCAGTGTCAGTGCTACTGGTGTTATACTTAGGAAGTGGTCTCCTGTGCCAATTCGTTCCAGACTACTTCCTACTTTCTCTTCTGTCAAGTTCAGTGTATCTGGATTTATGTTGAGGTCTTTGATCCACTTGGACTTGAGTTTTGTGCATGGTGACAGATATGGATCTATTTGCAATCTTCTGCATGTTGACATCCAGTTATGCCAGCACCATTTGTTGAAGATGCTTTCTTTTTTCCATGGTACAGTTTTGGCTTCTTCGTCGAAAATCATATGTTCATAGGTGTGTGGATTAATGTCAGGGTCTTCAGTTCGATTCCATTGGTTCACATGTCGGTTTTTATGCCAGTACCAAGCTGTTTTTGTTACTATAGCTCTATAGTAGAGCTTGAGGTCAGGGATCATGATGCCTCCAGAGGTTGCTTTATTATACAGGATTCTTTTAGCTATCCTAGGTTTTTTGTTTTTCCATATAAAGTTAAGTATTGTTCTTTCCAAGTCTGTGAAGAATTGTGTTGGGATTTTGATGGGGATTGCATTGAATCTGTATATTGCTTTTGGTAAGATTGTCATTTTTACTATGTTGATTCTACCTATCCATGAGCATGGGAGATCTTCCCATTTTCTGATATCTTCTTCAATTTCTTTCTCCAGAGACTTAAAGTTCTTATCATACAGGTCTTTCACTTGCTTGGTTAGAGTTACCCCCAAGGTATTTTATATTATTTGTGACTATTGTAAAGGGTGATGTTTCTCTGATTTCTTTCTCAGCTCCTTTTTCCTTTGTATATAGGATGGCTACTGATTTTTTGAGTTAATCTTGTTGGGATCTGTCCCTGGTCTATGGGCAGGCTTCTGGAATTCAGTGCCTGTGGTGTGACACCTTGCACAGCCTTGGTGCAGTGGGAAGGGGCTTGGACCTGCCTAGGCTCAGTGTGCTGGGCTCTGCTGACTCCCCATGGGAGACCTCGATTTGGGGGATGTGGGAATGTGGGGTGTCTTGGGAAAGAGGGCTGGGGGTGGGAGGAGGGAGGAGGGGGGATCTGTGGATAGTATGTGGAGTGAGTAGAAAATTTCTTAATAAAGAAAAATGAAAGAAAATATGGACTCTAGACTTAACACTAAATTTGGCATGGCATTGCAGTTTGGAAATAAACACCTATTAATTTTGGTGTTGCCCTTTTTTGCATCTCAAAAAAATGCTTTTAAAAAGGAATTTGAGCTTTTTTAATTGACTTTGGAGTCTTCAGAAATATCACAGACACCAGGAACTACAGTTTTCATTCCAAAGTGTAAAACAGGCTGGCAAAGTCTATCGGCCCCGTGAGTCTAGCCCATTCCGTGTGTACCAGACATGGAGGAAGACATGGCTGTCTTCCTAAAGCAAAGGCTTTGAAAAGTTCTTAGCATCAGGAAGACTTCTTGATGCTGTGACTCTGGTATTACCAGAGAGTTGACTGCACCGGTTGACACCATAGAAACTTGAAAAACTGGAACGTGCAGGTCTCTCTAAGAAAGGAATTTGGGGGTGTTTGAGATCCAAGAAGAGGTCATGTTTCCTTTGGTCCTCCTTGTTTTAGATAACTCTACAGGCTTAGGGAACAGCAATATGGACTAAAACACAATGGTCCATAATGAGGACTGAAGAATTTCATGACCAACACCAAATCATCATTGAATAAATTCTGCAAGTGTGTTTATTTGGGATGACCCAGCAATTGGTTGATCTTTTCTGGACATTGATTTTTTTTTTCTTGCTAAAAGAAAAGTTCTCTGTCAATGATTTTTCTGCGTCTGGATCTCTTTAGGTGGGAGTGAGAGGTCCCGCCTCTGCTGGCTCTGCTGCTATCACAATGTAATGGCCAGTTGAAACAGCAAAGGCACGTAATAGTTTTCAAGTTATCCACTCTGCAATGCAATCTTTCAAAGCAGGGAGAAATCCTTCGACTTCACGGGCAATATTTTATCCTCCATCTTATATTATGGGCTTTTAACCTTCTGTGTATCACACTCCTTCTAAAAATTCAATAGAAGAATTTTTTCTTTTCTATTAGGGAATAACACATTTCCTCCAACATTTATCATGATACTGTTAAACTTTTCAACTACACCAAGCTGTGTACTTCATTAAGAAAAGAAGTCTCACTATCTCTGGTTCATAAAAATGAGTGATGTTGACATGTCTTATTTTGATCACTCTGACTCATCTGTGATTACACATTTATTCATTTTGTCAAATGTTTGTTGAGCAGCTACTGTGTTTGAAGTACTCACAAGCCACAGATGAAAATAGCCTCACTCACAATTCTGTGTGTTATTATTAATATCATGTGTATAGGCGTGCACACTCACATTCCTGTGTATGAGTGTGCATATGTGTGCTCATGTACATGAAGGTCAGCAGACAAATTTAGGAGTCATAACTTGGGAGGAATCAATCTCATATTTTGTGACTGTGTTTCTCATTGGGCCTTGGGCTCCTGGTTTGACTAGGCTGGGTAGTTAGGCTAGGGATCTTCCTGCCTCTGTCACCCAGAACTGTGATGTGGAATTACATGAGTGCTCCAGATTGAACTCAGGTCCTCGTGGACTTTACATTTTATACTTTCCCAAGCCCTTTATCACTAATGTCTTATTATTTATTTATTTTTTGAGAAACAGTTTCTCTGTGTAACCCTGGCTGTTCTGGATTTCGCTCTGTAGACCAAGCTGGCCTCACACTCACAGAGATCTGCCTGCTTCTGCCTCCTGAGTGCTGGGAATAAAGGTATGCACCACCACCACCTGGCTAATCTTCACACACACACACACACACACACACACACACACACACACACACACATCAAAAACAAGCAATAGCCAAATCAGATGGCATAAAAGTGCTGGAACTACATGTTTTTGTTTCTGGAGATGCATTCAATACACGCTGCTTATGTTCCAGGTGAACCTTGTATTGAATATTAATTACATTTCTTTGGCCACAGTCTGATGAGCCTGAGTTCTTTGCTGCCACTTTGCTGGTGGTTCCTGGAGCGGCATCAGTGAATGAACGGTGGTGCCTGGTCTCTAAGGGACTCTTCTTTCTTGTGGAGACCACAGACGCATTGTGAGAGGTGTCTCGGAGCTAGCATTCCAGGCAGAGGGGACACCTGACGGGGAAGGGTTTCTAAGGAGGCTTTGTAAGACATTTTGTCATGCAGAACTAAGGGTGAGTGGGTCATCTGTGTGCCATCCCACTACAAGGGCTCTTGAAATTCTTAAACAAAAAAAATTTAAAGTATTTGGCTTTAACACAGTTGGAGTAGTTCAACAGTTTTCTAACGGAGGCAAATGGCACATTCTGAGCAAGGGAAACTTTCCTCTAGACACAGTGTACTGAAGTCCACGGAAAAGAGGCATTCCTGAGTAGACAGGATGAAGGATATTCCACATAGGGGACAACTGGCCAAGGTGTGGATCAGCACAGGGCATCAGGGCAGCTCTGTGACTGGTCGCTTGTGTGTGGTTGTGAGCCACGGAGCAGAGCCACAGTGGGAAGGAGGCTGAAGTTGGCGCAGACTCTGCTGTGTTCTCTTGAACCTCCTCCTGGGCCGTGACTGTCTATATTGTGCCCGGATGTAGGGTGCCCTTGCTTTGTCTCACAAGAAAACCAGATGCTGGTCGTAAATAGCTGGACCTACCCACCGTTCTAAGTGGGCGTGTTATACCTACATCGCAATTTACTGCAACAGGTGTAGGGGGTCGTGAGGGATTTGTCCATACCATTTAACTCCGTTTAGGGAAACTTCCTCCAGTCACATACACGTAAACATTTTTAGTACCACAAGATTTTCTTTCTTAGGCATGAATCCTGTACCTCAAAGTCAGAGGTATATCTGGAATCCTGAAGATCCAAGAGTGACTCTCAGTGCTGACCTCCTCTCCTCACTAGTCAGCATCCCACCATGTGTACCAGTCTCTGGCTCACCCTTGCTGGGATAGACTCTTCCTTTCTGCGTTCACACTTAGATTACAATCTTTTATTTCTGTCACACAGCCATGTGTAAATCTTCACTTGGACGAAAATATCCCCATTTCTAAAACAGGCTGGACACTGAGAACTAACCTTCAGGGGGAAAAATGCTTTGTTTGCACACAACCAACCATGACTAGCCTCCATTCCTTTTGGTGAGGGACATGATAAGCTGGTCTCTCACCAAAGGCAAGCCAACTGGTAAAGATTTTGATTGACACCTCTGATTATAAATCACAGTGAGGAACTCTAAGTTTGAGAGATGTGTGGGGAAGAGGGAGAGTCGCTCAGGTAGCAAATGTAAGACTGAAGAAGCAAACTGGGAAAACCCGAGGCAGCTGTGAGGCTCTGGGAAGCGGAACGTACCAGGCAGTCCTGGCAAGACCAATGCCAGAAGGGATACACACCTGCTCGTCACAGGCTGCACTCTACACAGTCCGGGGAGAGCATCTCTGGGCAGGCACTCAGTCACTGGGGACAAGGAACATCCAAATTGTCAGGTCACACAAGGTTACTGCATATGGAGTCAGATGAGCTTTCAAAAAGCAAGCTGTTACAAAAAAAGTGAAGCAATGTGTGTGTGTGTGTGTGTGTGTGTGCACATGTGGATGTATGTGTGTGTGTGCACATGTGGATGTATGTGTGTGTGCACTGACATGAAACAGTTGTCAATAAAACCATCATCCACTGCAGTATTTTTCTCTTTTCTGAAATATGAAAAAAAATTTAATATAATATTTTTATTAAATTTTGAGAATTTCATACATTTTTAAGCATAGTCATCCCACCTCTCCTCTGATTCCTCCCAGATCTATCAGCCCCTCAACTTCCTGTACTCTTTGTACTGTGATAACACTCTGAGTCCAGTCTGTGCGGCCCATATACACATGGGTGTGGGGTCATCCACTGGAGTATGGTTAACCTACCAGGGGTCACACCCTTAAAGAGAACTGACTCTTCCCAAAAGTCATCAGCTTTCCGTTTCTTATCAGTTATGGGTGGGAGTGGGTGAGCAACCCCCACTTCATGCTAGAATGGTGCCTGGCTTGATCTTGTGCAGGCAACCACAGCTGCTGTGAGTTCAAGAGTGCAGTGGTCCTGTCATGTCCAGCAAACTATAAAAATCTTACCTTCCACTTTGGGGAGTGATGATTGGGGGATTTTTAGAACCTTCTATCACTTCAAGAAAGAAGATGGTGAATGTTGTGGAGTATTTGTTTGACTATGCAAAGATGTGTTGCATTTGTTTAACTATGCAAAGATGTGTTGCTGTTTTACCTTGCCTGCCTAAGGCATCTGATTGGTCTAATAAAAAGCTGAATGGCCAATAGTGAGGGAGGAGATATAGACAGGATCCATAGGGGGATAAGTAGGAGGAGGAAGAATTTCGGCTCAGGGAAAGAAATAAAAAGAGACACCAGGGGCTGGGCAGACAGACACAGAGGAATCAGGAAAGTAGAATGTACAAAATTAAAGTAAAAAGCCCAGAGGCAAAATGTAGGCAAATAGAAAGAAGCTAAATTAAGTTAAAAGAGCTAGTGGGACAAGCCTAAGCCAAGGCCAAGCATTCATAATTAATAACAAGTCTCCATGTCTCTATTTGAGAGCTGGTTGGTGGCCCAAAGAAAATTCCAACTACAAGTGAAAACCCCAGAAAACAGGAGAACCATAACTGAATATGTATCTTTCTTCATTAGATATTTTTGGGTTTTATTTTATAATTATCAGTCATACATTCTCATTTACCCAAAAACAAAAACAGAAGGGTGGAAATCACTGAGGAGAGGAAGACATTCAGAAGAAAAATTTCTTTCTCTTGCAACTTGACTTAGAATAATGAGATTTCTTCAGTTTGCTTTGTGCAAGGTAACAGAGAGCTTAGTGTGTCCCGGCGATGGATTGGACAGATGCAGCACTTAACCATTGGTACTGCGAGGCTTGTTCCCACCACAGGGATTTGTGAGCGGCTTCCAAAGGATGCTATGTGAAATCAGGGCAATACTTTCCTCATTTGTCACCGTGCTGTGAAACTGGTCAAATACAGAGGAAACAGAAAATTGGGCACATCTGTGAATTCGGTCGTGTCTTGATTGTAGCAGTGCAGTTCCACAGATGTGCATGTTTTCACAGGAGAACAGGATTCTATTTGCCTCCAAACTCCATCAATGCTCAGCTGATGTTTTACGGCTCCTCTGGGTTCAGTGTGCTCCCCCTCGATAGAGCCAGACAGTAGCTTAGCTATAAGAGTCCCTGGCACCACTTCAAGATCTATTTCCTTAAATTATGGCAAATGAGGACTTGGGGTATACATGTGTCAGCTCCACCTACACATTCTCCTGTAATAATGCTTGCCACGTTCACTCTGCCTCTCAGCAGAGAACAAACATTTAGTAAACATTTGTTCACTCTTCTATTAAGAAGAGTTCAGAAGACTTCATGATTCCTGTGGTAGAAAGCAGGGAGAATAGAAAGCCCCCAGCCATGAAGAAATGCCCAAATGTGAGGATTAATAATCTTTCTCCCTGTGCTAACACCCCAGCAATATGATCCAGCGCGTTCTGCCTCAGATGTTCTCAGAGTTGGTATGCATGAGAATCACTCAGGATTAGTCCACACGGAGACCACTTAGCTCCATCCCCTAGAGATTTGGATGCTAAAAATCTGCAGGGAGACCTGTCAACAGCCTTCCTTTCAGGTGACTCAGAAGACATCATGCTGCACGGATTTAAATAAACTAACAAAATGAAAAAAGCGTCGAAAAAGAAAAAAGGCACGGTTCATAGGAAACTTTATACACGTCCCTTGGCAGGCCTCCTCTTCTCCGGCTATCCCCACTCATAAAGAATCACGCCACTTAAAAAAGAAAAAAGTGTTTCTTGACAGTAGCCATCCCCACTCCCATTGTGTGGAACTCCCTGATGAGTAGCTGTTTCAAAAGAAAGGAAAATCGTTTGGAAATAAAAGCTTGAATCTAGGTTGTGTATCTGGAAAACTCCTGTAGATATAAAAGCCCGAGTCCAGTGTGGGACGTGTGTGTGTGTGTGTGTGTGTGTGTGTGTGTGTGTGTGTGTGTGTGCGCGCGCGTGTGCACGCGCCTGTATGTGAGTACATGTAAATGTGGCCCCAAAGGAAACCTGAGGTGCTATTCCTCAGGCTCCACCCACTCTGTTTAGAGACCAGGTGCTCATTGGCCTGGAGTTTACTGATTGGACAAGGCTGGCCAATGAGTCGCAGGAACTCACATATCTCCACCTCCCATGCACTTGGATTTCAAGCACGTGGGCACGACCATATCTTGTTTTGTTTTAATCGTGGGTCCCGGGATTGGACTCGGTGTTGTGTGGCATGGCGTTTTATCACCTGAGCCATCTCTGATCCCTCAAATCTATTTCGAGCTCATAAAGATAGTGACTTAAAAGAACAAGGTCCTCTTCTTAAGGTTTGTGGGGGCGGGGTTCGGTTTGTCGTTCTAGGACAGTCTGGAACCACAATGATCATTCAGAAGCAGCAGACACTCTTTCTGGGGTGATCCATATCTCTAAAGGTTTTTACAACACTTACCAAGTGATTTCTCACGTGGGAAGTGAGCCTCCTAAAACACCTATGGGCCTGACACCATAATTCTACTAAAGATTTTTATGATCCTGGTAACAATAATAACTAACATTAATTATCTGCTGTGTACTTCATGCTCCGTAATGCATTTGTTCCTCCCATAATCATACGAGGCAGATAACATTCACACCCATTTCACAGATACAGAAACTGTCTCAACTCAGGGTGTCTACTGCTGTGATATAACACGATGACCAAAAGCAACTTGGGGAGAAAAAGGCTTATTTCATCTTGTAGCTTGTAGTCCACCATCCAGGGAAGTCAGCAGGAACTCAGTGGCAGAACCTGGAGGTAGGAGCTGAGGCAGGGGCGTGGAGGGGAGCTGCTTGCTGGCTTGTTCCTCATGGCTTACTCAGCCTGCTTTCTTACAGAACCCAGGACCACCAGCCCAGGGATGGCCCCACCTGCAATGGGCTGGGCCCTCTCTCTCATATCAATAACTAATTAAGAAAACACCCTACAACTACAGACTTGCCCACAGGCCAGTTTTGTGGGGGGGCATTTTCTCAATTAAGCTTCCCTCTTCCAAAATGGCTTACGTCACGGTATATAGAACTAACCAGCACAACTGACCCTTTGTCAACCCGCTACACAAACATATCACTGTTAAACCATAGACTTTCTTTTCTCCTTCATCCCCAAGATCTCGTATTAATATTAATGTCCTAATATAAAACAAATTACTTCAAAAGTCCCACGGTCTTTACAAATGCAAATGCTTTAAAAGTTCAGTCTCTTTAAAATATTCATAGTCTCTCTAAAACTCCAAAGTCTCTTTAAAAGTTCAAAGTCTTTCAACTGTGGGCTTCTGTAAAGTGAAAAACAAGTTAAATACTTTCCTGCTCCAAGAGGGAAGAGCCGTGGCAGAGTCACAATGAAACCAAAACGAATTCCAACGGTTTAAAGTTCAGCGTCGGACTTCTGGGATGCACTCACCGTCTCCTGGCCTTCTCCAAAGGGCTTGGAAAGCCCTCCAAGCACACACAGCTTGTCTCTAGGTTCAGGCCAGCTCCACTCCGAAGCTCCTGCTGTCCTTGGAAGTCTTTCCATGGTGCTGGTATATCCAAAATGCTCACGTCTCCATAGCAACTGAGCGGCACCTTCACCAAAATCTTTTCCTGAGCTCTCTTTGGAGATTCTTACCCTGCCACATGTTGCCAGGTCTCCCCATGACCCCTTCAATCCTGGTCCTTTAGTGCACCTTCCCCATTGGCCTCTTCTGGGCTCTCTTTGGGGACTCCAGGCCTGTCACACAGTGTCAAGACTTAACTGCTCTCTATGACCCCTGAAGCCTTCATAATCAGTACCACCCAGGCAACTCTTACTACCAAGTTCAGCTTCCAGGGCAAGGTCTAGCCTTGAACCCTCTGGGCCACAACCTCCATGTGCTGATCCTGAAGAAACACTTCCCAGAAGATTCGGTCTCCTTGATACTGATATCTTCTTAGTAGTGGCGATCCTCCAGCTCCAGCTGACGAGACATCACAGGTTCCTAACACAAAGAACACACAAATGGCCCCTGTAGAGACTTTAAGGGGCTCTCAGGCATCCCTCTGAAGCTTCACAAGCCAGGCTTCCATCTTGCGCAGTGCTCTCCACATGGTTATCTTCCAAGCTCTCACAGAACAACCCACTGAGCTCTGAATATTTGACAGCTTTTCCAACTGAGATGCTACCACAACCCTCCCAAACACACAGTCAGGTCTGTCACTGCAATGCTGTACTCTTGGTACCAACTTCTGCCAGAGTCAGGGTATCCGCTGGTCTGACAAAACACCATGATCAAAAGCAACTTGGGAAAGAAAGGGTTAATTTTACCTTGAAACTCATGGTCCATCATCCAGGGACGTCAGAGCAGGAACTCAAGAAAGGAACCTGGAGGCAGGAACTGATGCAGAGGTTATGGAGGAATGCTGCTTACAGGCTTGCTTTTTCATAGCTTGCTCAACCTGCTTTTAATTCGAGAACTCCATGGATGTCTGGGAAGACTTATTTATTAAGGAATAAAATGGGGGCCACACTCACAAATACAGAACAAGTAAACACTGCTGCTGATCCAGCTGCTGGTCTGCCCAAGGGTGATGGGGACCAACCGCAAGTCCCTCTCCACTGCTTGATTCGGCTCAGATCACCAACAGAGCAGGAGACCCCTCTTCCTCAGTGGTCACGTATGCAGACAAGACCACGCCTTAGGGCTTGCTACCCAGAAGCCATTGGTTGAATGGATCGAATTCCCACAACATGCTTTCATATAGTACCAAGGACCACCAGCCCAGGGTGGCACAGGTTAATGGATGGTGCCACCCCCATTCATCACTAATTAACAAAATGTGCTACAGTCTTGCCTACAGGCCAGTCTTACGGGGGCATTTTCCCAGCTGAGTTTCTCTCTTCCAAAATGACTCTACCTCGTGTCCAATTGACATAGCACTAACCTGCACAAAACTAAGACAGACTACCTTCCCAGTCATGCAGACTACCAATGGAGGTGCTGAGTAACGAAGCCTTGATGTGAAAATGTTTTACCTGCTTTTGGGTCCTTGCACATAACTACCGGTGTTGCCTCTCCGAATAGAAGGTTAATGGGGCAAGAACCCCCTACCCCCACCCCCCAGCTCAGTGGGTAAGGAGACTGAAGAAGGGTAGAGAGTTACAAAGCAAAGTTGTTCAGTTAAAAAAATATATGTTTGGGTTAAAAAAGGGAGGAGATGATAAACTTAATCCAACTGTGGGTAAAGGGCAGTGGGATTTTCGTGTCTCTGAATTCAGACTATAGAAGAAGGTTGTAGCGTGCTACCTCCCATGCCTTAATCTGTATGCAATTACGCTGAGTGAAATACCTTCCGAGTAACTGTATACATAATCAAATATTGCACACATCTAAGAGCTTGAAGGTGCCTGCTAACCTCCTCCCACCCCGAACCCTATGCAGTAAACCATAGTTATAATTTCCCCCCTGGTTTCGCTTGGGTTTCCTTTAATAACGTTTGATGATAATTAAAAATCAGCATCTATGTGGCGTGGCTAAAGAAACCAAAATTGTTCTCTTTTGTCTTCTAGAAAAGTGACAGTGACAAGAATATGCTCGGTATAATCAATTCACTCTCCCTGCCGCGGAACCAGCATTTTATCAACCGCAAATATGCTGCTCCACATAAGACCGTCGCTACAGTTCTGTGGGAAACGCAACGGGACTGGAGTCACTGCCAAAGAGGCATCAAAGCTCTCCGAGCAGCGATTGATGTGCTCGGTTCAGAGCTCAAAGAACGAGGGAGCAAAGAGAAAGAAGCCAGTGGCAGGAATGGCTTTAGGCGATGCTTTCAAAATCGGTTTAATATAAAGGCAAAACCATAAGATATTCACATATAAAACAGATACGTGCCGCTTAGCCAGCAGAGCGGAGCGCGCTTCCAGAGTGTCTTCATGTTCCGGCTCTGCTACTCCTCCTGACAATGGGCTTGAAAGGGGGATCATCCTAGGAGCCAGTTCTGACCTGAAGGTGCACAGGACCTCTGGCGAGTTGTAGGGCTTGGTGACGAGGCCCCAAGATCCAGGAGCTTTTCAATCCCTTTGTTATTGGGGTTGCTATAACGGGAACCCCGAGAGCCTGGCGAGTCTCATTCTGTCGATTGATCCCAACTGGCTGGCTTTTTTTTTTCCCAGGGCTATATCCCGGATGTCCAGGAGAGCCCTGGGTCCCAAGGCTAGACATGAGCTCACCTTGAATGGAGAGCCCCTACGCGAACATGCAGCTCATGAGGTCACAGGAGATTTTTTTCTCTCTTGTCTGGTCTTACAACTCTCCTCTCTGGTCAAATTTCTTCTGAAACAGCCCCATAAATCTAAGGA
The DNA here is from genome assembly GCF_004664715.2 of Peromyscus leucopus. NCBI lineage: Eukaryota > Metazoa > Chordata > Mammalia > Rodentia > Cricetidae > Peromyscus > Peromyscus leucopus. The sequence goes on from NC_051074.1 coordinate 54,952,777, forward strand.
AGGGTCTAGATGGGTATCTAAGGGTATATATGCTCAAACTAAGCCACTGTTGCAAGCGTGTAGGATGGATTTCACACTTGAGAAAATAAAAGGGGGGCTGCGGGAACGGCTCAGGCAGTGAAGGGCTTGCTGGATAAGCATGAGGACGTGGGTTTGAGGCCCAACCCCTGTAAAAGCCAGGCACAGTAGCATGTTCTAGAATCTCAGCACTGGGAAGGCAGAGACAGGGAGGGGGATCCTTGGTGCTTACCGTCCAGCTAATCTGAATTGATAAACTCCAGGTTCAGTGAGAAACCCATTCACAAAGAACTAAGAATGACAGTGGAAGGCACCTAACGGCAACCTCTGGTCTCCACAAGTATGTGCACACGTATGTGCATACACATGGACAGCATGCATGCATGCACGCACATACGGACACATACATAGACATACAAAATCCAAAACACCAACAGTGATAATTTTATAGAGGAGGATGTATTTTATACATTTCCATTTTGAACTATAGATTTCTGTCCTCTTATGTACAATGTGCTTTTTTAAACTGAGTGATATAATTAAAGGAGTTGGTAAGAAGAGGTGAAACCCACATGGATATTCATTTTCTCATGACCTTAAAACCCCTTTCTTCACTGGCAAAAGCATCTCCATTAAACCCGTGTGTGAGACAATCCTTTCTAAAGAGGTTCAGATGCATAGAGAAGATACTAAAAATCTGCAAGGTGTACGGTTATGACGTCATAGCCTGTTGCTATGACAACCGCGAAGAGGCAGGATGAGCGCCGCCGCCGCTAGGACAGAGAGACTGGACATAAGAGCTGGAACGTAGCAGCGCTGTGCTGAGGCCCAACACCCCCCCCCCCCGACACCTAGAAACTACGGCAGGAAGAGGGAGCACAGTCTGGAAAAGTTAAATAGATTTTTGCCCGAAAGCTTGAAAGGCATCCTTGTCACTCAAAGCACATCAAGCAGGAAATATTAAGATGAGTCCCTTTTTTTTCCCTAGGATATATATTTTTTAATACAACACACAGCCACTTTGAACTCCTTTCTCCTCAACATCTGTAGAATCCAATTTCCGCTTGAACAAAAAAAAAAAAAAAAGCAAAACTGACATCTGGACATCTGTTTAAACCCTAATATCTCCACAACCATGTAGCATGTTAACTAGAGCTTGGTGTCATGTTAAATCACTTGGGCTTTAAGAAAATATTAAGCTTATGGTTTTGTTTCAAGTTTCCTGTGATACTAGCATCTCACTCTTCAGATGTTCCTAAGTGGTCATTGAGAAAAAAATTGCATGTTTTCTGTGCCCCCCAATAATATCAAATACGAACCTTTCATATCAAGCTCAATTAGAGATTTTTTTTTTTCCTGGAAACAACCAAGAATTTGGAATTTTAGAGTCAGATGATGCTGGGTTATCAGGAAGCCAACAGATATAACGTTGAAGAGTCTGACTTGGTCTTAAAAGGGGCCTTCTCTTAGAGGCTATGGTAGCTGGTTCTGCTAAATCAAAATCATGATATAGCAAGAATACCTTGGGTTTACAGAATGTTAAAGACATCTTGGGCTTTCTGTATTCATGAGGTCATTAAAATTTCAGAACAGCACTAGAAAATGTATCAGTGAGGTATCCCACAAGTGTCTTCCCACCCCACAGATACACTTCTGTATCGGGATTTTTCCCACAGTTGCTGGTGGATGCTTGCCTGTTGGTGATGGATTAGTCTCATTTGCGGGAGTTGTTATTTGCTCACATTGAGGCCCCATAGCCCCAGGGCCTAAAGGAGGTTTCCTTGCCCAGTGTGTGTCTTTGCCCCAATGGCAGGTCATATCCAATGACACTTCGGTTAACAAAGGGACAACCCAGGGTGATGAAGTTGAGTCTGTGTATCTGGGCAAGGATGAGAAACAGCTGCATCCTCAGGACCAGTTGGGGCAGGGGCTATTGTTCCCCCCACTAACACTCCAGCTGCAAATTTCCTCAAAACACACAAACCAGAATCCTAGAGGATTTGTCTCCAGGTGGGCTGTCCAAACAGAGGAAAGAAGTGTGCCTGGGTGCACATGGTGTGAGGACATGTGCAGTGGGTACAGTGTGCCCAGATAATGCCCCCCTTTCAGGGCCAAACCTCTTACTCTTCCAGCTGCCAGCTTGTTTGCCCACTGGTGACTTCCAACACAGCAGAACCCCTCCTCAGGAGCTGCTGCCAAGGAGAGGGAGTTGCTTCCTCAAAAGCGACCTCCCTCCCAGAAGCAGTCTGCATCCAGTGGCTTGGTCGGTCTTCCAATGCAGCGCAGTTCCGAGGAGCTTCATCCACCAAGAAATCCCTTTACATATCAAGCGACCTGTTGAAGTCTCACCCTGGCTTAATCTCCATCACTGCCCAATCTTGCCTTCATTCTATCATGGGATTGTTCCTGAGAGAAATTCCCAAGAATTCTCAATACGCAATTCCAGACCACTGGAAACCCACCTAAGGCTAGAGGCTTCTGTTATCTCTTCTCCTTCAGAGAAGTTCAGTACACAATTTAGAGACAGAGTTTTTAGAAACAGATGATGATGGGCTATGGAAAATGAACAAATCCATTAAAATAGATAATCTGACTCGTCCTTAGCAGGAAGGAGCCTTCTCCTAGAGACAGTGGCAACTGGTTCTGCCTAGTCAAAATTGTGATGTTGTAAGAATAACTTGGATTTACAAAGTGTAAAGATAACTCGATTTTCCAAGGCCTATGTTGCTGTTAAGGATTGAGGCATGGGATGCTGCCCTCCATGACCTTCCATGTCTGTACTGCCACAGTCCCTCTGTCAGTCCACACACCTCCAGACCTTCCGTGTCTGTACTGCCATGGTCCTGCCATCAGGCCACAGACCTATGCTCTTGGAATCCCTACTATGAGTGAGCACTAGCTTCATGCTTGACTAGCAGAGGGCAATGAGTGCCAGCCTGCACCCTGTGATGCGGAGAGTGGACCTTGCAGTTGTTGGTCCCTGTCCGGCTGCTGCCTACTTCCATGCAGGCAGGCTTCTCGGATTTTCTTAAGCATCTCTCTACTCTAGTGCAAACTGGCTCACTGATGTGGATAGAGAATCCTGAGAGATTAACTCTATAGTGTTAATGATATAGATGATGATATGGAGATTTATGTATTATTTTCCTCAAAGTGTGCCATTATTCTATTATGAGATCCATCTATAATTTTTATTTCTGTTGCATGCAGAGAAAAATTGATGTTTGTGCAGACCTAGAATCTTTCAAAGCACAAAGACCAGGTGTACAAATGTACACTGTGTACAAATGTAGCTGGCTGGATCAGATCACTCTCCATGCATGGCTGTGTGTGCACCAGGATCAGTTTTCACAACTCAGCTTTATAATTTATAGGCACAAAATGTGCTTACTTGAATGGTGACATCAAATAGAAAAAAAGATGTGTTCACTGGTGTCCCTTACTCTCTATCCACTTAATAATATACAGACTTTCTAAAATAGACCAAAATGTTAGCAATTCAACCCATAACCTATTGAATTGGGGCGGGGGGTATCCGATACTCCATGTAGTTCATGATCACTGCTATCTAACCTCTTTTTAGTAGATTTCTAATGCAAGAAATCCACGGAATCTATTTAATGAGCAAAAGAATTTATTAGGAGGTAACTCACAGATATTTATTGTAGGGTCTGAGAAAGCCAAGCTATGTCCCACAATGATCTTCTTCCAAGATCTGCCTGGTCAGTCCCAGCATCCAGAACCATGAGGGAGCAAAGAGAGTGCAGTGTACATGCATCCCAGGTCTTAAGGGTTCTGAGTGGCCATGCCCCAGGAGTATGTACTTCAAGGTCATAGGCAGGTGTAACAGTTACCTGCTACCTCTCCAGGGATGGTGCTTCAAGGTCATAGCTAGAATAGCTGCCCACTACAGATTTCCATCTCATGTACAATCATTATTCTGTCTGCGCACTGTATCCCATTTCTCCCTTTTCTACCCAGTTTCCTTTGCTTTAAAGCATGTTGGCGTGTTACAGTGCTACAGGCTGAATGAAAGCTCAAGGCCTAAGAAATACTAAGATAGACTTTCTTCAGGTCAAGTCAAAAGCTGTCACTTAATCACACACATTGGAATAACTAGAATCTTCATACTATACTAGAAAATTAAACAAAGTTTAAACAGGTACAGATATGCAGATATAAACACACACACACACACACACACACACACACACACACACTCCTTTCTTCCAGGGGTTTTATTATTTAAAAGGCAGAAAATATGTTCATTAAAAGTAACATATCTTAAGGATAATACTATGATGTGATTGTCAAATTGAGTCAGATTCTAAAGTAAATGAGGGATCCAAGGGTCCCAGATCTGCTGAATTGTTGAAGGCAGATCCTGGGACACAACACTGCCTTGATTACTGCAAATGCTCTCAGAGTAATCAAGCTGATTAACATCTTGGAAACCCTAAGTAGAGACTCAGACACACAGTGATGGGTGATGGGCTCTAAGAAGTCGGCTTGTTTTAGTGAGCATAGTGAAAAGGACCGAGGTGGGCACCAAAATGAGGCCAACAAACAACAAACAACAAACAACAACACAGTTCTGGATGTAATTTCCGCGTCGCCATCTTCATTGACCTGGCCCTGTGGCTCGCTGAAGGTCTGAATGAGGACTCATTCACATTTCCTGTGGTATGGCCATGACAGTGTCCTTTGAGCTGTGGCCCCATTCTGGCTCCCAAGTTTGCCACATAAGTCCTAAAGCTTTTGGTCTAGAATGAACAGTGGACTCAGACTTCCATATTGGGCTATATCAAGATTTTTGATCTGGGGGGATCGCTTTTTAATTTCACCTTGGTGTTACTTCTTCAGGTGTCTTAGTCTGCTTGGGTGGCTATAACAAAGTACCATAGGCTGTGTGGCTTCTAAACAACAGAAAGCTATTTCTCACAGTTCTGGAGGCTGGCTACCAGCAGAGGCAGGTTCCAGTGAGGACTCTCAGGGTATAGACTGCAGACTTCGTGTATTATTCTCATGTGATAGAAAGAGGCAAGAAAACTCTTTGGGGTGTCTTCATAACTCTACTCTGGGCTCATATCAGAAGGTTCCACCTTCATGACACGATTACCTCTCCTCAACCCCCCACCACCACCACCTTCTACTGCCATCCTGTGCAGGATTGGGACTTCAAGGGTGGAGTTTTAAGAGGCACAGGCATCCAGTCTACAGCCTGGGAACTTTCCTTTAACTCCCAAGCTCAAGCCCAGCCCTCCTCTGTGTCATACAGCAGTTGGTATTTGTTCCCTAAGGGCATTGACCACACACTGCCTCCCTTTCTTGTCCACTGTGGCTCCAGAAAGATCAGGATTTACATTTTTTCTGCTCACTGCTGAAGCCCAGTGTCCAGCACCCACGGGGAGCAGATCACACATCCTTATGGGGTGAACGACAAGATCAGGTGGTCTTGTTGACAGCATAGTGTCTCCTCTACCTCAAAGCTATAGCACTTTCCTTCTGCGTCCATTTACAGATCTCCTCCTGGCATTAGCCACCATTATGGGCCTTTGAGATTGTTCTATTCGGAGCCAAATCGAGCAGAAGTCCTTTGGATCCCACAGATATGTCCAACTTGAAATTGGTAAGCAGGATGATGCCTTGCTTCACCCAGCAGTCTCAGGTCCATCTCAGGCAGGGCAGCCATACTTTGTGGACAAGCATGGGCTCTTTGTATTCCGTTACCGTTCTCCTCAGGGGCTGGCACACTACAGGCACTGGGCATTTCTGTAAAGTTTTATTGAAACAGTCACGCTTGTTTGTTCACGTAATTGTCCGTGGCTGCTCTCATGAGCGAACTGCAGAATTGGACGGTGTGGTAGAGATCATATAGTTCGTATAATTACAACAGTCATTGTCTGGGCCACTGGAGCAAAAGCTTGCTGGGTACCCTTCGCTGTTACTTTCGGTGAACATTCAGGTCTGATTCACTTGTGGCAGCAAGAACGTCCCTAGGTGGGACAAAGACATAGTCCTGCCTTGCAGGAGAGCGGAGCTCCCCACAGCCTTTCTGTTCGTGGTGATGGGTGTTTTTTATAAGGAAGCTGTTGTGTTGGGAGTCAGGTCTATGAGCTTGATGTTGGATGACACATTTCAAGGCAATTTTTAAATAGGAACTTACTTATTCAACAGCTAGGATTGGCTAGATACGAGAGAATAAAATAAACATGTTCCTTCCCTCATGGATCCTCTGGTCTGACGGAGGAGACAGCGACTAAGAAATTAAGACTCAAATGAATATTTCATCACAAACCATGATAGGTGCAGTCTAGGGAAATAGCAATCTACCCATAACTTCCCTCTCCATTGTGCTTCTATGTCATAAGAAGCAATGCAAATGGGGGGGCGGTGCTGACTCCTATGTTGACTCTATGTATTTTATGAAAGAAAAAAAAAATCCCTGTGAACTGGCCAGCCTGGAAAAGAAACAAAAAGGTGTCATGTGCCACTTCTGGGGTCATGTCCTCTCCAGTTCCAGGCAAGGCACATCCCCAGAACCGTAAGCCACATTCCATGATGTCACCTCTCACACGCTTTGGCGTCTTTGAGAAAGTAAGGGAACCAGGGGAAATGCGTGGAGAGCACTGGCAAGACATTTCTTTGGTGTAGAGGGAAGAGGAAAATGTAGAATGGCTCGCTTCAGTGTCAATTGCTTCTAAGCCTCAAGAAGAGGTAATCAATCAGAGACAAATATTTAAGAAAGAATGCAGAGATGACTAGACGCTAACCTTCATGACAGAAAACCATTTCTATTTTTTATTGGGGTATGGAATGGAGTGTCTTTAGTATGATGGATAGTTAATCAGTGAGTTCTTTAACAAAGACTCACATGTGGCCTGGGGGACAAGAGGAGGAAATGTCACTCGGATGAAGGCAACTGGAAAGGAGGGCTTTGAAAGTTTGCCCCTGTGAACTCCATCATAACCTAGGTGACTAAGGCAGTCTCCTGTTCTTATCCTCAGTCTCCCGAACCTACTTTCCTATTTTTAATGCCTCAGACCTCCTTTGCTTCCACAATGTGACCGCTTTCTGCTCAGCTGGAGAGTGGCATTTGTAGCTGGAGGGCTTCTCTCCAGGTTCCCCAAGCCCCGCAGTCCCACAATCCACTTATAAAATAATCACTCAGACGCTTATATCACTTATAAACTGTATGGCCGTGGCAGGCTTCCTGCTAACTGTTCTTTTATCTTAAATTAACCCATTTTTATAAATCTATACCTTGCCACGTGGCTGGTGGCTTACCGGCATCTTTACAGGTTGCCTCTCCTGGCGGTGGCTGCAGTGTCTCTCCTCCTTCTTCCTGTTTCCCCAATTCTCCTCTCTCTTTGTCCCGCCTATACTTCCTGCCTGGTCACTGGCCATCAGTGTTTTATTTATATAGAGTGATATCCACAGCACTTCCCCTTTCTTCTTTTTTTAAAAAGGAAGGTTTTAACTTTAACATGGTAAAATTACATATAACAAAACAATTATCGAGCAAGAATTACAGTTACAATATTAAAGATGTCCTATCTATCTTATATTTGTGAGTTTAAGGTTTTATATCTAACTTATCTTTTATCATAACTGAGGAAATTACAACTATCTAGTTTTCAACCACAGTGGCAAGGAATGTTCGTACTACGTTTGGTTTGGGGGCCTGCAAGAGGCCCCCTGAGGCGTTTCCCGCCAGTAAAGGGTTGCCTTGTATATCTATTTTTGATCTGCACTCACTGGTCCAATGTCGGCCTTTGCCACATCTTCTACATAATCCAGGAGGTGGTTGGGGTCTCCTGTTTAGGCTATTCCTAGAAGGAGTATTGCTTCTAGGAGTACCCCATGTACAGTTTTTACTTATATGACCTGGTGTACCACACTTAAAACATTTGGTAACACGGGACCTTCTTTCACCTCTGGGATTTGTCTCTCCTATCCAAGCCTCATTACTGTAGTTAAGAGACTGAACGCCATTAGTATATTGAATCCATTCTTCCAAAGGAGCTGATCTGATCTTTAATGGTGTAAGTATTCTTCTGCATTCTGCATTAGCATTGTTGAACGCCAAGGACTCAGTTAATACTTTTCTTAATTCTTTGTCTGACACAGCTCTTGTTATAGCTGTGTTCAGTCTTTGTAAAAAAATTAGTGAAGGGTTCGTGTGGTCCCTGAAATACCTTTGTGTATACCTCAGTTGGTTTTCCAGGTTCTGGAATTTTTTCCCAAGCATTTAGAGCTGCTGTACGGCATAGGGATATTGTATGCTCATCATAAGTGGCTTGTACATTCCTGTTAGCAAAACATCCCTCACCAAGGGACGCTGACCCATCCAGCTCTCCGGTCCCCTGGCGCCTCCCCTCGCCCCGACTCGTAGGCGTGACAGTTGCCAGAGTCTCAATGGGGGTTGGAACTTCCAGAACCAAGCTGGAATGGCTACCCACTACAGCATTCAACAGACCCCAGCAGTCTCCTCTACTCCAATCCTAGATGCATTCCACCTTTAGAGGAACTCACCTTTGTCTTTTCTTACAGCCAGGCCACTAAAACAACAGTCCTGAAATGTTGTGACAGCTCCTAACTGGCCTCTCTGGCTTCCAGTGTTGTCCTTACACATCATCTGCGCCATTGGAGATGTTCTCTGACTGTTTGCCTGTCCGACCACAGTCAACCCCCTGGATGGGGTAAGAGGTACCAACCATTACTTCAAGGCCAAAGTCAACCTATCACCCTGTCCTTCACCCTGTCACCGTCTTGGCTACCCTCTTGTCTTTTTTTTTTTTTTTTTTTTTTTAAACCTTCAAAATGTAGAAACAGAAAGTCACCCCTGATCCAGCCTGGGGTTCAAGAGTTAATGTCTGCACCCCGTCTTGAGCTTGTTAGAAGAAAGGCAGGCGCTAGATAAATACAAAGTGTTGTTGTTATGATAGGGAAGAAAGAGTAAGTGTTAGCTCGGGGGCTGTAATTAGAAAACAAATATAGTGTCTGGTGGCTTTGATGATGGGATTTCGATGAAGATGTGGCATGCAGAAAGCCCGTTGGCCGAAATGTTTAAAGCGACGTCGTAACCAGCCTGGTCAGAGCCCTTCAGGGCTCCACTCGCCCATTTCCCCTCCCTTCTTCCGGCCCCTCCCCCCCCCAACTCGGGCAAGTGCTGGATGAGCACCTCGGAAACTAGTGAACTTTGCGTGTACATGGATACATGACAGTTGTCTAGACTCACACTGCCTTCTTGTTGAGGGCAGGTGCAAAGACGCCAAACTGAGTGTCCAGAAGAGCTCCGCCGAGCTTCTTCCCCATCCTGGATTCCTGGGCTCTGTACTCAAAGGGCCCTAGCACAAGACTAGTCCCTCTGCTTGGAAAAGAAGGCCTGAGAATTCTTCCAAGAGAATCTTGGTTGGAAAGTGAGTAATGAAGGAAGTCATTTGAACGAATTTTCGTGTGTTTATCTGCATATTTTCAGGCTACCCATAATGTTCTGAGGATTGAAATGGTCTAGCCAAATCACTTCTTCTCAAGGAACTCTGTCTTGGGTGAGGCGGTTCAGAGCCCTCTGGTTCTTTCTGCTATCAATGAGTTTCAGGCTTTTTACCTGCGTTTGCCTCCATGCCTGCCCCCCATAAAACCGTCGTAAGTGATTATCATTCTCGTGGACAGTGGTGGAGAAAGCAGCCGTGGAAGCAGTTCTAAATGTGCAGTTAATTCCCATGCTTGGTCTGTTATTAACCAGGGCTTCAGGGCTTCGGGCCAGTTCCTGGAGTCCCCAGGCCTCAGTTTCCTCTTTCTGGAAAAATAAAAAACAACAAACATTAAATAATGGAAGGGAACTTAATTCACTTGCCCTTATATGAAATAGTTAAATAATTGAAGATATTTCTGGCCTTAAATCCTTTGCTTTTGTCCCAACCTCAGTGACCCTGCTAAAGTGGTTCTTCCCAGTTTTGTCTATTATAGTATTTGTTTTTTCCTTATTCAAGTTGGTGCCTGTCATTTTTACTGTGGGACCAGTAAGCTAGAGCTATAAACTAGTAAACTTGGTGCCATAATTCTTATTTGAATGGACCTGCTAATCTTTGAAGTGCAAAACTTTCCAGGGCACACATCTTTATTTCATGGAGAACAAATTTGTTAAGGGTGTTTTATTGTGCGGCTTTACCCTTACTGCTTTTATCTCATGAGTTCTGATTTTTAAGATAACTTTTTTCTCTCATTTCTGTATTCACTTTTCACATTCATCGTGTCAGCGGTAATAATTTGGCTCTGGCTTTCATTTGTCAGTGGCACCGAGGAATGATATAGTTGCTGTGGTGGGTGGATGAGGGCTGGGCACAGGGAAAGGTGTTTGTGGGGAGTAAGGAAAGGTCTCTCAGTTTCCTGGAATGCCAAGGGAGTGTTTACTGCCTTCAGAGGTGTTACAGCTTAATTAGTGTTTATTGAATATATTAGAGTATGCTTTGATTCAAAATGCGTGGATGGTACCTGAAAACACATTTATTGGCTCCTTTGCACTGTGAAAACAGGACTTTTTTTTTTAAATGTCAAATTCCATTTCCCTCAGAAGCAGATGTCTTGAGCATAAACTAAATTGTGATAATCAGGACATATTTTGGGGGGGCTCATGTTAATGCAAAGTAGAAATGGAAGGACACTGACCAGATCCTCACAGTGACTTAAAGCAATCTCTGAGAATAGGTGTGTCACTCAAAGGACCACTGAGACATTAATGACACATTTGGAAAGTGCTTTGGGGATTTGGGTTATGAAATACAGGGCCCACAGAGTGCTGGGCAGGTGATGACAGGGAATCAGCCTTCGGTCTTTGTCCCAATCCCAGGCAAGGACACGGCCTTCCTCTCTCTTGTGTGTCCAGGGCGAGGATGGCTCCACCCTCTCTTCTCTCTCTGTTCTAGGCCTGCCTGGAAAAGGCTCATCAGAGGTCCTGGTGGGGTAGGCCCCTTGGGGAGTTTGCTGTGGTCACCTCCCAAGTTCTCCAACTCCCTGACACATCTGCTTTCCCGAGTGACAAATTAAAACGTCTGAGGCGGCTGGAGCCGGCTGCCGCCAGCACACATGGCCGACATGTGAAGCTGTGGTCTTCCAGGGTTTTGGCGCATTCCATCCAGGACACAGGGACAGCAGTGTTTAGCAGTTGACACAAGAGGGGTTTCTGCTGCATGCCAGACAGCTAAAAAGCTGCAAAAAAATCTTTTGTGGGTTCCCTGGACACTTTGAATTCTTCTTGCCAGCCTGACGGCTCTCTGCTTCTAGCACACTGCAAAGGGTTGTGACGTTCTTGTGGCACTGGGTGAGCCTTCCTGAGGAGGACAGAAGGGCCCGGGAAAACTCCAAGGGACAATAGAAGCCAAGAATCCAAATGCTTCCCCAGCCGGGCTGTGACGAGGAAGCCGAACCGAGTGCAGCCAGAACGTGGCTCGGCGCACCAAGGGGAGAAGAAGCCAAAAGACCCCAAGCGAATCTTAGCTCTCTGCCCCCCACTCCCTGCTCCCCAGCCCCCTCCAGCCCTGCAGGGTTTGTGTTCAACATCAAATTAAGTGTTCATGACAGCTAACCACAAGTTATTAAATGTGATTCACGGCCACATTGCTACGCCCTCACTGGTGGTACAGAATAACCACTTAGACAAACCATTTGATTCATGGCGTTGATACAAAGAGGCTTTCAGAGCGAGAGGGGCCTTCTTCGGCCTTTAGCTGAAAATTGTTTTATTTCCGTCATTCTCTTAAACAGGTCAGTGGGCTGAATTAAACCCCAAATCCTTTCTAACTGCTTAGCTGTGAAGTCTTTAAGATATTACGGAGCTTGTGCGAAGTGGCTGCGGATTGCCAAGTCAGCGGAAATTTAAGAAATCAGTGTCAAAAATGAGCTCGTGTTTGACAAGCGAGGCGAGCGATCCGCAGCCTGAGAGAAGGGGGGGGCGGGGGGGCGGCAATCTTTCAGCGTTTAATGCTCTTAATAATTCGGTTTCCTATCAGAGACAGGCCTTATTATTTCTGGTGGCTCCTGCCGTGGCGGGAAAGCTGGTGACACAGTGACGGTTGCTTTTTCTGCGTTCTGGTTCTCCTGCTTGGAGTCTGGAGGTGGTGGGTAAAGACAGACCAGAGGTCTGGGAGCACCAGGCAGGCGCCCCATTTCCATTGTTTTTCCAGCTCAGCATGCAGGGCTTCTGGGACATGTGGGCTGGTCCCAGGGAGTGCCACTGCCCCCTCCTGGGAGGAACACTACACTAAATTTGCTGTCTGGTTCTGCCTTGCTAAGCCAACTGGATGCATGCTTTTAGAAGACCCCAAAATAGGAAGGCGAGCAGTCTTAGCTCGGAATGAGCTGGACTGGACCATGTGTTCTTTTGATAATGCCCCAGAAAGTTCCTGATAAAAGTATAGCGTGGCCTTCGGTCTCTGCTGAGCAGTGGGGTGCGGAGGCTTGCCATCTGTTTATAATTGGCATCCAGATCTGATATATTGTAGAGGGATCTGAGCTTATTGAATTTAAAAGGGGGTACCAAGTTTGTGTGGGATAAATTCAGATCTAACTTGTCATCTCTCTGCCAAGAGCATGTAATTCATTTTCTTATTACCAACATAGTCTATTAGAAAATAAGTTAGCTATGTAACAAATTGAAGCCTAAGAAAATATCCATATTAGGAAACCTAGTTTGACGATTAAATTAAGCGAGGATTACTTCGGCGTGAATAATTCCACAATCTGCTTTTCTGTCCTGAAAAATGAGTTTAGCAAGGCGTGGCTGTGCGTGTAATATTTAACAGCCCTATTTTCAGGGCTTTGGGCTCTGAGTTCCTACTCCGTGGGCCTTCGACGTCACCCATGACCCAATGTCACCCTTGCTGTCACTCAGGGAACTTGTAAAATTGCTTCCGTGGAGGGCCAGATCTAGTTCATTAGGACATTGACCTGTCCATCCACGTATTTGTCCCCTGGGTACCCCTTCAGTAAAAAGTGCCTTAGAGCAGACCTCAGCGTTTGGCGGGCTGGCAGGATGGCACAGTGGTAAGGGAGCTCACCGTGTAAAGTTGATAATCCGAGTCTGATCCCTGAGGCCTGCCAGGGAAGGAGCGAGCTGACTCCTGAAGGCCGTCCCCCGACCACACGTTGACAAGCATGTGCGTGCAAGGCTCGTGCGCACACGCATGCCGCAATAGCAATAGCCAATAAAGTAGGAAAATCTTAAGAAGCCTTTGGTGACAAGGATTTCACTCGAGTAATGAAAGAAAGACAGGACTGGCGAGCAGGCTCCGCCGTTAAAGAGTGCGTGCTGCTCTTACAGAACACCCCAAGTTCGAGTCCTAGCGCCAACATGCCGCTCACAACTTCCTGGAGCTCCTCCTCCAGGGAATCTGATATCCCTGGCCTCTTCATGGACCTGCACTCATGTGTACACATCACACACACTTATACTCTCTCTCTCTCTCTCTCTCTCTCTCTCTCTCTCTCATACATACAAAATTTTAAAACAATAGAAAACTCATTTCTAAAAGAAATACAATAAAAGCACAGTTCACAGAGATACAGAGTTTTCGGTTTCCCTGAGAATCGAGCTTGTAAATTGGTTTGATCCTGTTATTATTTTAAACATCTAAATGAATGATCCCACTCCTTTCCCTGTTAGATAGAATGAGGGAAATGATCAATAGTGAATCAGTACATTGCTAGATCGGGCATTCTTTTTAAAAGTTCTTGTAATTAGCATGCATTGGCCCGGATTAGATGTGCAAGTGTTTGTTGTGTTAGTTAACACTTAACTTTTTGTTGTAGCACTTCTTAAATATTGAGCAAAAAGTCTGGCTTTAGAAGGTTTAGGCCATAATTGATCAGTGTTTTGATACAACTTACTGGGAGTTCATACTGCCTTCAAGAGTTAAGGTGGCTGTTACTCGGAAAGTCCTATCATTAAGAGTCCCGAGAAAGTGCCTGAAAGATGGGCACCCTGGACATTTTCTTTCCTTGGAAGTCTATTAAGATGATGAGTCTGTTTTTTCTCTGCTCTTGGGGCCCTTTTCCTCCTACTAGGTTGCCTCATCCAGCCTTGATATGAGGGTTTGTGTCTGCTCTTATTGTAACTTGTTACGTCATATTCAGTTGATGTCCCTGGAGGCCTGCTCTCTGTTTTGAAGGGAAGTGAAGAAGGAGAGGATGGGAGGAGAAGGGAGGTGGAGGAGACTGGAAGAAGCAGAGGGAGGGGAAAATGCTGTCGGGAGGTATGTACGACAGAAAAATTAAAAAAAGAAAGAAAAGAAAAAAGCAAGAAAGAAAGAAAGAAAAAGACAGAGAAGGAAGAAAGGAGAGAATGAAAGAAAGAAAGAAAGAAAGAAAGAAAGAAAGAAAGAAAGAAAGAAAGAAAGAAAGAAAGGAAGGAAGGAAGGAAGAGAGGATGGTGTGTCCTATGGCTTTCTTTTAACTGGTAACTTTTTGTAACCCCCCAAAATACTGGATCACTTGTTTCTTGTTTGTTTGGTTGTTTTTTTTTACATTATCTCTTTTTTTTTTAAATATTTATTTATTTATTTTGTATATGAAAGAGGGTGCCAGATCTCATTACAGATAGTTGTGAGCCACCATGTGGGTGCTGGGAATTGAACTCAGGACCTCTGGAAGAGCAGACGGTGCTCTTAACCTCTGAGCCATCTCTCCAGCCCTTTACATTATCTCTTAAACAACTGGATCAAGGAGATTTAAAGTTCACTTGAAACATTTTGCAACATGATATAAGAGCCTCAGAATCCATAATCACCCTCCAACACACACAAGTAAATCTATATTGGAAGTTGCTTGACTTTATAATATTTGGGGATTCATGGTAGATCCATCTGAGTGTATACATAGATTTTAGAAGTCAGTGCTTATGTAGGATTTCACACATATCACAGACACTTATTCAATCTTAGCGTGTGTCATTCTCTCTACTGGAGGCCAGGGTTCAACAAGCGTGCTAACGACAACCACTTATACCACTTTGGAGACTCCAAGGGGTTGGGGGGAGTAATTTCTGCAAAGTGTCATAAATACCATGCATCCATTCCAGCATTGTTAAGGAAGAGCATAGTATGTTCTGGGAAGGAAAGGGGACCATCTAGCCGTTAACTGAAGATGGAATAAGAACCACACAAACTCCCAATGAAGGATGTCAAGTTTAAGAAGTAGCGGTAGGTGTGCAGGTAGAAGAAACCCTACCCAAGGGGTCAGCTGAGAAAAATCCCAATGAGTCCAGGAGAGCTGGGGCAGAAGGGAAAAGGGCAGCACAAAACGAAGCCAGAACCGCGACAGCAGCACACACGACAGGCCGCACGTCTCACAACACCCCTCTGGAGCAGGTGCATGGGTGTCCTCGCTTCAGAGAGGGGGAAGTTAAGCTTGCAAAGTCACACATCTCAGAAGCGCAGAATCAGGGTTCAAAGCCAGTCACCAGGTAGCGCCGCCTCCCTCTCCGGTTGCTCTGTGAGGCTGGAGACGGACAACGCAGCTTGGATGCTATGCGGTGGTCTTCAGGCTAAGGAAGAAGGCAAGCGTCGAACCATGTTTCGGTGAGGAAACAAAACATCCATTTGCCTTTCAGGTGGTTCATTTTTACGTTAGTGTGGACATCAGACTGGGAATAAAAAGACATTTGGTCAGGGGTGGCTGCGGGATTGGGAGAGTGATTCCAGAGACCAGAATTGAGGTATGGAAGGAAAGATGGAGAGAAAAGAGTATTTGAAAAGATGTTTAGGAGGAAGAAGCACGATGGATTAGCGACTGACTAGCTGTGGAAGATCCAAAAGAGGCCTCGTGTGTCCAACCCGATCAACGAGAAGGATGTTAGTGTTGTTGACCAAATCGGGGACACAGGTAGTGAACCAGTTTGGGGATTATGTACTGAGATCAGAGTGTGACATTTTGAATTTAAGATCCTTGGAGACACGTGGAAATGTTTAGCTTATGGTGAGCCTCTGGAGACAGGATTAGGCATCCTGAGTTTTAGTCACCTTTAGCGTATGATAACATGTGCGCTTGCATAGGTTTGCATGTAGAGGCCCCAGGGCTGCCTCCCACCCCTCCTCACTCCCTCACAGCCATTCGGGTGTTTGCTGCTGTCTGTTTGGCTTTGTCCACTGTCTTCTCTCAGCTTTTATTCTTATGAAGAAACGAAAGACAAGAGACAGGAAGTGAGCTCTTCTCCGCTCCTTCAGACTGGACTCTGTGTTTTCTCTTCCTCTCTCTCCTCCTCCCCTGTGCCCCTTCCTCATCCCCACTCCTCTGGATTCTCATTTTCACCTGAGTATATTTTATCTACCCTTCTTTTAAGTAGCAAAACAGGAGACACCCTGACTCCTCCATGCTATAACCAGGCACTTGGCACATCCTAGGAAACCTGAAGAGCTACAGAAGAAGACCCACAGTTAAGTCACCCTCTTTCTCTTTCTCCCACGGTGAAGTCTTTTCCACATGTCATCAGATCAAAAAAAAAAAAAAAAAAATGTCAAACCTTCTCTTCCTTAAAGAAACATACAAGTTTCTAGCAATTTTTAACAAAATCCTCAGGGGGAGGCGGGGAGGAATGTAAATATACTAGGACCCTATATAACAGCCAAGCACTCTGAGGGCTGATGTTCTCAGTGTCCTAATGGGACAAAGACAGCACACTCCAATCAAAACAAATGAAGGAGAATGTATTTACAAAGTAGTTCCTTCAGAGGTGACTGTGTAAGAAGCAGGCGACTAGGGGAATACTTGAAATATTTAGACATTTACCCCAGTAAGTTTTATTAATGCAGCATGCGTTGGCTAGACCTCATCGCAGCGAGACAAAGTACCAGCCATAAGCAACTCAAGAGAGGGAAGATTTGCTTTGGCTCACGATTTCAGAGATTCCAGACCATAGTCCTTGGCTCTGTCAATTCTGCGCCTGTGATCAGACAGAACCCCACAGTGTTTGGAACAGGTGGCAGAGAATACTCACCCCAAGGCAGACAAGATACGGGGAGAGAGTAGGAGGCCAGGGACGAGGTGTCATCTTCAGCAACACTGACCTGCTGTCTCCAGAGATGCCCTCTGGCCTAAACTTTCCTCTCAGCATGGTGTTGTGCTGGCATCTGGACCCAAAGAGTTCAACCCGCAAGGTGAGGGACATTTCCTGTTTGAATCACAGCACACACCCCGATAATGTTGGAAAGTGTCTGGTTTTCCACATCTTTGCCAGCGTTGATGGCTTCCACTCAGATATATGTTTGCTAACTGAATGCATTCGGGGTAGGCAATCTCTTTGCTCCGTTTGCATTTTCATTACTGATAGGGGGAGAAACATATCTCCATGGTCATTGGGCTCTCTCCCTTGCCCCCTTCCACCCCACCCTTCCTTTTATGGTATTAGGTTTTGAACCTAGGAACTCATACATTTTGGACAAACACACTAACATTGAAGTACATGCCTCGCTTCCATTTGTATTTCATTGACATGAAACTAAAATTAAATAGTTTGTTGAATATCACATTGCAACTAACGGGAGAAAACTCAGACCCAAGATAAACACAAATTCATACACTCCTCAACCTCTTTTGTTCCCACCCCACTGGTCTCCATGACGTGGCATGTGAGACTTTTCATAACCTGACCCTTCGCCAGCTTTCCGTTTTCTCTTCCCTCTGTCCTGATGTGTTCCTTCCTCTAAGTTGTCCCTGAATAAATCACACCCTTTGAGACTGTCTTACTTTGCATATTTTCTCTCCAGCATTGCCAGCATTTTTGACTTGGTTAATTTCTGTTTACAGAAATTATACCCTGGAGAAAATTCTTCCACTCAGACTTACTTTTTGCCATCTTGAATTGGGTATGTGAGCCTTGAGTTCTTCTGTATGTCACCGTTCATACCACACTGGGTGACGGTCCCTGGACCTCACGCTGGTCTTTGCTGTTCATTTGTCTCCACGGCCCTTTGCCCCACAAGGGTCTTCGAGCGTCTCAACTCCAAATGCTGTGATGGTCTACTGCAGTCTGTGTGGCTGGAATGGATTCATTTCTCGCAGTCCTAACAGCTGAGGACTCCGGGACCAGGGTACCAGGCGATTCAGTTTCTGGGGAGGGCTTTGTTCCTGGTTCGTAGGTGTTGTTCCTAATCACTCTGGCCTTACCTGGTACAGCATACTGCTTTCTTCTCCTCTACCTACTGCCATCTTCTTGTAATGCAGAGGTATGTGGGCTCTACTGTCATGGCCAAATGACTTCCCTTAATCCTACTCCCCAGATAATTAGAGTGAGGTCAGGACTTTGTGAATACAGTGGCAGAATCCCATCTACAGCAACCTGGGATTGTCGGGTGAATACTAAAGGTAGGAAGCTTTCATTTTCAGAGAAGAAACATAAGAGAAGAATCAAACTTTTAAGCATGTATTAATCTCCTACTATGAAATATACAAACAACTGGTCCAGACAGGTGATGAGATGCTTTGTAGTCCGGTCCTTCCTCCCCCTAGGCCACCAGAGAGATCTCCTTGGTGCTTCTCCACTGAAGATGTCCACAACAGCCAAGACAGCCATTCCCAAAATTATCTGTGGAGGAAACAAAGTTAGATTTCCTCCCCAAATGCCTTATAATTGAATTTTGTTATCTAAGATTATCCAAGTCCCTCAAATGCACTTGCACATAGGGGGATCCTTGTGGCCTGAGATCTTCTGCGGAATGAATTCTCTTCGCTATCCTTAATTTGTCCTTTGTTTGTTGTGTTTCCAGAGCCTCTGGGCTAGCCAGCTGCCTCGCTTTCCTACTGTTACATACGTAGCAGCTTGGAGCAATGTCCATTTGATTTGCTTCCGGCCCTGAAGAACACATGTCTGAGACCAAGAGGCCCGCAGAGCTCTGCTCACTTTGGAGGGGAGGGCTCCCATGCTTTGTCAGCACACAGAGACCACCTGTGCGCACTGGCTGGTACTCTGAACATATCTGCTATTCAGAACTCTTGTCAGCCCCCCCCATCTTCCCCCTACCCCCCCCCCCATCTCACAAGGACTACCAATTTACATTAAACACAGTAGAATATTCAAAGGTCATCTCCCAGCCCAGGAACCTTAACAGAACCAGCAAAGGGTCCTCTCGCTGCATCCACATGTTCTGGGAATTAGAGCTTGGTCATCTCGGGGGGGGGGGGTCCTTACTCAGCATCCCACCAATCTTACTAGCTAGCGTTGATCCGTTCCTATGCTGAAGAAGCGCTGTGCAGTGTATTTTACATACCGCCTTGACTGACATCACTCCAGTCCCTAAGAGAAGGTTCTATTAGCACACCTGTTTTCCAGGTGAGGGAACTGAGGCACAGAGCTGTTGTTTACATTTTTCTAGGACACAGGTACATCAAAACCCTACCTGAGAGGCTGCCGGGTGGGCTCAGTGGGTGGAGGCACATGTTGTCCAGCCTGACGGCCGAGTTCAATCCCCAGACCCATGTGGTGGGAGGAGAGAACTGACTCCCCAAGGTGTCCTCCGACCGTGACACACAGGCAAGGGCACCCCCACTCCCACCCCCAAATTGATAAATGGGGGAGCAAAAAAAACCATACCCCCAAGACTGTACCTTCAGCGTCTGTTGCTCCTGCTCTTCATTCTCCTGTATGACATCGCCATTGTTTATTTGTTCTTAGGTGCTGTGTTGTTTTTCAAAATGATTTTTGTTTAAAGTTGCCCGTGGCGGGGGGCGGGGCACACTCTACGCTCTCTTCCCTTACTAGATGTCTATTTGCCCCCAGTTCACTCCAGACCTTCGAGATCACAAGTATATTTAACACATTCATTCATAATAAAGCACCCAGGGCTTAACCTGCGCCCGCCCGCCTGCCCTCCACCCCATCTTGAGATTTGCGTTGTAAAGGAGGCTGGAGAACCGACTTGATAATTAGCAATTAGTGAGAAATAACAGGCTCACCCCAGCCATTAACAAGTGATAGTGCGCTCACCCTGTAGTCACCAGTCTCAGAAGCGGAAGTGGAGAGGGGAACATCTTGAGGTTCTCTTGAGACACAATCTTTTTCTATAGCTCAGGCTAGCTCAAATTCACAGAGATCTTTTTTTGCTTGGCCTCACCAGAACAGGATTGCAGATGCCAGCCTCTCACCCACACACAAAAATAAAATAAAGTAAGTCAATAAATAAAAAGTTTTTACACAAAATAAAAACTGTACCAGCACTACAAAATCTACAGATATTAAGAAGAGTGAGGACCAGAGACGTAAGGGGAAAAGCTGGGGAGATTTGCATTAGATTCAGGTAGTGCATTACAGCTGGGCATGCATGGCCCCCTGCACATCTTGGGTGGGGGAATCGGAGCCCACAGCCTTCCCGGGTGGCCACCCGAGCACAGAGCTCAGAGAGCTCCATGTCTTCCTTTCTTTGCTTCCTCTGCTTGGTCCTGGATCAGATGGAGCCTGCGCCATCAGGCTGAGCCAGGGCTGATGCCTACTGGAACTGCAGAGGTCTTTTCTCCTTCCCTAGGCAGGGCCTCTGACATTGACAGCGTGCAAGTCAGTTGGAGACTCTTGTACTTCACGTGTCCAGAGTTGATTGCAAAGCAAATTAGCCAGTTGTTAAACACACACTCTTACCTCATCTCCCATCACCTCCACTTAGTAGAATTCATGGTCTCTCCAGAATTCAAATCTAGACAGGGCGGCAAAGAGCAAGATGGGCCTGGCCCTGACTCCTCCCTCGCTGTCCCGGTCTCTGATGAGGCCTGGCCTTTAGCCTGTGGGCCACTTGCTGCTTATGACAGTTTATGCTTGCATGGCCCTGTCTTGTGTACTCAAGCCACATGCCTCTTCCTTCACATGTCTGCCCTTGCCGTCTTTGGCTCTTGGGCTCTTGACCTTTCCACTGGAGTATATATAGTCCACTTCAGGAGAGAGCCACGGGCCTGCACAGTCCTTAGGAGTGCTCGGGCTATAGGGACAAAATCTAGTGCTTCTAGACGGGATGAATACAGAGGCCCTGAGCGCAGGTGCCTCCATGGAGGCCCAGGATTCTTCATGGACAGAGGCTCCCCAGCTGGATGAGTGCCAGGAGAGACCGTAAAGCTTTCAAGTACAGGCCCAGATCTTGTCCCAAAAGCCATACCGCCCCTATCTTTCTGCCTCAGGTGGCATCTGCTGAGTAAATGTCGCTGTGGACTCTGACTTCACCTCTGCCCCTGCCATTCATGACTTCACACTGTAGATCACCTCTGGGTTCCTGGGTGCCTTTTGTTGGTTTCTGATCCCCCAATACTGGCAGGATCCGTTCTCTGTGCTGAGGTCCTTTTGTCTTATGCATCCAGCAAGGTTTCGACTTGTCTGCTCAGGTTCTGTTAGATCAGCAACTAATTAAAGATTTTGCCAACAGTCATTTGAGAAAGGGGTAGCCTTGGCGGCTTCCCTCCTCCTGCCCACCTCCAGCTTCTCCCCTTCTTCGTCCTTCTCTCTATCCTCTTCTCTTCCAGTTCCCCACCCCCACCATGAAAGACCTCCTGATGCTGGCGAAAGTATCTCTCTTAAGGGGAGAGCCAGTTTCATATCGTTGGTAAGAACTCTCCAAAGATGTAGCTCAGAGAAAGGGAGTAAGCTTGTCTGCAGAGGCAGCCATCTGAGATCTCCAGCTCAGGGCATTCCTGTATGATCATTCCAGCTCTCCCCGGAGCTGACCTTGACAATTATTTATAAAGCCGCTTCTACGTGCACACACACTACCCTTCTGCAGGGCTTTATGAAAACCAGGCTTCATGCAGTGTTCTAAGTTTTGATGCATCAAAAAGAAGTTTAAATATTTTCCTTTAATGTGGAAATATTTTTAGATGATGAAGATGATTAAGTGTTGAAAATGTAGCGATCTCTTTGGCACCGAGAGAAAAGAAATATGAAGAATTTTTAATAAAAATCTGACCACAATGGTGTTGGAACACAATCTGTCTGAAATACAAGACAGACACTCTATCCCCTGGGCGAAGCTGACTTTACTAATGGTTTTGGACAGTTACAGGTGTAATTTTAGCTACCAGAGGGAGCACCAATTATTATAAGAACACAAGAGAAACAACGGGGAAAATAATTAGAGTTTTAAAAGAAAAAGTGACTAGAGAGTGAACAGAGATAATACAGAGCACATTCGTACAGTTTTGAAAGTACAATGTATGCGAACCCGAGCTGTTCTGAAAGCCGGACTCATTGGCTGGGCTTTTCATGTCAGAGTGCGGAGGATGGCTGGTGCCCCCGTGCCGTACGGGGTCTCTGCACCTGACAAAATTCTCTTCGACATGTTGGCCTGCATAATTAAACCATTAATGAAACATCACAAAATAAAAACAAAGATTGAGAGAGGGGGGAGGGAAGGGGAGAGGGAGGGAGGAAGGAAGGAAGGAAGGAAGGAAGGAAGGAAGGAAGGAAGGAAGGAAGGAAGAGAGGAAAAGTAGAAAAATAAGAGAAGAAAGGAAAGAAGGAGGGGGATGGACAGATACTTTTGGGAAATGGTGTACACTTATCACCCTTGTTTCTCTGTCGCCATGAGGCCATCTCTCTTTTTTTTCCTACGTGGCTTTAATTTACCATTGTAAGATGTAGCCCGTGTGGGGGAAAATATGTGGAGAGAAGGCTCTTATGTGTTTTTTTGATTAAAAAAAAAAAAAAAAGATCAGTGCCACTAGTCCATGAGTGATCCTAAAATAACAAAGCAGCTGTGTGTGTGTGTGTGTGTGTGTGTGTGTGTGTGTGTGTGTGTGTGTGTGCCTGTGCAAGCTGGAAGAAAAACTTTGGGTAGGGAAACAGATTTAAGTTTCAAGTTTCCAAGGATCTATTTAAATGACAGCAAGGGAAAAAAATATTGAAAAAGTGATGAAAAATATCCCAGCAGGATCCTTTCAGAAAGCCAGATAACTTCCGGTGGTTTAACTTGTGCAATGTAATTTCTTCAGCCTTTAAAATATGTGGGCGCCCTCCCTGCTACTTAGATTCCCAGTACTCAGAATCCGATGCTCCATTAGGGTGCTGAGAAGACAGGGGCTTCCAGAAGCCGATGGTAATTGCCCCATTCCCTACTGAAAACAATGACAGGAGGTCATCAACTCTTTCCTTAAGTGACACTGGCGTGTGGTAGGAACCAGGCACAGGAAGCGGCCGAGGGTCAGCTGGGAAGTGTCTCCACACTGGTTAGCAATGGTGAGAAGGCTCTGAGCAGAGCCCTCTCCAGGCCTCTGAGGAAGCTGCTCTCTCCACAAGCAGGCACCACCGGCCTGACCACTCTGAAGAGGAAGTGACCTTCACCTGCAGTCCGGAGTGAGACAAGGACACCCTTGGCCATCCTAGCACTCTAAGAACATGGTTCTTCCACAGAGGGGGAAAAAAAAAAAAACAACGCACATTTTCCATAATAACTTGAGCGATTTTTATCTCCCATTGGTGACAAGGCAAACTTGCCCAGCTGTCCCTAAAAACACAATTCTTCCTCACAGGGTTGCTATGGAGTTGGCAGCCGCGGGCTCAATCGAATCACCCTGTTCAGATCCTTTTGGATTTTGTTTTGCTTTGATTTGTTTATTTTTGAGATTGCAATTTAATTACAATGTTTCTCCCTCCCTTTCCCCCTCTAAACCCTCCCATCTGTCCTTTCCCACTCTCCTTCAAATGCACGGTCTCTTTTTTCATTAATTGTTCTTGCATGCCTACGTGTATTTGAATGTGCATATATATTCCTAAATATAAATTCCAGATGCATGTACTGGGTCCTTTGTGTGTGCTAGCTTAAGGGAATATATATTTCCCGACATGTCTGGAGACTCTTCTGAACATTCGATTATCTGAAAATGATAGGGGCTGGCCCTCCGTTTTACAGATGGCGTGGCTTGGGTTTTCCCAAGATAACCCGTGTTAAGGGTAACCTAAGTTCCCTAGCTGCCCATTCAAAGCACTGCTGTTCATTTCTAAGGATTTGGACTTGACCCATGTACCTTCTGGATTCTGCCTTTTCGGCCACAACATCAGCAGAGAAGGTGCCCCTGTGTGTGTGTGTGTGTGTGTGTGTGTGTGTGTGTGTGTGTGTGTCTACAGGGAGAGGTTAGCTCATTGTTTATTTAAAAATAGAATTAAAGATCTGCAACGTAGTAAAACGATACGCTGCTTCTTTATCACCGTCCCTCCCCTTGCTTCCTGCTTCAAACTAGACAGACAGACCTGGGAAAGTGGGGAAGGAACTCGGTTACGTTCTTCTCTACTGCTCCTTAGCTTAGTGTTTTCTCTGAAGTAAATGCTATGTTATAATTAGTTTTTAATATATGTATATGTATGTGTATACATATGTGTATATATATATGTATGTAATATATATATGTGTGTGTGTATATATATATATATATATGGAACTGAATCCTTGACTCTTGCAGATGTGTGTTTTCTAATGACTTTCCTCCTTCCTCTTGAATTTTGTACCTCCAGTGGAATAATGATGCTCTCCACAGCAGACATTCCCATCTGGGGTACAGGTGATACCAGGCCTTTCACCTTGGAGGTGAAAGAAAGTAACACTTGGCAAAACCTTTGAACAGCAGATATAAGGCAATTTCTGAAGACCGTACTAGGAAACTGAGTCACACAATGACTCCGTTTGGGAGAGCTCATTATTTCACAGGTTTCTATTTATTGTGGGCCAAATAAAAGCCTTCAGCGCCAACACCTGTCGCCTGGGGACACAGAGCAACCTCTAGGAGAGGGAGTGAGGCTGAGGGAGGCGTCCTTTATGATCTTTACTCTGAGCTCCTAGGCGAGTTGGGCCCTGTGTGTCAGTTGAGCCTGACGTGGTCTCATCAGGGACACCGGCAAACTGAACATCTGTATTAAATGACAGGTTGATGCGTTGCAGATCTTTGCGTTGCGGATCTTCGGTCCGTGCCCTCTTGTATTAGCCTCTGTCCTTTGTGGGTCCCAAGTGACTCTGGCTTCCAGGACCATCCACATTCATGTGGCTCTTTGGGAAACCCCACTGTTTTCCTGCCAAAGGGCTTGTTACCTAGGTTTCCTTTCTGTTTGGAATGCAAAGTATAGTTAACTCACTTCTGTGGGCTTTTTTAGAGAGATATGTAAAACCAAAGTCAGAGCAATGGAAAACAAACATTAGAGAGAACACGTCATTCGGGGATGCAGACTCAAACTTGGGGAGGCTGATTTCACAAAGGAGGACTGTGTGTGGCCATAGGAGACCATAGCAGGGGTGCCTGGCCTGCCTGCTCCCCCAGAGCCACCCCCCCCCCGCCTCAGAAGCAGATTCCAGGGAGCTAGCACGTTAAATAAAACCTGAAAACTGGTTTAAAAAAAAAAAAAAGAATAAAAAAAAAAAAGCCCACAGCCTAGTCAGATCTAAGAATTGAGACTGTAACTACTTCTTAATTGCAAATATTCTCATTATCTTTTTTAAATGGGTGCAGTTTTGCATGAATCATAACACCGTAAACTGTTTCTACTCTTCACTTGTTTACTTTAAAAAAATTAGCTTGCACAGTGTTAGGTTTTATTATGGAATTTCAAACCAAATTGGTGGTTGACTCTCTTCCCCCAGACTGTCCCTGCCCGCTGCCCACTTTGCACTCTGCCCCACGGTTCTCAGGACTTTTCCCCCCAACTTTCGAGCCACATATATCCTGCTGCCCCCTCCTTTCCCAAAGACCTTTCTTTCCTCCATCATGACCTCCTTATGAACTTCACAGCCTAGACCCACACACAGCGCTCATAAGCTGCGATCCACATGAGACAGAAAATGTGGGGGGCACACCTCGAACTCTTATTCACTCAAAGGAAATAGGACTTGATTGCTCCTTCAGAGTCAGATACATGAGGGTCTCATAAGACCAGGCTTCATGGAGTTACCCAGTACGGGCATGCTATGCTAAGTAACTCCTTAGGAACGTGTCACCGTGGGTCTACAGGAGATGTTTTCTGCAAAGAGAACAGCATTGTGGTAAAAGCCGCAGGGAAGAGAGAGAGAGAGGAGCTTGTCCCTCTGTAAGTAGGAGATGAGAAAATTTAATAAAACTAAATGTACCTGCTCCCCAAAACATCAGAGCATGCTATTTTTCAGAGGAAAGATAAAAGAAATAAAAAGAAATAAAATTCTCATAAAAAAAAAAAAAAAAACAACTTTGTGGCGCTGGGTTGGGTGGGCGGGGGGATACGATGGGTGCGGAAAGTTACCGCCGTGACACTGGGTGGGTTTCTTTTCTCTTCTTCTGGGTGCAAAAGCGGCCGTCATTTGAATGCCGTCGAACAGCTTTTCAGCTCACACAAAAGAGCAGACGGTTCCACTTACTTCTGAAATTAGATGCAATCATATCTGTGAATCACGAGGCATCAAACCACCGTAATCTGCATTACAATACATTATCCTGCCACGCTCCCTAACTGCAGTCTACCGCAGCAACAGAAACACTTTGCGGTGACCTGCACCGCTCCGGCAGAAGCGCCAAGCCACGCTAAGGCAGCAAAGCGACAAAAAGGAACTGCTTTCTGCTGCGAAAAAAGAGCAAATTACAACAAGAGTCAAAGTCTCCGCTAATGCAAGACTAGTGTCTTCTTGTTCACAGTTTGCATAATTAGATATCCTGAATAGGGTTTTTTATTGTTCTAAAAATACTCCTGCTTTGTTTAAATCAGCTATTTCCTTAACAGCATGACTTTGGTACCAGAATTAGTGAGGTAGTTAGGGCGGCAGCAGAGATAAGGTACTTTTAGTTAACATTTAGAGGGGGGGAAGCTCTTTATGCTCTGTTTCCTTCCTCACGCTTAGCCATCGCCCACTGGAACGGCAGTGTGAAATCCAGTGGAGGGCGGAGCGGCTGGGGACCCCAGCATCCTACGACCGCTCAGATCAACTTTTACAACTTTTTTTTTTTTTGCATTCAGAGCCATCGCAAACATTTCACCAACTAAAGTCCTTAGTACACTAGAGCCCACAGTAGGGGTACGTAGAGTCCAAAAGACAGCATTATGGTTCAGGTCCAGCAGAAAGAGAAAACACTTTGGCTTTAGTGCTTAGAATTATGCCACATTTTCTGCCCTAATGAGGTGATGAGCAGAGGGACCAGGCCCTAAATACTTGACTATGTGCCTCTCCCTTCATTCCTTACTCTTAGGAGGGGCGTCTTTCTCTCAGGGGAAGACACCAGCGCCAGAGGCTTCTAGGACTAGTTTACTTATTACAACATGCATTGTGTGTGTGTGTGTGTGTGTGTGTGTGTTGTATGATATTTGTATGTATGTGGTGTGTGTGGTATATGTGTGGTGTTTGTGTGTGGTGTGTGTGTGGTGTGAGTGTGTTATATGTGTGAGTGTGATGTGTATGTGTGATGTGGTGTTTGTAGTGTATGTGTGTGGTCTGTGTGTGTGTGTGTGTTGTATGATATTTGTATGTATGTGGTGTGTGTGGTATATGTGTGGTGTTTATGTGTGGTGTGTGTGTGGTGTGAGTGTGTTATGTGTGTGAGTGTGATGTGGTGTGTTTGTAGTGTATGTGTGTGGTCTGTGTGTGTGTGTGTGTGTGTGTGTGTATGTGGTATGTGTGGTGTGGGTGTGTTATGTATGTGTGATGTGGTGTGTGTGTGTGTGTGTGTGTGTGTGTGTGTGTGTGTGTGGTGTGAGTGTGTTATGTATGTGTGATGTGGTGTGTGTGTGTGTGTCCTATAAGTCTAACAAGCCACAGCTGAAGAGTTCATTGTCAGTGTCCAGTCCTCTTGTCTATCTGAAGATCAAATACCAACAAGACCCCAAGGACAGAAGGTCACAGAACAATTGTAGTCTCTGGAAGCCCGGATCTAGATGGGAAGCTCTGTGGGCTGTAGATTCCCACCAGCACCACACTTTTCTCAAAGGCTTTGGTGACTTTGAGTCAATCTCAGACATACAGAGCAGAGCTCTGGCTGCTCAGGATACCCTGACAGACCATCCTAAGGGCTCTTAGTGCATGTGCGGCCTTTGTCATTTGTAAATTGCCTTAAAAAATCTATAAACTTCCGAGGAAAAGCACCAAAGCTTTTACTTTCGTTTAGCATCGTCTAAGCCCGTCTGAAATGCTTTCTCATATTTATACTGAAGTTGGTACTGTTGTATGTTTCCAGATCTACACATCAATCCTTTTTCCTTCTGAGAACTAATAAGAACCATAATAATTAAACTGTGTTAATGATATACAGTGACTACTTCTTAGTAAAAGTTAGGTCTCAAAGTCTCCTGGCTGTGCTTTCCAGTCCACTGAAGTGTGAGAGTTTGAGCAGGTTGCCTGACCCATTTATTCCTTTGGCTCCTTGAGGTCATAGGAACAAAGGCTACGATCCTGGGTTAGGGCCTCCATGGATCTCTGATAAATAAAAGTGCTGGGGACGATCGCCATGACATCACATGAGTAAAAGGACTGAGGACTGAGCACTCACTGGGAAGGTACTTAGCATGCATGAGGTCCTGGGTTCAGTCCCCAGCACTGGAAATAAGGGAAAGAGGGGTGGAGGGGAGGGAGAAGGGAGGGAGAGGAAGGAGCAGAGGGACAATGACAGGGACTTCCGTCCTCCCTTAACACCCAGGTAGGACTTGACAGCTACAATCCCGTCTGAATTTAGAGCAAGCCGGCTTATTAATACCTGAGGGAACACAGTTTACAAATTCACTGCCACGCAGGACTTTCTCTTTTATCGAAAGCTATTCTTTTGCTGGATCTAGAAAAACGAGGCTTCAGGAAGCAGCTCTGTAGACTCCTCCTGTCTAATCAGCTTTCGTCTTTCCTTATCGCCTAAACTCAGCAAAAAAATAAATAAAAATTCTCCTTAAAACCCAGAATCGTTTTTCCATTCTCCTCTCTGGGTAAATTTATAGTCTGTTTCATTTTTCTTGAGATGCATTGACCAGAGGTTCATGTAGCGACACAGGTAGGGGAAAAAAAATCCTGTCGTAAGAGGGAACCTGGCACTTGCGTGTAGCTCCCAGCATGCCCCAGCTCTTGGCTTCTTAAATCTAAATAAAGGTGTCTTTCATGCTTCCAATAAAAGACATTTTAAAAAAAAAAATCGTCAACCTTCAGACCTCCGCAGATAAAGGTTTTCGTGGTCTCCTGTTAATACATTCTCCATTGACATAACTGAGCACTCTGTGTTTTAATTGTAACATGAGATACATAGTAAACTTAGCGATTGCAAATGATTTCAAGAGACATTTAAGATTTTACTCGTTGAGAACTCGACATAGGATCTTCCAAAGTGTTCAACACTGCTGAAGCATGGATTCTGACATGCTTTAATTGTGTGTAAGCCCTAGGAGAAGTTTTGAGCATATTACAAAGTGCCCTCTGACCCCTGCCTTCTCGTTCAAGGCCTGCCTGACACATCTGTTCTTGATTTCTCGGGCAGGCAGGAGAGGTGACGGCAATCCCAGCAGAGGCTGGGCGGGGCCTCGCCGCCCAGGATAATTCTCCATCAGTGTGTTCCAGGAGAAGAAAGTAAAGTTCTATCAAGCAAGCTGCGATGTGGCGTCCACTCTCCCCCCCCACCCCGCTCCGGCTCCTTCTCCAAAGCCACTGCCAGCCCACCCTACATTTCTCATGTTGATTATAAGTGAAGCTTTGACAAAGGGGCATTCTGGGTATCAGGCAACCACATTATAATTCTACTGAAAAGTGTTCTTATTGTTTCTAAATTGCTGGTTAGAGTGAGCAACCCTTGTGACTTGGGAAGGAGAGGGGGGAGGATTTTGAACAAACACATTTAGCCTTAAAGCTGCGCTCCGTGAATGGCGAAGAGTGGCAGACCGAGATCACGGGTATACATGCCTTAATATGCAAAGTGGCTTTGGCTTCTGAAGCAGACCCGTTAAGTCGCTCAGTTGTAATTAAAGAGCCTCCTAGGGTACCCATTGAGGATGACTGTGATGGGCACACTGAGTGCCCACATAAAGGACAGGTAGCATGCCTAGATCAGAGGCCCACAAGCCAGAAGAAACCAGCTCTTTCTTGTCTATTGTATTTTCCTGACCTACAGGGAATATGCTGTATGCTACCAGTTACCAGGGTTCCCGTTAGAGTGAATTTCCTGGCAATGGTCTGTATTCTAATGTAAAGACAGTAGAATAAATCCATCGCCTTACTCATCCTGCTGTCCCCCCACCCCTGAGAGAGCTTGATAAATGCGACGCGATTCGCACACTTCCGAGTGTGAAGGACGTTTAGGGGACCCCAGACCCCGGGTTTCTGTGTCATTGGTGTGCCCCTGATAGCGCTGTATTCCAAGAGAGCCTCTGTAATCAACACATCACTTACTTTCTCCAATTTACTTGGCCGCCTCCAAGACCTTCTTTAATTCCTCTGAATCCTCGAGTTCTGTTTACTGAAGTGTAGGTAGAAATCACAAAGGAGAGTGATGCATCTCAGAAACAAGGTGTGCTATCGGGACGGCAGCGGGGCCTGAATAATAATGGATTTGAGAAGCAAATCTGGAGTGAGGTCCACTGTGGGTACCATTCCCAGCAGGTCTGGCCTGGCCCCCTGGAGAAGACGGAAATGTCAAGTTTCACTGCACTATTGTGGTTGCTGTTGTAACAGGAGAGGATAATAGAAGGTTTTTTGGTTTCAAACAACTGATTTATGATGTAAAACTCCTGAATATTTTTGGTGAGGGGAATGCATTATTCTTTTTTATTTCTCGCTAAAGTCAAGACCTTGAGTATTTGACCAGAAATACTGACGTCTACTTTTAATTCCCTGGGCAGTATTATTCTTTAATTCACCACAAGCATCAGCGGCAGGCTCTTTGGTCTCCATCCACTACTGTGTTTCCCTGGTCCACTCCCTACCTGCCCTAACTGTTATCTGAACAAATCAGTCAGCTCATCTTTTTGTCAGTTTGGGTATCGCAGATGAAAAGGGGAGTTTCTTCATTTGTCCTAAACACCCAAGAGCCCTTAATCGGCTGTTTTGAATTAAGGGCTGAATTTCTTTCATGTTTCAGAGATCATAGCACTGAGGATTCCATGTTGTGTGGACTTAAAGAACTAAGTAATATTTGCAAGAGTTGGTGAGTGGTCTCCGTGTCACACACTTGGTTGTGTATGTGGAGACACTGGGACTTCAGAGGCTGCCTTGGAAGTCTGAGAGTCTTGCTGGCTCTCGCACTGAAATCAGTTTCGACATCAGAAGCCCTCACCAGCCAGACACCAGGGAGAGGTTCTCAGTTCTTCTGGAAGCTGAAAGTCTTGTTCTAAATAATGTCAAAAAACCTGTTCAGCTTTAAAAAAAATCTAAGGGCTTGGGTATTTGTTGTCTGCTTTGAGACAAGCCAAAGACAGAGAAAAAAGGAGAAGGGAGAGAGGGAGAGGGAGAGAGAGGGAGAGAGAGAGAGAGAGAGAGAGAGAGAGAGAGAGAGAGAGAGAGAACACAAGACAGAAAGCCAGTGAGAGAAGCTTTGAGAATGAGAGAGAGAGCCTTTGGTAGCTGCAATCAATCAGTTCTGTAGTCAAATAGGACTCGCAGCATGTGAATGTCAACAGCTGAGGGGCAGAGATGCAGGGATGTTGTGCTGATATTTTGAACAAATCAGAGCCATAAGACAAAGCACTGGTGAGCAGATACACACATAGACCTTAAGTCCTGTTGGTTCAAACAGAAGCATTCTCAGAGGAATTTAAGTGAAGGAACAATGTTCAGAAGCAGGACAGAATCCATTTCTGAATGCTGTAGCAGCTCCTACACGGGCCATGTCAGTGAGCCTGGAGGAGTTCAGTGTTCTCACCTACACAGGGAAGGTGATGTCTGTGCTTTACCTGTTTTTAAAGAAGGATGATACATTAGAGAGTGAGTTCATAAAATAAACAGTACACATGGCAGTATTGTTGCCTAATCCTTAAAGTCATACTTCCGGTGAAGCCCAAAGCCCTCCCAAAACCTTTTTGGAAGCCCCAGGCTTTGCTCATTCAGCAGGAGGCATTTGCAAAGCGCTGTGAAGTAAACTCAGCCTTTGTAAGCTGTGCCCTTCCTACCTCAGATAACAAAATTGTGCTCAGAGGAAGAAAGAACTGGATTGCCAACCCCCATGTTGTTCAATTGAGGACACCAGACTCCGCAGAGATTAAGGGGCGTGCCTAACCCTGTCAATCAGCAACAGGATCCAAGTGAGATTCTTGGCCTCCCATCAACTCACTATTTCAAAAAAAAATTGTTCATCCATTTTCATGATTTCCGCTTACTCTAAGAAGCGCATAGGCGTTGCCCATAGACAGACTTGTGACTAGTAGTACACCACAGGTCCTTCATGATAATTTTTTTAAATGTTTAAAGAAATGAATAGATAAAAGGATGTAGAACAAGGTTGGAGCAAGGCAAGAGGAAACGATAGCCTTTCTTTCTTGTGTGTCTTCTGGTCAACACCACCTAAGATGGAGGAATGTTGAGAGGGGAGGTGGGGGCAGGGAGCTCTGAAAACACGTTGATTCAGTCATTACCAGTAGATAAGTGAAGTCTTTCTCAAGTTTCTCTTCGGGGCCAAGATCCATCTAAATGCATCACTGCTTAGACCACTAAAAGAAATACGGTATAAAACTCTTGACTCTCATTTCCCAATATGTTAATCTTCCTTATTTATTTCTCCCAAATGTTTTTAAAACAATCTCTCTCTCTCTGGGACAATTGGATCTTGTGTATCCTGTCAAATTTTAGTAGAAAGCAAATTTTTATAACCAAATTATAAAGCTCTCAACACTGAGGCTTATTTATGGTGGAAACATTGACTGAATGTTAACTAAGACGGCTTCCATGACACAGGCTCCAGTGAGGTAGAATTTCCGAACTAAAAAACTGGTAAGAATTATTTCGCATCTGTTTTAATGTCCTTCCCTCAACATTGTGCACCATTACCTCCCCCTATTTAAAGAGTATTTCATCCATTTTTGGGATGATTTTTTTTTTTTTAATATTTGATAGCAATGCTGTGTATCACTTGAAAAAGGAGAGCTTCATGTTGTGGGTTTTCTTTTCTTTTTAACTGTAAAACATGTGCTGGTTCCCCAGTAATTGTTAGAAGACAAGACATGACAGAGAAGTATCCTGCAGCTGGTTGGTGTTGGATCTTGAAATTAACTCCCCTTCACTAGGATTACATCTTTCAGAAGAAGGCACCATTTTGCTTTTATCCCTGAACTACAGTTGGGACAGGAAGGAGAAACAGGAGTCCAAGCATTCTTTGGAAAAGTCACTCTCCACGTGCAAACAGGAGTTGTTAGGAGTAAGAGTTCTCCAAAAGACCACACAGCTTTCTGCCCATTGACTCCTGAGAAAGACTCCTACTGCAAGCTCCACCGACCCAGGTTAAACTTAATAATGAAATCACGGAGGGGAGAGGACAGGAGGGGAAGGGAGAGAGCGGAGGGGAGGGGAGGGGAGGGGAGGGGAGGGGAGGGGAGGGAAATAGAGGCAGTGATATAGGAAAATAACCAAGCTGAGACCCAAAAGCCAGAACCTCATCTCAGGACGACCACTCCATATGCGTGGTTCTCGGATGAAGAAGCCATTTCGCTCTGGACCGGTTCATGAGCTTGGTGGCAGCCACAAACCCCCAGCCTCGCTCGAGTGGAATGAAATGGTCATAACAAGAAGACGGCAGCTGGAAAGAAAGAGCAGTTCAGGTCCGAAGGCCCCGGGGACCATGTGTGACAGCGCTTCCGAGGGCCTTGCCTCTCTGGCTTGGGAAAGCCGCGTGGATGCAAGGTGTACAGAAAGAGGAGAGAGATATGAAATACCACCCATCTGGGGGAGCAGAAACAGCAGCTGCCAGCCTTGGCTGAGGACAGAGGAAGGCGAAGGACTGAGAGGGGACTGGGATGAACCACGCCATCTCCTCCAGAGCTGACAGTCACCACAGAGAAGGGCAAAGGAAGAAGCTGGGTACCTGTCAGTGTGAACCTGAGGTTGCCAGGACTCAGTGATCTAAGAGCTGTCATCCTTTGGGACAATCACTTTAAAAGACAAACAAACAAAAAACCCAGATATAATCCTTTTTGCTGTAAGCCTTTGTTGACATCAAGCTCAGCTTCCTTTCTCTATGTAAAGCTACTAAACCTTCTAGTTTATTAAATAATTTCCACACACACACACACACACACACACACACACACACACACACAAACCCAGACGAACGTCTAAGTGAGACGTCAAACAACGTGTCTTTGGTGCGCTTTTTTTTTTTTTAAATCAGAAATGTGTGTCAAAGGTCAAAAAAGCACTACTTCCCTGTATCTTAAGCACGTCATTGCCATAATATAAAAACTGACTTACTAACTTAGATTATTTGGAGAGTTAAGTGCTTGTGTTATTGCAAATTAAACTAATTAGTATCATTTCCTGGCAGCTGCAGCTAGCGTTAGCAATTCCACAATTTTCCTTCAGCCGCTCAAGTGGGATGCAGAGCGAGGCAGCGCTGTGATTTAATGGAATGGGACCAGCTTATCAGGCTAAGGGCACCCGGTGCCACTCCATGTCCCTTCCTGATTTGCTCCCGACTGCGTGAGCACACTGATGAGAGGTGTCAGTGGTTTCTGAAAGAGCCCCAGCTAGTTGGAAGGACGTTGGAATTTGCCTGTAGTATTTCCCTTTTGGAACAGCTGAGAGTACGCGCTCCATCCTTTGAACCAAAATTGTAGCTGCCCATAAAACATGCTGGAACTAATTTCCTACCACAGCTCGCTTAATTGTTATAAAACAGCCTTATAAAGATGCCCCAAATGGGGCTTCCAGCATCTGTGAATGAATAACTAAAGAGAAAAGCTATATGTTTCATCAGTTTTTCTCTGGAACCCATGAGCGTCAAACTATGCGTAATTCTCCAAGCCCACAGACCGTAGGTGCTTTGCCACACCCAACACAGGAAAACTCACAGGAGAGCTTTACACGAGACACAAAAATCGAGAAATTATTCAGGAGGCTGCAGAGGTGGCTTGGCAGGTAAGAGCAAGTACCACTCTTACAAAGGACCTGAGTTCAGGTCCAAGCATTGAGGAGCTCACAACCACTGAGAAGTCCAGCTTCTGGGTGGGGTTCCGAGGATCAGATGGCTCTGACCTCCATAGGTGCCGGCACTCATGGGCACAGACTGCACATTCCCACACACATACATATACTTAAAAAATAAAATTAAAAAATCATCCCAACTGGATTCCGTTAGCCAGGACCTGATCCACAAAGGAGTGCGCTTCTCTACAGCAGTGGTTATCAACCTGTGGGTTGTGACCCCTTTGGCAAACCTCAGTCTCCAAAAATATTTACATTACGATTCATAACAGTAGCATAACTACAGTTCTGAAGTAGCAACAAAACTAATTTTATGGTCGGGGGTCCCCACAACATGAGGAGCTGTGTTAAAGGGTTGCAGCCTTAGGAAGGTTGAGAACCACTGCTCTCTAGGTCCGAGAAGTGGCTGGTATCTTTCAAAACAAGCATGAAAAAGGAAAGGAAGCAGAAGAGTAGGACAGTGAGAGAAAGTGAAATAAAAAATACGTGTATAAGCCGGGCGGTGGTGGCGCACGCCTTTAATCCCAGCACTCGGGAGGCAGAGGCAGGTGGATCTCTGTGAGTTCGAGGCCAGCCTGGGCTACCAAGTGAGTTCCAGGAAAGGCACAAAACTACACAGAGAAACCCTGTCTCGAAAAAAACCAAAAAAAAAAAAAAAAAAAAATACGTGTATAAAAGGAGAAAGCACAGATCCCTAAGAACTGCATATTATAATGCAAGGAATGGTTTAGATGATGATGATGGACTCTCCTACCTCATTCTTGATTTTGCTTGTCTGCTTTTTCCTCCCTCCATCCCTCCGTCCCTCCGTCCCTCCATCCCTCCGTCCCTCCGTCCCTCCATCCCTCCCTCTCTCCCTCCCTCCCTGTGGTTGATATATTGTGCACCCCAATAAACTTATCTTGGGGGGCGGAGTCAGAGACAGAACAGCCACTATACTAAACAGGTCTAGGCAGTGGTAGCACACGCCTTTAATCCTAGCATTCAGGAGGTAGAGATCCATCTGGATCTCTGTGAGTTCAAAGCCACACTGGAAACAGCCAGGCATGGTGACACATGCCTTAATCCCAGGAAGTGAGGGCAGAAAGGTATATAAGGCATGAGGACCAGGAACTAGAGCCTGGTAAAGCTTTTAGGCTCTTAGCAGTGGTTCAGCTGAGATCCATTTGGATGAGGACTCAGAGGCTTCCAGTTTGAGGAAATGAGATCAGCTGAGGAATTGGTGAGGTGAGGTTAGCTGTGGCTGATTCTCTGATCTTTCAGCGTTCACCCCAATACCTGGCTCCGGGTTTGTTTTTATTAATAAGACCTAACAATTCGTGTTACACCTTCCTCTCTCCCTCTCTCCCTCCTTCCCTTCTTTCCTTCCTGTCTTCTTTCTTTCCTTTCTTCCTTTCTTCCTTTCTTCCTTCCTTTCCTTCCTTCCTTCCTTCCTTCCTTCCTTCCTTCCTTCCTTCCTTCCTTCCTTCCTTCCTTCCTTCCTTCTTTCTTTCTTTCTTTCTTTCTTTCTTTCTTTCTTTCTTTCTTTCTTTCTTTCTTTCTCTCTCTCTCTTTCTTTCTTTCTTCCTGGACCATGCTATATATAGTGTAGGCTGGCCTCAAACTCATGTTTCTTCCCTTAGCCTCCCAAGTGACAGAGTCACGTGTATGCACCACTATGCCTGCCATGATCTTCCTTTGGGCATCTGCTAATACTGATTTCACTCCCCCCACATTTAATAAAGGAGCAGACGCTCCAGCAATGTCGCTGAGGCTGCTTAAGGTGAAGCAGTGGAAAATGGAGGGATCTAAGCAGCAGGGCCATGAGCCTTCCCTGGACTCACATTCAGACCCCTTTGTCAGATTCCAACAGCAGGGTTTTGTTTATTTGTTTGTTGTTGTTGTTTTAGGCCGAGTCTTTCCATGTAGCCCAGGCTGGCCTTAAACTCACAATCCTGCCTCAACCCACCCAATGCCAGGATTGTGTGTGGGCTCCCTCACACCTAGCTTCTAAGAACAACGTACTGTTTTCATTTGAACAATGCTTTTGTTTTAGACTGCCTAGGTTATCTACCTGGATCAACTTAAATGTGTTGTGAAGGAACGGTGGGACTGAATCTAGACCTGGAAAACTGCACATCAGAGTCACCAACTCAAGCAGAGTCGCTGCAAAGGTGACCCTGACGTTTTTAAAAAAAAAAAAAAAAAAAAAAAAACCCACGATGAACGTGATATTCAGTGTTCTTCAGAAACACTAGACACTTGTAGGAATTAGCATCATCCTGGAGAAGATCCAAATGGCAAGGTGCAGAGGGGGGTGTTATCTTTCAAAACCCCCAAATTGTTACTGAAACATGGAGGAAGTATCAGAATTGTGTCCCTTCTTGATCCTGGCAGCTGCACTCAGAAGAATTCCCTATATCTATACTCACATGTGTCCACATGTAAGATGCAATTGTTTGAAATAGCAAGACCATATAAAGCATAAGGGGCAGCTGGTTAAGTAAATTGTGTGCAGATATGTAGTAAAAAGACCACCCAGATGTTAAAAAGAGTGAGAAAAGCCCACAGGTGCCAACACAGATCAGCCTTAAGATATATTAACCTCAAAAATCAAGAGCAAACTCTATATATGATGTGCTATCGTTTTATAAAAAAGAAAGAATTGGGGATATAAGTGTTTGCATAATCATAGACTATCTATGGAAAGACGAATAAAAATCTGGTAACCATAGTTGCCACAGTTATCTCTGGGGAGGGGAT